>NW_022437107.1:1589817-1650341 GCF_009761245.1 Sapajus apella
AAAGAAAGAGAGAAAGAAAGAAAGAAAGAAAGAAAGAAAGAAAGAAAGAAAGAAAGAAAGAAAGAAAGAAAGAAAGAAAGAAAGAAAGGACAACAAAAAACAAAACCACTATAGTTTGCTTCTTTTTTTTTCTTTTTTTAGATGGAGTCCAGTGTCTGTTACCCAGGTTGGAGTGCAATGGTGCAATCTCGGCTCACTGCTACCTCTGCCTCCCAAGTTTCAGCAATTAATTGCAGGGAAAGGAGAAGTGGGAGTGATGAGTCTGGAGAGAGCTGTGAATAAGACTTAGACAATTTTGATCATCAAAATCTAAAGTTTCTCTTGTAGACAATAGAGAGTTCTGCCATTTAAAACAGTAGAGAATCAACATCACTACTGTCAACACTTTTTCTACAAGTTTGAAAGACAGACTTGGCAAAGTTACCATATCTTGCCACCCCTCATCCTCTTTCCCACACGATTCCTCTCCTTTATGGCCCCCAGCCCTAAGCGGGGTCCTGGAGTTCCACCGCACACACCTCACGTCCCATTGCTGGGCATGGCGGGTCTTCCTCCTCATCAGCTCCTTTTCTCCATGTCTGTGCTGCTGGTCAGCACCTCATTTCCTCAGCTGGCCAATTGCAAATGTCTTCTAATTGGTCTCTGTTGTGAGCTGAGTTGTGTCTCCCAAAAAAGTCTGTTCATGTCCTAACCCCAGGAACCTGTAAGTGTGACCTTACTTGAAAATAGAGTCTTTGCAATGTGATCAAGTTAGGTTGAGGTCATGTTGAAACAGACATTCAATATAAAATTTGATATGACTGAAATTCATATGACTAGTGTCGTTCCATGCAGAAAGAAAGACACAGAGCCAGTCCCAGACACCATGAGAATACCACACAATGATGGGGCAGGACTGAGCAATGCGTCTGTAAGCCAGGACTGCCAGGGAACGCCACGGATTGCCAGCAACATCAGAAGCTAAGACAAAGGCTTGGGATAGATTTTCCCTAGAGCTTTCTGAAGAACATGGACCTGCAACACCTTGATTTTGGAACTCTGGCCTCTGCTACTGTGAGAAAATGAATTTCTGTGGTTTGCAGCCACCCTGTTTGTGTCATTTGTTGGGAAGCTTCAGGAAAGGAGCATGTCTCCTTGCCCCCGTATTTGCCTGCCACCCTCTGCATCCTCCATGGAGCTATCAGGTTGATCTTTCTAAATTGCAAATTTTCCCCAGTCATTTTCTCATTTAAGGGTGTTAGTGGCTCCCCATTCATTGGCTATCTCAGAATAAAATCCCCAAAGCCCTTACCTCTGCATCACTCTCATTTCTAACTTATGTTCCAAGTGTACTATGGAAAAGGTTTTGTTTCTTTTTCTGTGATAGAAATGCCTGCGTTTTATTTTCTGTCTATTGACTTCTTCTCATCCTTACATCACCTGTAAGTGGCTGGATCATGCCCCGCCTCCATGCCCCTCTATTACTATGTCTGGAATAAGGAAGTGAAGAACAAGCATTTATTAAGTGAGTGAATAAGTAGATGGATGAATAACAGATTCAGGGAAAGCCAAGGTTTCTATTGCTGTTACAATGCAGAGTTCAAAAAAGCATAAAAATATTTGAATCAGAGGAAAGCGGGACTTTTCACTCTTGTTTACTGTTTGTGTGACTCGGGGAAAAATCGCTTAACCTCTGAGATTCATCTGTAAAAAAGAGGTGATAATACATTCGCCATAGAAACACTAAGAACATGAAGCCATCTGGTGCGGGTGAATGAGAGGCTGTGCAATGCGGGGCCGCCTCTCCCTTCCCCAGTTAAACCCATGTGTTTGTTATGTAACCGTGAATTAGGGCACTCCAGTCTGACGTCTCATAAACGCTAAGCAGAAATTGCCCTTTGTTTTGGACATGCACAAGAATGACCTCTGCAGTGCAAACTTCCCTAATTACTTGTGCAGAACAATAGCAAAAGCCACGAGGAGGTCCATTTAAACATGGGAGGAGCAATTAATCACAGCCCATTGGAATATTGCTTTTGGTCCTGAACTCAGTTTGCCTTACATACAGGAAATGAAATGCAGTAATTATGGCCGTCACTTGAGACTCCAGAGTCCTGGCTTCAATTCCCCAATCCTTCATCATTTCATTTTGGCTGTGTCTATAGAACACCAAGACATCTGGCTAAAAAGTGAAAAATGCCATCCATTTTTCAACTCATGACTCATTGCATATTCTACCTTTCCTTTTTTTATTGTGGTACAATACCCATAATGTTTACTGTTTAACTGTTTTTAGGTGTGCAGTTTGGTTGTGTTCAGTACATTCACACCACTGTGTAACCATTTTCACCATTCATTTCCAGAGCTTTCATCATCTCAGCAGAAACTCTGTCTCCATTAAATAACAACTTTCACTTTCTCCCTCCCCCCAGACCCTGGCAACTACCATTCTCCTTCCTGCGACTGTGAATTGATTACTCTAGGGACCTCATACAAGTGACATCATACAGTATGTCTTCTTTCATAAATGACTGACTTAACTTAGCATAGTATCTTCAATTTTCATGCATGTTGCAGCATGTGTCAGAATTTCCTTCCTTTTTAAAAGTGACTACTACTCCATTGTGTGTTTATGCCACATATTATTTATCTGTCATCTGCTGATGAACATTTGGGTTGCTCTACCTTTGGCTTTTTTAATACTGCTGCTCTGAACATGTGTGTGCAAATATCTGTCAAGTCCTTGATTGCTTTTAATTCTTTTGGTTCTATACCCAGAAGTGGAGTTGTGGGATTGTGTGGTAATTCTGTTTTTAGTTTTTTGAGGAACCACCGTACTGTTTTCCACAGCAGGTGCTGCATTCCACATTCCCACCAGCAACACACAAGGGCTCCAATTTCTCCCCATCCTCACCAGTACTTATTATTTTTTGTTTATTGCTAACAGCTATACCAGTGAGTGTGAAGTTCGCCTTTTCTTTTTCAAGTGTCGCAAGAATTTACTTTTACATGATAATTCATTTATGCATTTGATGTCTTAATTTCTTGACCCATCATAAACTAGAGTAGGGTTATCTGAACACCTAGCCCAACCTTTGTTCAGCACTCTGCCAAGCATTCTGGATTTTCACATTTCTGATCAATGCATCCTAACAATTTCTGCAACTGGATATTTGTAGAACATAGCACAATTAGAAGTCGAGAAGGAAGAGGCAGGAGGGGCGATGAGAAAGGATGAAGGGATTCTTCCTTCCCACACTGAGTGCTGTGATCAGTGCCCTGTATCTGTGAGTCAGGTGCTGACTCCCACCCAGGACTCTGGTGCTGTCTGCTAGCCTCCATGATTGCTGCTTCTAGAGGCTTCATTGCTGGGAGGTCTGTGAGCTTCCGGGGGAAATGAATGGCCACTTACCAATCTGTGGATCCTCAGCACTCAATCAAGACCAATCCAGCAAATGCTCAACAATTATTTTTCTAATAAACTTCATTAATTAAAGTAAATGAGTTAGTGGCTATGCAATATTCTTCTATGAGCAGAGGAAGTAGTCAGAAAAACAAACTAAATTTTCCTGTCAAAATAATTCCATTTGCAGGAGAATTTACAAACATCCCTGTGTGCAGTTTCAGTTCATGTGATTTTATTGATGGTAGCTTACTTGATCTCGTAGCATAAGGAAAACTTCCCCAAGGCTGTTTTAAATGTTGATTTGAATCTAAGCACCTAATTATGGGCCCTGCCTGGAGATAGGGCTCCAGAGGCCCCGCCATGCTGGTTGCTGCCGAGAGCTGCCTGGCAGTGATGGATCAGCTTGCTGTCCCCGCCAGCCAGGGGGCCAAAGACTTCCTACAGAAGTGCCCAGTGGGGAAGCATGCTCAAGGGGCCTGACTGTTTTGTTATTTGAGTCCACTTTTGTTTAGTTTTGAGTCAATATCAGAGACAGAAAGGCCAGAAGCTCCTCTTCTGTTGACACAAGTACAGTCTTCAGCTTTGTAATTTTCACTCTTTCCCACCAAGAACAGGAGCTCTGGGGTGATAGTGACCAGTTCCTGAACTTCCACCAGTATCTCCGACTGAGCTCTGACCTACCACATTGAGATACAATTCTCTAAGTGCCTTTCCTGTTTCTCCTCGCAGAGGTATTGGCTGCTTTTGTCCCAGACTGCCCTTTCAAGGATATTTATAGAGAGAGCAGCCTGGAAGATAGTGTACCCCCTACCGAGCAAAGGGCAAGCTTGTTTGTTGTCTAGTGAAATAAAAATAAAGTCGCCCTCTGGAGCAAAGGTTAGGCAGGTGTGCCTCCTACATACTATAAAATACTCACGCTCCCTAACCTCTGCTTCTCAGCTGTGAAGCAAACTCACTGGATATGTAGTATCTACCCGGTCCCCTCTATATCCTCTCAATGGAATTTTGGGGGTGGGGGGACAAAGAGAATGGATTCTAATGTCATGCTTCTTGCTATATTGTAAGTAATGAAGTCTTTTGTCTCTGACCCAGGATCTCATATATTTTGCCATCATCCAGGAAACTGTGACAGGCTAACTTGTTACTGTGTAAACAGGGTAAAATCTCCCACCTCAGACCCTTCATGATTCATGATATACACTGATGCCAGTTTTATAAGATGTCCACTGGTTTTGCCTTGATCCTCTCTTCATGCTACCTTCCTCTGCCCAGGCCTGGGTCAAGTGCTCTCCACATGCACCTGTTCTCAACCATGTCTGTTTTCCTGTCCAACACTGACTGCTGGGAGCAGACCTCACATGTCTGATTGGGCCTGGGCATGAGGAAAGAGAGAAGGGAAAAAGTTATTCTGAGGATGAAATGGACTCTGTGGGCTCTCCTGGAAATGTTGACTGGTAATGGGAATAATATTTTCATATCTCACTTAAATCTTATTCTCCAGGTGTCTTACCCCTCCAGGGCCATGAGTGAAATGTGTTATCCCAGGAAAGTTTAGCACTGGTATCTCTAGAACACATAGGCCATTGAACAATGTTAGTCTCAAAGGTAACTTTCTCAAGTATTTAGGGGTCCATTAGTCTTGATGGCCAGCTAGGCCTTCGCCCAGGGGCAGGCCATGGAATTTTTGTCGAGGTCATAAGGAAGGAGCAGCAGTTCAGGCTGGAACTGGCTTGCCAAGTGGTGTGTCCTGGTGCATTGCTGCATCCTCTGAGAGTGAGAAGCACTTTCTTGTTCTCACAAATGTTTCTTGTCGGCCAGCAGAGAAAAAGGCTTTTTAAAGAAGAAAGAGGGGGTTTTAAAACTCCCAACCTACCAGATTTAGACAATAAAGACTTAGGCTTTCCAAGGCTCTGATCATAGAATTTTACTGCAAGTCATACTGCAGAGAGGGTTCGGGACGTAAAGGGAGAGAGTTCTCCAACCAGATTGAAAGAGGAACAAGAGGCCGTACCCTGCCTACCCTGGGCCTGGGCCAGGAGCTGATGAGGAAGGAACAGGATAAAGAGGGAGGGCAAGGAAGCCACCTCTGGCTCCGTAGCCTACATCACATCACGGAGGGGCTGGCCCTCAGTTAGGGCATAGTCAGGAGCAGGCAGGGAGGCTATTCGCACCAAGGGAAGGCAGCCACTCGCATCTGCCTGGATGTTTCTGAAGCCTTCTCTAACTCTGACCACTTGGCCTTTACGTTGTTTTGCAAACAGATCAGACATGCTTGCCTCAGGACTGTTGCATGAGCTGGTCCCTTTGACTGAAAGATTCTACCAGATATTCTTACGGCTCACCTCTTCAATTTTAAGTCTCCACGCAAATATTTTCAAATATCACTGTATTGAGAAGGCTTCCCTGATGGTGTATTTAAAACAGCACCCTCCTTCCCTAACAATCTCCATCACCCTTCAGGGACATGCTTTCCTTGACAGCACCTATCACCCTCTGGTGTGCAGTGGATCGTACTGTTGGCTTAGTGTCTTCTTGTTCCCATGAGGCGGGGGAATTTGCTTTGTGTGCTTCTGGATCCCCTGTACCTACAGCGGTGCCTGGCATGACGATCCCTTGAAGAGTGAACCAGGCTCCAGGTTCAGGAGAGAAGCTCTGCCTTGGCTCTATGTCAGCCTCAGTATAGGTTGAGAGCACTGAGAGGTGTCTAATGGTCAGGTCTGAGCCATCCTCCTGGCCCTAGGCCAAGCATGCATGGGGCCCAGAAGCTCCCACTTGCCACATAAGAGCATGCAAAGTGCGACGTGAACCAGACACAATCTGGGGTCTGGAAGAGGGGAGCACCGATAGCTGCAGGAGCCAGAGGGGAAGCGGGGCCAGCAGCAGCAGCGGTGGGTGGTACCTCCCTGCTGTGAGAGCCGCTGGGAGCACCACTGCCTCTGTGTCTGGACCACAGCCCAGGCAGGCCTCACAGAGCAGCAAGAGGGCTGCACACTGACCACGGATGGGCTGCTGCTTCCCCTGTGCCCACGGCTTACACCCAGACCCCTATCTGGAGAAAGAGGGAGGCAGCGACAACCCAATGGACAGCTGAACTTGGAACTGACTGTTCATCAAAAGGGATGATTCAAGTCAAAAACAAATGGTTATGTGCTCTTTGTTAACCACAGTTGCCTTCCCTTGCTCCCTAATTCCAATCCCCAGCCGACAGGAGTTGTGTGGAAGACTAAGCAGTTGCGGGAAAATTTAAACAAGCATCCAAAAGATCTCTGCACATTTGAGGGTGGTGGGTTAAATGTGGGACCCAGTGATCACCCCAAGCCTGATGCACACTTGTCGAGGGCCCCCAGGGAGGTACAGCAGCCTATGTATGTTTTCTTCCCAAAGCTCCTGCTGAGATTAGGTTGGCTGTGGCCACCGGGTCACTAGCTAAGTGCACAGCTGCCTCCTGCAGAGGCCTTGGAGTGCTTCTTGGTGGGTGTGGGCTGTGGTGGCTCCTAGGGAGTAGAAGTGTTTCCTGCCCAACCACTTACCAACAGATACGCCTTCAGAACTCTGCAGACTCCCCGGCTCTCTGGGGATCCCATGGGAAGCTCTGGAATTGCCATGCAAACTCTGAAAACGTTTGGCTTCCCTCCTGGTGGAGGAGGACAACTGATGTGAGGGCCTGAGCCATCTGCAAGCTGCCTGATGCAGGAGAATTTCTAGTCCATTCTCATGGGAATAAGACCTAAGTAATCAAAGATGCTGTCAACATGAATTTTGAGTTTCAGTGAAAACCAGACCAACTAGTAAAAGAATTAAACTGGTGAATATGATAGTTCCTACTGAAAGCAACAGACTATTGGAGAGCAGTGATCCTCAATTGGGGGCAATTGTGCCCCTGCCCCAGGGACATCTGGGAGTGTCTGGAGGCAGTGTGGGTTGTCACAGCTCAGTGGGTTGATACTGGTGCCCAGTGTACTGGAGTCCGGCTACTGCTAACCTCCTGTGATCACAGCACAGCCCCCACAGCTCCTCATAGCCAAGAAGGGGCTGGCCCTGAAAGCTCACAGTGCCAGGCTTGAGAAACTCAGTGACAGAGTCTGTTAGCTTTTGCAAGGCCCTTTAGAACCTGTTCTTTCAATGGCCTTTCAGAAATACCCTGTGAGGTAAGATAGGTAGTTATCCTTGTGCCCATTTCACAGGGGGCCAAGGCTCAGAGATGGCAAGTGAGGCCCATAGAGCAAAGGACAGGGGAGCAGCTCTCTCTCCACTGCCGGCTCCTTTAGGGTCTCCTGGCCAGGGCTGAAAACTTTTCTACTCAGTATCTGTTAGTTTTGAAAAAAGAAATAAAAACAACATTTATGAACAGCCTACCATGTGTCAGGCACAAAGACCAAAATCTTTGCTCTCAGGGACATTATAGGCAGGCAGGGATGCAGTCAACAAACAAGGTAATATGTAAAACACACGGCACACCAGATTGCAGGGGTGGAGGGGAAGATGCGCAGAAGGAGGAGGTATGGGGTGGTGCTGAACTGAAGTTTTAGGCAGTGTGGCCAGAGAAGGTCTCAGCGAGGTGGCGTTTGAGTGAAGACCTAAACCAAGCTAGGAAGTCAGGCATGTGGCTGTCTGAGGAAGGGTCCAGGCACAGGGGTAGCAGGTGCAAAGGGCAGGCCTGGCATGCATGAGGGCCAGAGTGGCTGACAGAGCATGTGAGGGAGGGAGAGAGCAGGCGGTGAGGCCACAGACAGGAGTCAGGGAAAGGTGGGTGGGGTACAACATAGACTTGTGAAGGCCATTTGAAGGACCTTGGCTTTCATCAGAGAAATAGGGAGCCACTGCAGCATCTGAGCAGCAGCTCAGCGGAGTCTTGCAATTTTAACTGGATCACTCTGGCTGCTAGGTAGAGGATGGACTGAAGAAAGCAGCAAAGAATGTGTTCAAATTCGGTTTTGCCAGTCCTAATTTCCTCAATGCCTCTTTTAAAAAATGAATTCTGTGATGATGTGAACAAGGAGGAAAAAATATGGTTGTGCAGGAGCACCAAGGAGAACCCGAAGAATGGAGCTCATTGGTGAGCCAGAAGAAGAGTAGCTGTCAGTTAGACAGGAGGATTTGCGCAGAAAAACCAAGCGAGCTGGCCAGGGCTTCCCCACAGATCATGGGCACCAACAGTGTTTGGAGCAGGTGATGAATGCAGAACCTGGGATCCTGGTGCATCTGCGGGGCTCCACGTGGACTGAGGCTGTGTGGCTGTGGAGTGATGTCATTTCCTCCAGGATTAGCTGGCTTCTCTAAAAAATTCAAAAAATTATTCTTCTCTGATTAGTTTTCATTGCGTCATGATTTGTCATTACTTTACCTGTCTTAGTCAAAAGCTTACAGCCTGTTTATATTAAGATGTAAGCCCTTAAACTTGGGATTCTCGGAAACTGAGTCTAAACTTCCCATTAAATAGTATCTATGTTTGTTAAGAAAGCTATGTTGCCAACTTAATGGGGCAGGTCATTTGAACAAAATTTATTAAACCATTCTTGAGTCTTTGGGGATGAGGGGTTTTGATTTCCTTATCATAAAGCCAAAAATGCAGAGGAGTGTGATCAGTTAACCCATTATTATTATATCATAAAAAACAATCAGTGTATATTTATGTGACTGCTCCTCAGGGTAGGGAGAAGAGAGACAGAGAGGTCTTGGGCCATGTTTGCAGGGGGATATGTCAGCCTATTATCTGAGAGGCAGTGTGACCTTCCCAGGGAGAGGTTTACAGTCTACGCAATATAAAACAGAAGGCAGAAGATATCTAAACTTGGAAGGCAAACTTGGCCACCAGTGCATTTTGTACAGTTGGTCTCCATGGAGTTTCAGGAGAAAACAATAAGAAAACTGGAGGTGATATATAAAAGTTCACATTTCCAGGTTTTCTTGAAAAATCAGAACATCTTACAAAACCAGGCACACCCTCCAGTGTGGAGACGATGATGTAGACATGAAAAGCAGCCCCATGTGGGTGCCCTCAGCTCCAATGCAGCCCCCATGTCCTCAGCGAAGGGGCAGAGGGTTGCTGTTCACTTATCACCATACTTGCATGCTTTCCCACTTTAGTAGGGAAATTATCTATCTTTACATTTCTATCATAAGTAGGAAGTTAAAAGAGGTGTGTGTTTCCAAAAAAGTGATGGCAATTTCCTTCTTTGTGGAAAGGAAGAGCATCCCTAAGTGTCCTGGAGCATGTTATGATTGCTGGGACTTTTCCTTCCTCCCAGCGGATTTCTCACTTACTGCACAGCTGGGACGCTGCAGCACTCAGGGAATGTGATCAGTCTTCATCAGCCTTGGGATGCTAAGGTTGAGCAATGGGCAGGTTGAGCCCTCTGGATCACTGGGAGCCTGACACATGGAGTAGCACCCAGACCTTGGTCAACGTTGTGGAGAGCCAAGGGGGCTGGGACTTGTAGCCTGGGCAGAGAGTTGGGGCAGGAAGTGTTTAGAGCCTTCGGGCGGCTTGGGTAATGGCTTCAGCACTGGGGCTGGGGAAGCTGGGCCTCTACGACAAGCCACCAGAAGTAACCTTCTTTGTGACGCCACATCATGTAAGATCTAGTGTGGACCCAAACACCTCTGAGGCTCAGTTTCTCTCTCTGCATCCTTTTTTTTTTTTTTTGAGATGGGGACTCACTCTGTCACACAGGCTGGAGTGCAATGGTGTGGTCTGGGCTCACTGCAACCTCTGCCTCCTGGATTCAAGTGATTCTCCTACCTCAGTATCCCGAGTAGCTGGGACTACAGGCACATGCCACCACACCTGGCTAATTTTTCTATTTTTAGTAGAAATGGGGTTTCACTATGTTGCCAGGCTGGTCTCAGGCTCCTGACCTCCTGATCCACCTGCCTCAGCCTCCCAAAGTGCTGGGATTACAGGCGTAAGCCTGGCCTCTCTCTGCATCCATTCATGCTGGCCTTTCTCCTCCCAACCTCACCAAATGAGAGAGAGGCCCAAGAGGACTGGGAAAGCTGGCATTCTGCCTAATGGGAATGACTCCTGGAAAAGCAGGGGTCTGCATGTGGGGCTTGTACAGAGTCAGGGCCAAAGGAAGGGGGCACAGCCTGCAGGGCGGGTCTGTTTCCCTCCACAGGATGCAGGGCCAACATCTGTCCTTGGCCCTCTCCCGTATATCTTCGGGTGGGCTCCCGAATAAGAAATTCCCAAAAGTAGAAGGCACTTTGAAGGTTCCAAAATATCTCCCAGGACATTTCCTCCTCTGCCTCTCTGCAGGGCTGGCTAGATAAATTCAAAGGGTCGTGTGGCTTCAAACCATTTCCATTTGAATTGAGAATCATTATTATGAATTTTGACCTACTGTAGCCAAGTTATTTTATGAATGGCTTCGTTTAACCTGATATATAAAGAGAGAGTGCGTTGCTGATATGTTCCACCTAAAGAGGCTGTGGTGTCATGGGCCAGCCCCCAAATCTGTAGGATCCATGACTCCTGAAACCCCACTCTCTCCCCACCCCCAGGGTGGGCTTTGCATCAGTTCAATGTGACAAGCATTTCCCTGTAAAGGAAGCAGACATCTCTTTTATTTTGAGTCTTTAACTCATAATAAAATCATTCACTTCTCTCTGCTGTGTCTGTCTGCAGTGGGTGCCAGCCCCTGGAGAGGAGACTTTAGAAAGCAAGCCCCCAGTCGAGACTACATTCTTGCCGTCCTTCTCCCCATACTGGTGCACCCGTGCAGAGAGCAGGCCTGGTGAGCTCCCTGGAGGCTGTCCGGTCCTGCTTTTCTTCTTTCAGAGATAGGGTTTCCCCTATTTCCTCCAGGAGATTGGCCCCCAGTTTATCATCTCTGACATTTACAGCAGGAAGATTGGGGTCACTAGGAATCCTGGGCTGGAGAACAGAGCCGATGACTAGCACATTTACAGAGCAGATAGAAAAGTTCCGAGCAACTCAATACCCAGAAGGCATCTGAGGATCAACACAGCAGGAATCACAGCTCATCTCTGGAAGGGCAGCAGCCCTGAGGCCTGCAGGGCATGAGTTTACAGAGCCATTCCAGGGCCTGTGATTTACAACCTGGTCAGAGAGGCAGAGAGGCCTGAGCTCTGTGGCTCTCGGAACAAAAAACAACTCGCCCGGGGGGAAGGGAAGCGGGCCAGGGCCAGCCTCCCCCCAACAGGGCTATCTCCCTCCCACCTGTTCTTTTAAAATAACAGCCTTATTGAGACATAATTCACATACCACACAAGTAACCTATTTAAAGTACAAAATTCGGTGGGTTCTATATATACACAGATTTGTGGAACCATCTGTGCCCATTTGGCTCCATTCCCCAGGCAGCCATTTTCTCTCTCTATGAATTTGCCTGCTGTGGACACTTCTGAAATGGAATCATACACCACCTGGGCCTTTGTGGTTGGCTCCTTTTACTTAATATACTATTTATTTTATTTACTTATTTATTTATTTTTTGAGACAGAGTCTCACTCTGTCACTAGGCTGGAGTGCAGTGGCACGATCTTGGCTTACTGCAACCTCCGCCTCCCAGGTTCAAGTGATTCTCCTGCCTCAGCCTCCCCAATAGCTGAGACTGCAGGTGCCTACCACCACAGCTGGCTAATTTTTGTATTTTTTTTAGTAGAGATGGGGTTTCACCATGTTGGCCAGGCTGGTCTCCATCTCCTGACCTCGTGATCCACTTGCCTCACCCTCCCAAAGGGCTGGGATTATAAGCGTGAGCCACTGTACTCGGCCTCTCTATTTACTTTTGAGATGGAGTTTTGTTCTTGTTGCCCAAGCTGGAGTGCAATGGCGAAATCTCGGCTCACTGCAACCTCTGCCTCCCAGGAGGTTCAGGCGATTCTCCTGCCTCAGCCTCTCGAGTAGCTGGGATCACCAGCATGTGCGACCACACCTGGCCAATTTTATATTTTTAGTAGAGATATTTTTAGTTTCTCCATGTTGGTCAGGCTGGTCTCAAACTCCCGACCTCAAGTGATCCATCCACCTCGGCCTCCCAAATTAATATAATATTTATAAAGCTCATCCATGTTGTAGCATGTCTCAGGATTTCATTCCATATGGGCCAGAAACTTCCTTACTAGGCAAATATTCAAGAGAAATTAAAATAAATATCACATAAACACTTGCATGAGTGCTCAGAGCAGCATTATTCATAAGATCCAAAAAGTGGAAATGGTGTAAATAATTCATCAAGTGATGGAGAATACATAAAAAGGGGCATATTCATTTCATGGAATATGCTTGGCTATAAAAAGAATGAAGTACTGTTATGTGGTACAGCATGGAAGAGACCTTGAGGATATTATGCAAAGCGACAGAAGTCAGTCATAAAAGACCACATATTGTATGATTCCATTCCTGTGTAATGTCCAGAAAAGGCAAATCTATACAGACAGAAAGATTGGTAATTGCCAGGGATTGGGGGAAGAAGAGTGAGGGCCAGGGACTGCTAAAGGATACAGGGGAATCTTTTGAGGGGTGATGAAAATATTCTGGAAATAAATAGTGGTGATGGTTGCATAGCCTGGTGACTATGTTAAAAACCAATGACTGTACGCCTTAAATGTCTGAATCTTTTTTTTTTTTTTCTTTTTGAGACGGAGTTTCACTCCTGTTGCTTAGGCTGGAGTGCAATGGCGCAATCTTAGCTTACTGCAACCTCTGCCTCTCAGGTTCAAGCGATTCTCCTGCCTCGGCCTCCCAGGTAGCTGGGATTTCAGGTGTAATCTCCACCACACTCAGCTAATTTTTGTATTTATATTAGAGACGGGGTTTCACTATGTTGGCCAGGATGTCAAACTCCTGACCTCAGGTGATCCACCTGCCTCAGCCTCCTAAAGTGTTGGGATTACAGGCGTGAGGTGCCACGCCTGGCCAAATGGCTGGGTCTTATAGAAAATGAATTCCACTTGAATGTAAAGTTTGTAAAAGGAGCATATGGAGAAAAAGGAGGAAATGAAGAAGACCGAGGAGAATGCTTCTGGCCAGAGAAGATGGTGTAGATAGACCCATTTTCCCTGCTGTCTGCCCTAGCACAGCAACAGGCCCTGGAAATGACATGACGGGCAGCCAAGTGCCATTGTGAAAAGTGGTCAGAAGAACTGCTGGAGACCCCAGGACTGGAGGAAGAAACAGTGGCAGAAGATATTAGGTCCTCCACCCAGTGGAAGAAAGAGACCCACATCTGGCATTTGTCATCTCCCACCCAGCAACAGAAGGCACCCATGTAGGCTCTTTTCACCCTGCAGTGAAGGAGAGTTCCTATGACCGTGTGGCCTGCTCGGTGATCAGCTGGGACCCAACTGCCAACAGATGGTGAAGGAAAGAGGTCTCCTCCCTGACACCAGTGGGCCTGAGACCCTCCTCCTCCACAGAGAGGTCTGCTGGGCCAGGGGGCATGGACAAGATGGACCCCTCAATAAGTGGCATGGCCTGGGAAGCCCATTTGTCCCCATGGGGCTGAGACTCTTTCCCCAGCAGAGACACCAGGGAAGCTAGGGGTCACTGTTAAAGAGACCCCAGCACAACAAGCATCTGGCCGTAGAAACCCCTGGCCCTCTTGGGCCTCAAAGTCCCCTACCCATCAGGAGAGAGCGGTGCTCCACGGGGAAAATCCCCCTACCTCCTCAGGTGGCACTGGCAGGTCCAAGGACAGCCCCGGGGCACTGTGTGAATCAGCAGGCCACAATGCCAGGGAAAAAGCTTGAAAATTCAATTGCCTTTGGAACCACAGCCCTCACAATAGGCCAGTTACTGGGGCTAAAACTAAGCAGGTTGACCGGGTGCCAAAATAACAGATTTTTTAACACAATTGAGAGTCTCCTTGCATCTGCCATCAGCCCACTTCTATGTAACCGAGTCCTGCACTGTCCCGTGATGAGCTCTATGGGCACAAGGGCTGTATTTTTGTTGTATTTTCAAATATTTTCCAGATTGCAAAGTGATACATGTACATTGTAGAAAATCTGGAAAATAAGGAGTGATAAAGAAGAAATTACGTCACCTGTAATTCCACCACTCACAGAGAATATATGTCTGTGTGTATATGTGAGTGTGTGTATCTATATTACCCACATATCCTTCCAGCCTCTATATCTTTATAGCAGAAAGTTTTGCTCTTATCGAAAATAATGTTATTCTATGTCTAACATATTTGTGACATGCCCTTTTCCTATAGAATATATTCCTTCTCCGAAACATTAAATGTTCTTTCTGCATCTCTTTTAGTGGTTACATAGTGTTTAATCACATTTCTGTAAAAGAAGTGTATCAGTTACTTTTGGACAACCCATGCTTGGCACAGTATGTCATAGGTGCTCAATGAATGTTGGATGAATGAATGGACAGAGCTGTGTGGCCAGCCAGAAGCCACAACACCTGGTGAGTCCTTCTCTGAGCATTCACTCGTCCAGCCAGGCCCTGTGAAGGAAGAATGAGCCTGTGTCCAGGCTTGTGGGAAATCACTGGAAAGGGTCATGGCTCTGTGTTGTCAACTTTCCAGTGTTTCCCAGTGAGGACCCAACCTTGATCCTCCAGATCCCACCGGGAAGGAAGGCCCACTTCTGGCCCTCCCAGAGGGCTCACTGCAAGACACCCCCTTCAAATTCCTTCTTGCACCTCCAGGCTATCATGCGTTGACTCGTGGTTTCAGTCTGTATCATCTACCCAGCATTTCCTAATGGCAAACCCCAATCTGACATTGGTCTCAGCCCCAGGGACACCTCTGGCATGCATCTTCCCCAAGCCCCTTTAACACCTCCACTGTGACCCCCTTTTCCCCACCATTCAGTGCAAGCATCAGACAGAAGCCTTGGCCATCTGCTGGGTGAATGTGTTCTTATGTCTGCCTCATGCATTAGACTGCAGATTCCCGGCAACAGTCCTCTGTGAATGCCTGTGGAAGGATTAACAGGCAGGGCGAGACCAGCCTGCCTCTGCAGAGGAGCAGAGAGCTTCACGCTCCACAGACACTGACCTCGCAGCTCAGAGGGGAGTGGATGGCAGCCTCCTGGACTGGGGCTGGTGTCCCCAGAGAACATTTGCCCTTGCTTTGCCTTGTCTGCAATGCCAGAGAGTTGCCAGAGAGCAGGAAGAAGACAAGGATCCCTTGGCATGTTTCCTAACCATGCTTTATGAAAGGGAAAGTCATCTTTATTACATTTAATTTAGAAAAGGGGGTTATGGGCACTTCATCTGGTGCTCACTTCAGAGCAGCTGTTCAGCATTACTGAGGAGAGAGACAAGTGACTCGTATTCCTTGCTTCATGCCAGATAATCCAAAGAATAGACACAATGGCGTCTCTCCTGACAGGCAGAACTCCTGGAACCAGGAAGCTTTCTTCCAAATCCCCTAGGCCTAAGTCCCAAAATTTTTCTTCTTTTTATCCCAAGGCTTGATTTAGTCAATAGATATTTCCTAGTGCTGACTCTGAGCCTGGTCCAGGGCTGCAGCTCAGGATGAGTCAGCTGGGGGTTGTCATATGGCAATGGACTGTCCACTGTGAGAGAGCACGGGAGCAGAGCTGTAGCTGCAAGTTTAAGCAGCAAAAGGATGTGGTGAATGTGTACAGAGATACTCCCACAACTCGGGAAGGCTGGTGAGCAAGGCTTGGAAGCAAGGGAGGTTAGACAACAGGAAAAGCGGTTCAGATAAGCCATGGTTTCCATTGTTTTGGAAGCCATTCCTGGGCCTTCAGCTGTCTTGAATATATTCTCAAGTGTTCCTAAACATTTGCGTCATTTTCTCTGGCTTTAAGGTACTACACAGGAGCAACTGAGTGGCCAAATTTACTTCACCTGCCTGCACGCTGGATGACAACTGTGTGCAGAGAGGACCGGCTGGTCCCTTATGACTCCAAGGAGAGAGTGGCCTCGCAGTGGCACCTGCCCACAGCCAGCATTTCTACTGAGTTTTCTTTCTTTCAAATTGGTCTTCTGGTTATAGAAGAGGAGATATATCTAGAGGTGGGATACTAGAATCTTCAAAGGTAAGGATGAAGTTCCATTTCTTAAGATGGACATGAATTTTTGGTGTGTGTGGGGGACACTACTCAACTCAGTACAGTGGGATACACACATGCACCACTCCCAGGCCTCAACAGAAGGCCAGCCCAGGACACAAGCTGTGGGGAAGCCTGTCTGCAATTTGCAGATTTGGAGGTAGATACCTTTTAAAGGTGTTTGCATTTTAAATCTTTTATTTTCCAATGACTTCATTTTAAATTCAAAACAAAGTTCCTAGTGGTCAAGGTTATCTGTCGTTCTGGCTATAGTTAAGGCAGAGTTTGCTTAAATCTTACAAAGAAATTCTTTGACCTGCCAGTAACTGGACGAAACACATTTCTAACGTCAAAAAAATTGAAGTCACCTCACTCTGGGGTTTCCAGCCAAGTAACAAGGATTTAGAGTTCAGAAATATGGTGGTCTTGAGCTGTCTAGTCACATCTTCCTTAAATTACAGCTGAGTCACAGTTACTCTACGGAATGACCGATTGCCAAGCTTCTTATGGTGTTTTCACGTCTCCTTCCTCCACATGCGCATGGTGAGACTCCTCGGGGAGTGCACGTCTGATTAGTGTCGAAGCATTTTCAACATCACTCATTGTTTTTATTAGCTCTCATCCATTTTTTCCCCTGGATAACCCAAACATACAGTTTCACCTGAGCATCATTAGAATTTCAAGTTGCTGCCACAAATATGTACTTATTCAGCATATACTTTTTGAGTGCCTACCAAGCTCTGTATCTACAGGGATGAGGACAAAGAAGACCTGGCCCTTTCCTGGAGATTATCTTCTGGGGTGACATGGGTCAGCAAAGGGCAAGTAGAATTCAGCCTGGGAAGGGCTCTGAGTGGTTTAATTACAGGACATCACATGAGCGTGTGTAGGGGTCTCAACCTTGACCTGGGAAGTTGGGGTGAGTGGCCTAGGCTGAGGCAGCAAGAGGGGTGTAGGGAGGAAAAGAAGCATGGGAGAGAATTTAGGGAGCAGAGCTGCTTGGACCCTGGACTGTGTGGATGTGGGGTGCAATGCTGTGGGAGGACATTATGCAGGTGGACCCTGCTGGGGCCATCTTGTGAAAGGGCTCCCAGTCCTTCTTATAAGAGACAAGAGGGCAGGTTATTTGGAGGAGCAAGGCAGGGAAGAGAAGAGAACAAGTTCAGCTTCAGAACACATTGGTTTTGTTGCCAAAGGAACATTTAAGTGGAGTTTTCCAGTTTGAATTCCGAGAGCACTGGGAGGGTGATTTACATTTCAAAGTTATCAGCACATATATGATCCACAAATGGGAGTAGACAAGTGAATCCAGAAACAAAGTCCAGTGAGAAGAAAAGTCCTAAGACAGTTCCAAAGCACGTCCTAAGACAGAACTGTGAACAGATGGGTGGGGGAGGAACAGTCCTTGAGAGAAGCATTCCCCATAGGGCAGTCAATATTTTGTTAAAGGAACCTAGAGCTCCCTGGTAAATCTCTGTTCTGAGTGTGGTGACTGTTTGATTGAAATCAGAGCTCAGCTCAGCTCAGCTGGGGAAGCAGTGGGGGTGGTGTGGGTGGGCAGTGGGGAAGGGAGGAAACCTATTCCCAGCAAGGGATGAACCAACAGCAAGCTGCTGGCAACATCTTAGCTGCCTAAGCCTGTGATTTTATTTAGGGCAAACAAGAGTCCAACTGGGAAATGAAAAGGAAATCCTGGCCAACTAGACTGCCATAGGAAACTGAAAAGTTCTGGCATAGTCCTGGAGATCTAACAGGCTGTACACATCCCCAAGGCTGTGCACATGCATAGGAAGGATCTGGAAAGGAGAGGTTGCCAGTGTCTTACCTTTGGCTGACCACGAGGCCCTGCACAAGGAGGAAATGTAAGCTAATGTTACATTGAAAAATGCCTGAAGTTTGAAGATTTGCCTTCTCATACACAGATCTTCTTGACAAAGGGTGGAAGACATGCAGGCAAGGCATTTCAGGAAATTTCATCCCCAATCACTGGCTGACCAATAAATTATACTGACCCAGGTATGACCCTAGGAATCCAGGCTTAAAAATAGCAACAAGGACTTTAAAAAAGTAACAAAAACTTCATAGCCACATACCACAGGGAATATAGGATCTACAAATTTAATCCAGAAAAGTCACTAAAGCAGTAATTAGCAATGAGGAAAAACAATAACAATAAACCAGTAACAAAAAGTAAATTTTGGGGAAGGAGTCTCATATCGCAGTTGTTATTATACATAATTCACATGTCCAACTTTCAACCAAAAGTTACGAGACATGCAAAGAAATAAGAAAGTGTGACACGTGTAGGAACGAAAGCAAGCAACAGAAAATATCCTTGAGAAGGCAGCTTCTGGATTTACTATACAAAGACTCTAAATCAATTTTTATATATATGTTCAAAGATAAACATTTATAATGTAAATGCAAATACTTCTATGTTGTGAATACATATTTATATAATATAAATATTTACATTCACCTACCATGTCCAAAATATCAGAAGAAAGTATGACATCGATGTCTTACCAAATAGAGAATATCAATAAAGAGAGAGAAATTTATACACATACACATAAACACGTACACACACACACGTGAGACCTTCCAAAAGTTTGTGGAAAAATGGAATTAAAATATAAAACAAAAAATATAAACTTTATTTCTCAACAGAAGCACCATGAAGTTTAAGACACTCTTATAAGTGATGATACCAGCCATTTTGTCCATCCCTAAATAACTGAGGGTTCTGGGAATTTAACCATGTTCATGTAGTATTTTTTACTATATTAACTGAAGAAAAATGGATTGCCCTTTACAGATTTTTAAGATTAGGAAATGAAAAGAAGTCAGAAAGAGCCAAGTCAGGACTGAAGATGGATGTCTAATGATTTTCCACTGAAGCTTTCACAAAATTGCCCTTGTTTGATAAGAGAAATGAGCAGGACCACCATCGTGGTGGAAAAGACCTCTCTGCTGAAGCTTTTCTGGGCATTTTCTCCTGCAGCTTTTGCTAACCTTTTCAAAACACACTCTTAATCAGCAGATGTTATCGTTCTTTGTCCCTCCTGAAAGTCAACAAGCAAAATGCCTTGAGCATCCCCCCAAGCTGTTGCCATGACCTTTGCTCTTGACTAGTCCACTTTTGCTTTAACTGGGTCATCCCGACTTCGGATAGGCATTGCTTTGATTGTGCTTTGTCTTCGGGATTATACTGAAAAAGTTGTGGCTCACTTGTTTAAAATTTCCACAGAAAGTTTTGCTCTTGTCTGCAGCTGATCTGGGTGAACCAATTTTGGCACGCAAGAGTGGAAAGTTCACTGAACTTTAATTTTCCACTCAGAATTGTATAAGCTGAACCGATTGAGATGCCCATGGCGTTGGCTACTGTTTGTGCTGTTAATCACCGATCATCTTCAATTAGGGCATGAGCAAAATGAATTATTTCCTCACAAATTGATGTGGATGGTTTGCTGTTACAGGCTTCATTTTCTACATTATCTTACTGCTTCTTTCTTTCTTTCTTTCCTTCTTTTTTTTGACAGTTTTGTTCTGTCGCCCAAACTGGAGTGCAATGGCACAACCTCGGCTCACTGCAACTTCCACCTCCCGGGTTCAAGTGATTCTCCTGCCTCAGCCTCCTGAGTAGCTGGGATTACAGTCATGCATGACCACATCTGGCTAATTTTTGTATTTTTCATAGAGACAGGATTTCACCATGTTGGTCAGGCTGGTCTCAAATTCCTGACCTCATGATCCACCCGCCTCAGCCTCCCAAAGTGCTGGCAATATAGGCGTGAGTCACCGTACCCAGCCTACTGTTTCTTAAAATGAGTTACTCATTGTTGAGTTGTTCATTTCTTTAGGGCACTGTCCCCATAAGTAATGCATCAATAATTCCACTCTGCTTTCACCCAAGCTTCACCATCAATTTGATGTTTTTTTCCTCCTTCAATTTTAGCAGAATTCATGTTGCCTTGACAGGGGCTTTTTTCAAACTCACAGTGAATTCTTCTTAGTGCCTCACAGTACACTAGGCATGTTCTAACAAACGAGCATGAGTTTATTTTAATGCCAAAAATAAAATCCACATATAGTTTTTCATAATATGCATTTCCATGAACTCCTTCCTTCCTTCCTTCTTTCCCTCCCTCTTTCTTCCATTCTTTTTTATTCTTTCTCTTTCTTTCTTTCCTTCTTTCTTTTCTCTCCTTCCTTTTTTCCCTCCTTCCCTCCCATACTTCCTTCCTCCCTTCCTTTCCTCATTTTCTTTTCTTTTCTTTTTTTCTCAGCTTTCACTTGGTTGCCCAGGCTGAAGGACAACAGTGTGATCATGGCTCACTACAGCCTCAAACTCCTGGGCTCAAGCAATCCTCCTACCTCAGCCTCCTGAGTAGCTGGGACTACAGGCGTATGCTCCCATGCCTAATTTTTGATTATTTATTTATTTGACAGAGACAAGTTCTTATTATGTTGCCCAGTATGGTCTCAAACTCCTGGCCTCAAGTGATTCTCCTGCTTTGGCCTCCAAAATTTTGGACTTGACTTGAAGTTATTAGAGAAATTCATCAACAGATTTGAGCTGACAAAAGAATCAGTTAACTTAATGATAAATCCACTTTGAGTAGCAGAAAGAAAAAATAATGGGAAAAAAAGTGAACAGAACCTCAGCACGCATACCAGCATAAATATAATGCTGCCATATTACTTCCAGAAAGAATGAGAAAAGAAAGAGGCAGAAAAAATATTTGATAAAATAATGTCTGAAAACTTCTTAAGTTTGATGAAAAACATTAATCTACATATTCACAAAGCTCAGTGAACTCCAAGTGGAATAAACTCCAAACGATCCACACACGGACATACCATAGTCAAATTGTTGAAAGTCAAAGACAGAAAAAAATCCTTAAGGCAGCAAGAAAAAAGCAATTAATCCAGTACAAGGAACATTGAAAAAGACTGAAAGTTGACTTCTCATCAGAAACCACAGATCCCAGAAAATGGCAGGATGACATCTTTAGAATGCTAAAAGAAAAAGCCTGTCAGCCAGGAATTCTATACCTAGCTAAATCTCCCTCAAGAATGAGAGAACGTGGATCCAAGATGGCCAGATAGGAACATTTCTGGAGTGCGGTTCCCAGTGAGAACAAAGCAAAAGGGGAGTGATCGTTGCATTTCCAAACGCGTTTTTACTGTCCACAGACCAGGAGATTCCTGAGCTGAAAATCGCCATGGGTTTCCTCATGGCTGTTTCAGCCAGCACAGTGGATCTCTGCACAAAAACTCACAAAAATCTGGGTGGCTGTTTCAACTGATGCCTGGAACGCCTGGGAGATAGAGCCATCTATTCAACTGAAAAAAAGGGGGCTGAAACAGGGAGCCAGGTGATCTGGCTCGGCGGGTCCCACCCACACAAAGACTAGCAATCTGAAATGCTCTGGATTGAGAGTTTCATGGCAAGTGCAGCTGGACCAGGGACGGTCCACCTCTGTGGAGGGTAGGGCATCTGCCATTACCGAAGCAGTCCACCACTGCTGAAGCAGTCTGTCATTACCGAGGCAGTCCACTATTACTGAGGCAGACGACCATTACTCAGGCAGTTCTAACTGTACCTTTGTAAACAAAACCACAAGGAAGCTCACACAGCAGTTGGGCAGAGCCTGCAGCAGCTCAGCAATGCCCCTGCTGGCAAACTGTGACTAGGCTACCTCCTTGCTAAGCAGGGCAACTCTGAAAAAAGGCAGCAGCACATCAGGAACTTATAAATAAAGACTCACCATTCTAAGATAGATCACCTGGGAAAAAAAGCAGTTATGAGTTCTGCTGCAACAGACTTAAATGTACCTGCCTAGCAGCTCTGAATGAAACAGGGAGCTCCCAGCTCAGCACTTTAGCTCCTATAAGGGAAAGACTGTCTCCTCAAGCAGCTCCCCAACCCCTGTATGTCCAAAGAGACACCTCATAAGAGAGAGCTCAGGCTGACATGTGGTGCATATCCTTCTGGGATGAAGATAACAGAAGAAGAAACTGGCAGCAAACCTTACTGTTCTGCAGCTGCCATAGGTTATACGCAGGCAAGCAGGGTATGGAATGGACCTCTAGCAGTCCTATTAGAAGGAAAACTAAAAAACAGAAATAAAATAACTTCAACATCAACAAAAAGGATATCCACTCAGAGACCCCATCCAAAAGTCACCAACTACAAAGACACAGGCAGATAAATCCACAAAGATGGGAAGAAACCAATGGAAAAATAATGAAGACACCAAAAACCAAAATGCCTGTCCTCCTCCAAGGGATCACAACTCCCCTAGCAAGAGAAGAAAGCTGGATGGAGAATGAGTCTGATGAATTGACAGAAACAGGCTTCAGAAGGTGGGTAATAACAAGCTTCTCTGAGCTAAAAGAACATGTTCTAACCCAATGCAAAGAAACTAAGAACTTTGAATAAAGGTTTGACAAAATGTTAGTGGGAATAGACAGCTTAGAGAAGAATATAAATGAATTGATGGAGCTGAAAAACACAGCACAAGAACTTCACGAAGCATACACAAACTTCAGTAGCTCAATCAACCAAGTAGAAGAAAGGATATCAGAGATTGAAGATGAACTCAATGAAATAAAATGAGAAGGCAAGATTAGAGAAAAAAGAGTAAAAATAAATGAACAAAAGCTCCAAGAAATATGGGATTATGTGAAAAGACCCAATCTACATTTGGTAGGTGTACCTGAATGTGATGGAGAGAATGAATCCAAGCTGGAAAACACTCTTCAGGATATTATCCAGGAGAATTTCCCAACGTAGCAAGGCAGGCCAACATTCAGGTCCAGGAAATACAGAGAACACCACAAAGATACTCCTCAAGAAGAGCAACTGCAAGGCACATAATTGTCAGATTCACCAGGGTTAAAATGAAGGAAAAAAATGCAAAGGGCAGCCAGAGAGAAAGGTCAGGTTACCCACAAAGGGAAGCCCATCAGACTCACAGTGGATCTCTCAGCAGAAACCCTACAAGCCAGAATAGAGTGGGGGCCAATATTCACCATCCTTAAAGAAAAGAACTTTCAACCTAGAATTTCATATCCAGCCAAACTAAGTTTCATAAGTGAAGGAGAAATAAAATCCTTTATAGAAAAGCAATTGATATGAGATTTCATCACCACCAGACCTGCCTTACAAGTGCTCCTGAAAGAAGCACTAAACATGGCAAGGAACAACCAGTACCAGCCACTGCAAAAACTTACCAAATGGTAATCGACACAGTGAAGAGACTGTGTTAACTAATGGGCAAAACAACCAGCTAGCATCAAGATGGCAGGATCAAATTCACATATAACAATATTAACCTTAAATGTAAATGGGGCAAATGCCCCAATCAGAAGACAAAGGAGGAAGTCAAATTGTCTCTCTTTGCAGATGACATGATTGTGTATTTAGAAGACCCATCATCTCAGCCCAAAATCTCCTGAAACTGATAAGCAACTTGAGCAAAGTCTCGGGATACAAAATCAATGTGCAGAAATCACAAGCATTCCTATATACCAATAAAAGACTTAAAGAGAGCCAAATCAAGAGTGAACTGCCATTCACAATTGCTACTAAGAGAATAAAATACCTAGGCATACAGCTAACAAAGGATGTAAAGGACCTCTTCAAGGAAAACTATAAACCACTGCTCAAGGAAATAAGAGAGGATACAAACAGATGGAAAAACAATCCATGCTCATGGTTAGGAAGAACCAATATTGTGAAAATGGCCATATTGCCCAAAGTAATTTGTAGATTCAACACTATCCACATCAAGCTACCTATTACCCTCTTCACAGAACTGGAAAAAAACACCTTAAACTTCCTATGGAAACAAAAAGCCTGCATAGCCAAGGCAATCCTAAACAAAAAGAACAAAGCTGGAGGCATCATGCTACCTGACTTCAAACTATACTACAAGACTACAGTAATCAAAACAGCATGGTACTGGTACCCAAACAGAAATATAGACCAATGGAGCAGAGCAAAGGCCTTGGAGGCAGTGCCACACATCTACAACCATCTGATCTTTGACAAACCTGACAAAAACAAGCAATGGGGAAAGGATTCCCTGTTTAATAAATGGTGTTGGGAAAACTGGCTAGCCATGTGCAGAAGGCAGAAACTGTATCTCTTCCTGACACCTTACACTAAAATTAACTCTAGGTGGATTAAAGACTTAAACCTAAGACCTAACACCACAAAAAAGCTAGAAGAAAACCCAGGCAAAACTATTCAGGATATAGTCGTAGGCAAGGATTTCATGACTCAAACACCAAAAGCATTGGCAACAAAAGCCAAAATAGATAAAGGAGATCTAATTAAACTCCAGAGCTTCTGTACAGCAAAAGAAACAATCATTTGAGTGAACTGGCAACCCACAGAATGGGAAAAATATTTTGCAATCTACCCATCTGACAAAAGGCTAATATCCAGAATCTACAAAGAACTAAAACAGATTTACAAGAAAAAAACAAACAAGCCCATTCAAAAGTGGGCAAAGGACATGAACAGACACTTTTCAAAAGAAGACACATATGAGGCCAATAAACATATAAAAAATTGCTCATCATCACTGGTCATTAGAGAAATGCAAATGAAAGCCACATTGAGACACCATCTCATGCCAGTTAGAATGGCGATCATTAAAAAATCTGGAGACAACAGATACTGGAGAGGATGTGAAGAAAAAGGAACACTTTTATACTGCTGATGGGAGTGTAAATTAGTTCATCCATTGTGGAAGACAGTGTGGTGATTCCTCAAGGACCTAGAAATAGAAATTCCATTTGAGTCAGCAATTCCATTACTGGGTATATATCCAAAGGATTATAAATCATTCTACTATAAAGACAAATGCCTATGTATGTTCACTGTGGCACTGTTTACAATAACAAAGACCTGGAACCAACACAAATGCCCATTACTGATAGGCTGGACAAGGAAAATGTGGCACATATACACCATGGAATACTATGTAGCCATAAAAAACAATGAGTGCATGTCCTTTGTAGGGACATGGATGAATCTGGAAACCATCATTCTCAGCAAACTGACACAAGAACAGAAAATCAAACACCTCATGTTGTCACTCATAGGCAGATGTTGAACAATGAGAACAC
The DNA here is from genome assembly GCF_009761245.1 of Sapajus apella. Lineage (NCBI taxonomy): Eukaryota > Metazoa > Chordata > Mammalia > Primates > Cebidae > Sapajus > Sapajus apella. The sequence continues at coordinate 1,615,358 of NW_022437107.1, forward strand.
ATGGACATATGGAGGGGAGCATCACACACTGGGGTCTGTTGTGGGGAATAAGGGAGGGACAGTGGGAGGTAGGGAGGTTGGGGAGGGGCAGCATGGGGAGAAATGCCAGATATAGGTATTGGGGCAATGGAGGCAACAAACCACATTGTCATGTATGTACCTAAGCAACAATCCTGCATGATCTGTACATGTACCCCAGAACCTAAAGTGCAATAAAGTGTGTGTGTGTGTATATATATATATATATATATATATATATTTATGAATGAAAGAAAAATATAAAGAATTCTACACAGACAAAAATGGCAATAATCTGTTGCTAGCAGACCTACCCAAGATAAATACTATTTGGAGTCCTTCAAGCTAAAATAAAAGAAGTCTGTACAGTAATTCAAATCTGCGTAAAAGAACAAGGAACACTAGTAAAGGTACAACTAATTATATATTAAAAAAACATAATACAAACATATTTTTATTTGCTGATTTTTTTTCTTTACCTGTTTTAGAAAACTGCATGAAAGGTAATTATTAAATGATGCTGATAGAGTTATATAAAAATATATTAATAATTTTTATGCAACTAATACAAAAGAACAGGAGAGAAAAAAATTATTGTGAAAGAAAATATTAGGACACCTGAAATTAACTTAGTGTAATTTAAACTAGGTTGTTTAAGTTAAGATGCTACTTTTAATCTCCAGGACAATGACTGACAATATAACTCAGAAAAGTGCAGTAAAAGAAATAAGAGAATAAAAAATGTAGTAGAAAATCTCTATTTAATACAAAAAAGGCAGGAAATTGAGAAATTGAGAAAAAAATAAAAGACATAAGGCATAGATAAAACAAAAAGCAAAATGGCCAATATAAATCCTAGTTTATTAGTAATTAGTTACTCCAATTAAAAGACAGAAGAATGGACTTTAAAATGATCCAACTGTATATTGCCTATAAGAGACATGCTTTATATTCAAAGATACACATGTTAAAAGGGGAAAATATAGCATACAGAAAGCAAACAAAGGAGAGCTTTAAGATAAAAATTGTCACTAGAGACTAAGAGGGACATTTTATAATGACATCAGGGTTAAGTCGTCAGGAAAATGTAACGATTATGAACATATATGTACTTAACAATAGAGACCCAAAGTACATGAAGAAAAATCTAACCAAACTAAAGATAAAACAACCCAACAACAATAGAATGTTTGCCTTAAGAGGATGTAATTTATCCTCCAGAATAGAACATATTCTAGGCCACAAAATAAATCTTAATAAGTCTAAAAGGCTTGAAAATATACAAAGTATTTTTTCAGTCTTATTGGAATGAAATTAGAATGAACAACAGAAAAAAAGTAATCCTCAAATATGTTACTATCAACCAACATATTCCTAAATGAATGTGTCAAAGAAGGAATTATAAGAGAAATTAGAAAAAAACAAGTTTGAATAACTTAAATACCTATGAAGAGATGAATGGATAAACAAAGTGGGAAATCTAGTTAATGGAGTATTATTCAGTCATAAAAAGAATGAAGAACAGATACATGCTATGACACAAATAAATCTTGAAAACATTATGCAAAGTGAAAAAAATAATTTATTATATAATTTATTGTATGTAAAATGCCCAGAATAGGCAAATCTGTAGGGACAGAACATAGATTAACGTGATTGCCGGGGGTTAGGGGGAGACAGGAGTGAAGACTGAGAATCAGTGACTACTAGTGGGTGTTTCTTTTTTTGGTGATGAAAAATTATTTTAATTTTTTGTGGTGTTAGTTGCACAATCTGGTGACTATATGAAAAAACACTGTACAGAAGACCTTTCAAAAGTATATTTTACAGTAAGTGAATTATATCTCTAAAGAGAACAAAAAAGAGTCATGGATGAAAAGGAGGAAATGGACAAGACCAAGGAGAGCACTTGTATTTTTGTATGGATTCATCTCTCCCTGCCCGTACTCATGAACTATGACTCCAGACTTTGGAAATAACACAGCAGGCATCAAAGTGGAATTTTAAAAGGTGGTAAGAAGATGGCAAACTGAATTCAGATGTCAGGACTGGAAAGGGCACAGTAGAAGGATGTCTTAGGTCTTCCACTCTACAGAAGAGAAAGATTGAGACCCAGTGTTTTCCATCCCACCCAGCAACATAAGTCACCCAACTGGGCTTTCTCCTACCTAGATTGAAGAAGAGCTCCTATGACAAGATGACCTGCATGGTAATGATTTGGGGACCCCACTAACAAAAAACAGCAAGGGGAAGAATTCTCCTCCCTGCCCTCTGGGGCCCAAGACTTCCCTCCTTCACTGAGAGGCCTTGCGGACCAGGTGGCATTAGCAAGAGGAATATGCCCGCAATTGGTGGTATGCCTGGGAAAATTTTTGGCCCTATGGGGCTGACACTCTTCTCCCTCTAGAGATACCAGGGCCTAGAACTGTGAGAGATAAGTTTCTGTTCCTTATGGAATTACCCAGTCCCACATAGTCTGTCACAGCAGCACAGATGGACTAAGACAGCTCCCAAAGCCCCACCTCCAAAAAGCACATTGGGGGTTAGGTTTCAACATATACATTTTCATGGGACAATCATTGTCTACAGCACTGAGCAAACAAAAAAATAAGATAAACCAAATAAATCCATGCCATATACATCCTAACTAAACTTCAGAAGATTAAAACAAAAACAAAAATCTTCAAAGCAGTCAGAGAGAAATAACACTTTATCCAGAGGGTAATTGTAATGACAGTGTACTGTATTTCTCATTTGAAACAATAGAGATCAGAATAAAGTAACATTTTAATTACTTAAAAATGCTTATTTGTTTTTTTATTTTAAATTGAGATATAATTTACTTGCCATAAAATTTTAATCTTTCAAAGTATACAATTCAGTGGCTAATATACCTATGAGGTTATACACCATCACCATCACTACTATTTAATTTCAGAACATTTTCAGTACCACCAAAAGAAACCCCCTACTCTTTAGCAGTCATCCCCTCACCCACATTTTCCCCTCCTCCCACTTTCTGGCAATCACTAATCTACTTTTTGTCTCTACGTATTTACACATAAAGGACATTTTGTATAAATAGAATTATATATCGTTTGTGTCTGTATTCGTACCTATCACTTAGTGTAATGTTTCAATGTTCATTCCTGTGGTAACTTGTTGACATTTTATTTCTTGATGTGACTGACTAATATTTCATTGTCTGGAAGTATCACATTTTGTTTATTCATTGCTTGATGAATATTTGGGTTTTTTCCACTTTTTAGCTATTATAAATAACACAGCTATGGCCATTCATGTAAAAATTCCTATGTAAACATATATTTTCAATTCTTTGGGGTATAAATTTGGGAGTTGAATTTCTGGTTTATATGTAACTCTATGTTTAGCATTCTGAGGAACTGCCAAACTGTTTTTTCTTAAGTGACTATGCAATTCACATTTCCACCAGTGATGGATAAAGCTTCCAGTTTCTTCAGATCCTCTTCAGTGCTTTTTATTGTCTATTTCTTTTATTATTACGGTTTTCACCTAATTGGTGAAGCAATATCTCATTTTGGTTTTGATTTGCAATTCTCTAATGATTAATGATGTTGAACTTTAATGTGTTTATTGATGATCTGTGTATTTGCTTTAGAGAAATATCTACTCAAATCCTTTGACTATTTTAATTGAATTATTTTTCTTTTTATTTTTGAGTTGGAAGTGCTCTATATATATTCTGTATACAAGTTCTTTGTCAGATATCTGATTACCAAATAGTTTTTCCATTATAAGGATTTTCGTATCCTTTCTTGGTAGTGTTCTCTGGAACACAATTTTTATTTTGATGAAGTACAGTTTATTTATTTTTACTGGGACTGCTTGTTTTTTGGTGTCATATTTAAGAAATCATTGCCTGGTCCAAAGTCATAATTATTTACACCTGTGTCTTCTTGCAACAGTTTTTTAGATTTTGCTCTTATATGTAGGTATTTTATTCATTTTGGGTTAAATTTTGTATAAGGTGTGAAGTAAGTATCCAATGTTATTATTTTGCAGGTGAATCTACAGTTGTCCCGGCACTGTTTGTTGAAAAGATGACTTTTTTCCCTCCAAGTGGTTTTGCTGCCCTTGTCAAATATCCATTGACAGTAAATGTGAGAATTTATTTTTGCTCTCTTAATTCTATTCTATTGACTCACATGTTTATCCTTATGCCAATTTGGCATTTTAGTAAGTTTTGAAATAGGAAAATAGAAAAGTGAATTTTCCAACATTGCTGTTTCTCAGGATTGTTTTGGCTGTATGGATCCCTTGTATTTCCAGATGAATTTGTGAATAAGAATAAATTTTCTTATTTATGCAAAAATTTTTAAAAATCTGGGGTTTTGATAAGAATAGCATTGAATATATGCCATTTACCAACATTAAGTCTTCCAATCCAAGAAAACAGAATGCCTTTTTATTTATTTAGGTCTATAATTTCTTTCAGCAAAGCTTTGTAGTTTGTAGTTGTACAAGTCTTCCATACCTTGATTAAATTTATTTGGAAGTATTTTATCTTTTAATGCTATTATAAAATTGATTGTATTCTTAATATGATTTTCAGATATTTTTATTGTTATTAGATAGAAATACAATTAATATTTGTATATTAATCTTGTATCCTGAAACCTTAAGGAACTCATTTTTTAGTTCTAGAGGTTTTTTCAGTAGACTTTTTGGGATTTTTCATGTAAACAATCATGACATCTGAAAATAGAAAAAGTTTTATTTATTTCTTTTCTAATCTATTTCTCTTACTTTCTTTCCTTGACTTATTCTAATGTCCAGAACTTCCAGAAGTGTGTATAATAAGAGTTGTATCAGTGGACATTCTTGCCTTTTTCCTAATTTTAGGATAAAAGCATTTAGTCTTTTGTCATCACACATGATGTTAGCTAAGGGTTTTTCATAGATTTCCCTTATCAGGAAGTTCACTTCTATTCTTCATATGTGCAGTGTTTTTATCTGAAAAGGGCACAGCATGTTTATAGTTCGGAAAACAAACAAATGTCTTTAAGCGGGCAATTCTATGTCCAGCTAAACTATCCTTGAGAATAAAATTTTCAGGTAAAACTAAGAGAATTTGCCATTAGCCGTACTACTCATTAAAATTGATCTAAGAAATTCTTCAAACAAGTAAATGATAAGAAAATCTTGTAGCATTAGGAAGAAGGCAAAATGAAAAGGGCAGAAATACAAGAGGCTATTCTATTTTACATGAGTTTTATAAATCATATTTGATTATTGAAAGGAAAATTATGACATCATCTGATACTTAAGAAAATGGTATTTTAAAGTAGGGAAGGTAAAGCAAGCTAAACGGAAGTGAAGTATCCATATTTCACTTGAAGTGGTAACATGTTGTTATCAGTAGACTATGATAAGTCACATATGTATATTACAATACTCAAGCAACCACTCTGAAAATTATATAAAGAGATACAGTCAAAATCCATTACAAATAAATACAAATTGAATCCTGAAAAATATTGAAGTGACTTGCAGGAAAGCAAGGAAGTAAAACATAGAACCACAAGAAGCAAACAGAAAATAATTGCTAAAATGATAGAAGACTTCATTGCTAACATAACAATAATCAGCATGAGTACAAATCATCTAAAAGCACCAATCAAAAGGCAGAGATTGATAGAACAAATTAAAAACATTACCCAAGAAAATGCTGTTTTGAAACAACCTGCTTACATTTCAAATGACATATGCAGATAAAGTAAACTATGAAAAAATATTCTATGCAAATATTAATAAAAAGTAAAGGTGGCTATATTAATATCTAATAAAATAGACTTTGAAAACAAGAAAAGTTCCAGTAACACATAGCGATAAGAGATATCTACCAGAAAGATATTATAAACCTAAACACCAAACAACATACCCTCAAAATACATGAAGCAACAATGGATAGAGTTGAAAAGAAAAATAGACAAATCTGCAGTTACATGTGAACATTTACCTAAACCTCACAGTTTCCACAAGAAATAACTCAAAATCAGTCCAGGTTTTGCATGTGAAATGCAAAACTATAAAACTTTTTGAAATAAAATAAAATACAGGAGAAAATCTTCAGTTCTTAGACTTGGCACCAAGTGCAAAACTCATAAAAGGAGAAATCTTTTAAAAAATGTATACATTAAACTTTTGCCAACATAATTTTTTTTTTTTTTTTTGCTTTTTGAGGATAAAAAGACAAGCTATGGATTGGAGAAAATGTTTGCAAACCACATATCTGACAAAGAACTAATATCTAGAATATATGAAAAACTCTCCAAACTCAAAAAGTATTCACAATCTAATTAGAAAGTGGGCAAAATATGTAAACAGACATTTCACTGAAGAGGGTATACAAATAATCACATTAAAAGGTGTTTGATATCATTAGCCTTCAAAGAAATACAAATTAAAGCCATGATGGGATATCACACCACACCTATAAGAATGTCTAAAATAAAAAAAATATACTGATGTTGATAACACCAAATGCTGGTGAATATTTGGAGGAACTATATCACACTTAACATTACTTGTGGGAATGTAAAATGGTTCAACCACTCTGAGAAACAGTTTGGCAGTTTCCAATAAAACTCAATATAAAATTACTGTACAACTCAGCAATTACCCTCTTGGGCATTTATCCCACAGCAGTGGAAATTTATGTACATGCAAAAAGTTTTACATGAATGTACATAGCAGCTTTATTTATAATAGTAAAAATCTGGAAAGAACCCAGACTTCTCAAGGGGTGAATGACTAAACAAACTGTGGTACATCCATACCATGAAATACTACTCAGCCATAAAAGGAAAGAACTACCAATACATGCAAAGAGTTGCATGATCTTATGAAAATTATGCTGTATAAGAAAAGTCAATCCCAGAAGCGTGCATAGCATATGATTCCATTTGTATGTCATTCTTGCAATGATAAAATTATAGGGATGAAACAATAGAGGGATAAAATCATAGGCATGATAAATTGATTGGGAGTTGCCTGGGGGTAGAGATGGAATGGGAAGACGTAAGTGTGCTTATAAAAGTGCCACACCAAGTTTCTCATGGTGATGGAACTATTCTGTATCTTGACTGTAGTTATGGATAAGCAAGCCTACATGTGTGATAAAATCGTATAGAACTAAATCTACACATACATGAGTACAAGGGAAATCTGGTGAAATCTCAGAAAAGTTAGGAGTGTATCAATGTCAGTATCATGGTTGTGATGTTGTTATATAGTTATATAACTTTATATAGTTATATAGTTTTGCAAAATGTTACCATTGGGGAAAACTGGGTCAACGGTTCTTGACACCTCTCTGTATTACTTCTTTGACTGCATGTGAATCTATATAAAGACTTTTGAAAGTCTCTATTTAAAAAAAAAGAGACTGAGGGGAGGTAGAAATTGTAGAACAAGGGGAAGTGGCAATTAAGAAGATGAAGAGAACAAGAAGTCTTTCCACAAAAAGGAGAAGAATGTAGGCCATGCTTCTCACCTCCATCAACTCTGAGCTCAGTCTCACACAGCTTCACTGTACCTTGTTACTTTCCTTTGGCCATGGAGGGGTCCAGATGGCACCCCCTGCCCTCCAGCCCTGCAAAGTTGGGAGAGAAAAACTGCCACCTAGGAATGGGGCAAAATTTGAGGGAGATTCACTCCCTGCATTTATCAAAATGCAGACCTCTGGCCTCCATGGTCACCTTCCATGTCACTTCCCTAGGATGCCCAGTCTTCGGTGAATTACCAGCAAGGTCAGCCTTCTACTGGATATTGAGGATCAGGTCTGGCCTTGCAATAAAGAAAAGTGATATGCCTGAGTCCTGCTTCTTTCTAAAACACCTAGGAAGAGAGCATGGTTACATTACCCACCTACACTATTGTGACCCTGAACCTTGGGTTGGCCACATTGCCCTTAACAGAGTCAGGGGTAGGGGTTAGGGCCTGGCCTTATCTCCTGTCCCTTTTGAGGCTGATTTTATCTGTGGGGCGGCATTAGTGCTGCTCTGGGAACAGTAAAGTCCTAGACAAAGCCATAGGTAAGGGACCAGGACTGCAGGGAGGCTCCTGGGGCTTGGATCTGGGTGGTATAGTGCAGTGGTGAGTGCAAGTTCTGGAGCCAGCCCCCTGGGGAACCCTGGGTCTCTCACTTCCCCGATGTGCTCATGGCTGATCTGCGAGATGAGGAGACTGATGGGATCCAAGCTCAAACGGCTTGTAACATGCTTAGGTCGATGTCTACTGTGGCACAGAGGCTCAGTTAAACTGGGTGGGCATGACGCAATGATTTCTGACCTCCAATTCACAGCTAGGTTGAATGAGGGGTGCAAGCGGAGAAGTATTTCCTTGGGGCATGGGCAGACAGGCCAGGGGTGAAGCCCATCAGGATAAGAAGTTGCACTTAGAGGCTGAGCCATGGGGTGGCTGCAATAGCTCACATAGGCAGAGTGGCCACGTTCTTGCGGTAACCTGAGGGGCTTGCAAGGAGGCTTCTGGTGAAGGGCTGGGCTCTGAAAAGGAGATTGGAGCCACGGAGGCAGCAGACCCTGACTTCAGTTCAGTGGAGGGGCAGCCAGGCTGGGCACTGACCCTGCACCTGGGCTTGGGATGCCCATGCCTGCGAGGCCGTCTTCTCAAATCACTTGGGTGACATCCAGATGTGCTGGTGGATGTGGTTTCTCGGCACAGGCTTATTTTCTGCGCAACCTGCTTGCTCCCACCTTTTTTCTGCCCTCAAGCTTCAAGACTGCAGATGGAGGCTGTCCCATCTCTCCAGGTTTCTGTGCTTTGCCTTCTGAATTGTCCTTCTTTTTTTATCTTCCCACTGAGTTGTCTTTTGCTTTGAGTCCTAATACCTCCCCTTTTAGTCTTCTCTCCCCACCCTCGCATGTTTACAGGCTACCCCCACATGACAGGGTGCAGGTCACAGTTAACCTCTTTGGGGAGCTTCCCTTCCAGAAAGCAGCTGCTTAATTGGGGTACATGTGAAAGCATTTCCACAAGCCCTCACTACCTTTACACTTCCACTGTGTCCGCAGAGGGCTGGGGCCTGGGAGACCAAAGATCTCTGATGTTGGTGAGGTTCTTGTATCTGTGCCCAGAGTGGGGCAAGAGGGGACATCCCAGGAGAGCATGTGAGTGGAAAGGCCAGATGGGAAAATCCCACTTAAGGTATCGAAGCCTTATAATATGTGATACATGCTCTGTCCAAGGCTTGAACTACATGCTCTGCTGTTGATTCATTTGTCCACTCCGCAAACACCTACCCAGTGGTTCCTGGAAGCCATGACTGAGCTTGGCATCTGGAGTAGGAAAAGCCGTAGCATCTCATCTCTGTCCTTCCGACACCCAGCATCTAGCAGAGAAGAAGGCAGGTGCATACAGCTCAGGACTGCTCTGTTCTCCTTCCTCGTGAAGCAGAAGTGAGGGCCTTACAGCTTTATTTAACTTTCCATGTTATGGAACAGAGGATTCAGCACCCAGCCCTTTATTGATGTCTTCAAACACATTGTCTCACTTTCATAATCTTCACATCACATCTATTAGGGATGTGGGGCACTCGAGCCAAGAAACTTGAAATACTATAAACGTCACCCGGCTGGCAAATGGTAGACCTGGGATCTGAATGCTGCTTCTTTTGAAACCTCCCTTGGGAGAGAGGTAAGGCTACATCAGCTGGGGTGAAGGCAGGGAGAATAGTTGGGGGAGATTAAAGACCAAGGGAGCCCCATGGGCAGGAGATGACATGGGCATGGACTAGGGCATCAGTGAAGCGGGGAAGGGAGCTGGAGAGATGCATTCTGTTTGCTTGTGAGCCCTCTGCAAAGACCAACATGAGCCAGGCACAGCTGACATTGAGGATGCAGAAATGAACAACTGCAATGAGCTCACAGTCCAATGGGCAAGGGATCTGGGAGCTGGCAACCGCAGGGGAGCATGATGGATGTTGTGACTGAGGAGGAGCCCTGATACAGAAAAGGGAAACGGGGCAGGCTGTAGGAGGCGAGACTGGAGCCACTGTCGAGAAGAAGTCAAGGAGGTAATGAGGAGAGTCAGAGGAAAGTGAAAGACAAGAGCTAAGTGTTCTTCCCAGAGAACAAGGGCAGGGTAGTGAGGAAGGAGAGGATGTGCAATCTGTGGTTTCTTGACATTTTCTTCAAGGGCTGTGTTGGACTCTGTCCTTCTTCCCTGCACGTGCCTGGGCAATGCTCCTGGCTGCCCATGCTTGCACCTCTTCCAGCCTCTCCCAGGCCTGTCCCTCTGGCCTGCCCTTTCGCTTCCTCTCTGGCTGTCTGCTTTTTCTCCTCTGGAAGGGTCAGTTCCCACCACGTGAATCTCCCGTGTGGTTAGCACTGACAAACCAGGACCAGAGAAACCAGGCTGGAGATTTCTCTGTCTAATTTTTGTGTAAGCAAGGGGCAGTGGCAGGTGTCATCTGGTGAGGAGAAAGGCAGGGTCAGCCCTGGAGCCACAGGAGGCTGATGGAAGGGTTTGTCTGCAGCCGAGCTCTCTATCACACAGCATCTGGTCACTGTCACTAGCTCTGGAATCATGCAGCCAAGAATAGGGACATTCTTGGCCCAGGTACATGGGAAACCATGGCTGGTTGAGATGCTTACCACCCCCTGCTGGTGTCTGGGACGAAATGGAAGCTCAAGATCTCAGCACTGTAGAGCTGGGGGCCCTCGCATTAGCAAGACACTGTAGAGCTGGGGACAGGACACCCCAGAGGAGTTAGTTACCTGGTAAGAAGTGACATCCTGTGGAAATGTGTTTTGTTTTTTTCCTGTAAGTACCATCCTAGTATTCCAAGCCTGCTGAGACAGCTGATGTTTCACATTCTACCACATCCCTTTTGAAACATCCCTTTAATGAGATGTCAGCCTGTGTGGGCTGGTATGAAGGCAACTGATGCAGGGCTATCTCTCACTGAAGGCATGAAGTGAGAGGTCAAGATAGAAAGTCTCAGCCCTCGGCCTCAAAAAGTGTTCTGTATCTCTAAGAAGATAAGACAGGGTCAGAAATAATTACTGCACAGTTGAGAAGGGAATCTGATGAGCTATAAACTGAGCCCTGAGAGGCTAATAGAGGAAGCATACAAGCAGGGGAGGTATGGAAGGCTTTCTGGAGAAGGTGGCATGGGGCAGGCCTCAGAGGATGCAGAGATGACATGTGGATTGCGGGGGAGGCCCATAGCTGGGCACACAGCAGCAGTGACCTGTGCAGTGGGCACTCAGGCTACGTCTGGGATGGATAGAGATGGCGCCACACAGAGGGGGCCTGGGGCTCTCTGGCCTTGTCAGAGGTTCAGCCTCAATTAGGGAGCAGCCCAGACACCTCTGCCTCTGTGAAAAGAGGTCACAGGATGGAGACCTGGTGGCAGCACGAGTAAGGGGCCTATGGGGGCTCAGACATCAAATTCAAGACTGTGGTCCCAGTTAGAGAGGAGGTGATGTGAGCAACCTGGGTCATAGGTGCTGGGAGTGAGAGAGAAATGCTGCCCTGGGTGGGATTTAGAAACTGTGGGAAGCAGGAATTAGTGGGGAGAGAGGAAGGTCTTTTTGACCTGGTGGGGAGGGGTGCATGGTGGGGGCTGGGCTCCCCTGCCTCAGCTGCCCTCAGGGATCACAGGGATGATGGGGGCCCTGGGCATTATCAGACTGAGAGGAGGCCACATAACCATCCCCAAGGGCTATTTTCCTAGCTGCCCATTGGCATTTCTGCTGGGCTGAGGCTCCACAAGAAAAGAGCTCCAAGACTTTTAGCATTTCTTCTTTCTCTCATTAATATTCAGCATGGTAAAGACAGCAGGCCTGGGATTCGGCAGGAGAAAACAAGTGATTAGAAAGTGATGGGTGCTCTGGCGTCTGCACAGGGAGCTCAGTGTCCAGCCAAAGCAGGTTCCTCAATGGCGGAGACAGCCAGGACTCCCTAGGCAAGGAGGGGTGCACATGCAGGGGTCTCAGCCGGCCAGCATGGCGGTCCCCCTTTCTCCTCATAGCTCAGAGATAGAGGCGTTTGTCATGTCAAAGCACAGAATAGCCTCAACCTCTTTATCAGCCTTTCTGCTCCTGTGGACGGCTCAGCTTCTTCTAAGTGAGCTGAAAATTCTTCCACTTCACTGCAGGCGTTAGTTCACAGTGTCCTGGTGAACTACTGCGCATGGCCAGGGTGGACTTATGGAGTCCACTGTATTTCAATTTTAAACATGAGTGAAAATTCAAAGAAGTGGAGAGTAGAATGGTGGCTGCCAGGAGTTGGGGTGGGGAAGGAGGATTTCGGTTGGACACGAGGACTAGGTTCAAGAGCTCTGCTGTGCACACTGTGACTACAGTTAATAATGCACTGTATTCTTGAAAATTCCTGAGCGTAGTGTTATCATCACAGTAAGTAAAGCTTATGTTAATTCATTCAATTCAGCCATTCCACAATGTATAATGTATTTTAAAATATTATGTTGTGCATAATAAATATGTACAATTTTTGTCAATTAAAAAATAAATAAATCAGAAAAAAGAATAACAAATTAAAAGTAAATGAGACTGTTTCCCTGGCAACTTAGAAAGTATTTCTATATCAACCGATACATTACTTGTAACTCAAAAAAATGGGAAAAACCCCAGAGAATCACAGATTGAGAAGGCTCACAGTTTAGCAGCACTTTTGAGGATGTCTTCTCATCCATCGACCCTGTTGGGGCAGGGATGATGGTTCCTTGTTACAGTCACTCCACAGAGACCACATTCCTGTGGAAATGAGGTTTGCCTGGGCACAGCCCCAGTGAGTGGGGGACTTGGCACCACATGCTAAGCCTTCCCCATCCCGGCCTTTCGCTCTGCACTGCAGCTGTCTGGGCCTGCCTTCCCTCAGTACCTATGGAAAATCCCCACCCCCCATGCTGGTCACCCAGAGTGGGCAGAGCACAGCAACAGTCCATCAACTATCAATGAGGTTCTCAAATACATCTGGGTGCCTACTGGAAAGGTAAGGGATGGGTTTTCCTCAAAGTGAAAAAAAAAAACACCCAGAAAACAAGATACAGGTAGGTGCCAAATGATGTCATCCCAGAAGAACTAGTCAGCCTGCCAGACTAACATTGCTAGTGAGAGATCCATGGCAAAGGAGAGAGAGAGCAAGGTTTCCTTGGAGAGGACTTTACTGGCTAATAATCCAAATGACTAACATTTAGCAAGCGTTTCCTAGGTGTCAGACATTGTCTAAGGTGCTTACATGACTAGCTCACTTAAACATCCTATGTAGTATGCTTCTAATTTGCTCAAGGTTACGCAGCTAGAGACTCAGCCTGACTTCTGATTTGATTTGAATTGGCCCATAAAGGGCACCAATGGACATTTTACTTAGGACTTAACCATGTGCAAGGCTGAGCCTCTTACATAAGCAGTGTATTAGTTCGTTATCATGCTGCTAATGAAGCCATACCCAAGACTAGGTAATTTATAAAGAATAAGAGGTTTAATGGGACTCACAGTTCCACGTGGCTGAGGAGGCCTCACAATCATGGCGGAAGGCAAAAGGCACATCTTACATTGCAGCAGGCGAGAGAGAATGAGAACCAAGAGAAAGGGAAAATGCCTTACAAAACCATTAGATCTCATGAGACTTATTCACTACCACGAGAACAGTATGGGGGGGAACGACCCCCATGATTCAACTATCTCCCACTGGGTTCCCCCCACAACATGCGCGAATTATGGGCACTACAATTCAAGATGAGATTTGGGTGGGGACACAGCCAAACCACATCAAGCAGTCACTTTTGAGTTTTTAGAAAACCTATGTAAATGCTTCCCCATTTTACAGATGGAGCAAGTAAGGTCCATTGTGAAGAAAGGATTCCAGGTAAGGTGGTGTAGGCAACTATAGACCAGAGCACAATGCAGGGAAGTGGTAGGACATGGAGGGGCGTGGAGTGAAGGCTCACCTTGGAGAAATGGTTGGTCTCCTGCGTAGTGAGGTTGCATCATAGAAATAGAATTTGGAGGCGGCACTTCCTCATCATATGGTGTTAGAGGAAGAGAATCTGACCAACTGGCCAGCTATGCCAGCCTGGACTTTTCCTGCATGACCTTCTCTATGTAGGGCACAGGGTTAGCATTAAAAATCATCTGAGAATAAGGCTTTGTCACACAGTGTTTAGGAATATCCCATACATGTTGCTGAGATCTCACAATGAACCTGAATCTCACATCCCTGAGGCTGCTTAGCTCTGCTCCTCCAGATAGCCATGTCCAACTCATATCTAGGTTCACGAAAATTGCTCTAAAAAAAGTGTAGTCCCACAAGCCTTGGCGATGTCTACTGGTCATTTTCAAGTTTAAACTTCAAGTCTGAGCTGTGAATGGCCAGTGGTCTTACATAAAGCTATAGGCTTCCAAGTAGAGGTTAAATACTAAGAAAAAAGTAGTAAAATTTTGACGTGCTTTTGCTAGACAAAGTCAAACATCTGGATATTTAGATAAAGCAAGATTTTTAATGGAGCTTTTCAGTTTTCACATGGATATTTGGGCTCGTGTATTTGCAAATGTGAATCAAATCTAGAAATAATATGTGGATTTGCACTGCAAATTCGGTGGGCACTGAGCTGGAACTGTCAAAATGAATGGTCCACACTAGTCCAAGTTAACATCTTGGTTTTGTGTTATTGCAAGATGATGACAGCATGTGTGTGCTACATTACAACAATCTGCCATGGCATTAATAGCTTTGGTGTGTGATAAATTCAACAGGTCCCCAAGGAAGTCTGCTCAGAGGTTAACTCCATCCAACCAAGTTATATATAGCCTCACTCTCACTGACTTCTACCAAGTCTCCTACTTTCAAATAACACCAGTGTTGCAGCAATATTTTGGTATAAATTTGGTCTATGTGATGAGTGTTTCCAGTGCAGGACTTTATGTTACCCCGTATAATGTGTCCTGTGATGGTGAGGGTAATTAGGAGTGAATGCATAGCAAACCCGTCTCAGGGGAGTTCCTTGGAGATTATTACATCGAAGCTGTGGAATGGATGAGCCTAATGGGGCTGGATTTGGGAGCCAATTGTGGACCATCTCCAAGGCAGAAAGAATATGGAATGATCCATGTTAGAGAATACTCACTGATTCCCTCAGTGCTCATAAACCTGGGGCCACTGGGCTCAATGCCACTTGTTAAGAATAAGAAGATTAATCTATTATAGAGTTGGGAGCATTGTAGGAGATTTGAAGGGTGTAGGGAAGGCTAGAGGGGAAAGTGGCCCCCTGCCACTAGATGAACACTGAGTGGTAAGCTCACGCTGCCTGGGATTTGTCAGCCGTCTGGTTTACCCATCTCAGGTACCCCTCAGTTACACCATGCTGCTAGGATCTCTCCCCAAATGCTGCTTCTTTCCAAACACAGATTTTTACCTGTTGTGTTTTGCAAGTAAGGTGACATTTTGTACCCAAATGGCCCTTAGCTGGGGTCAGTTTTTGATATTTCCTGAACTGAAAGATCCTGAGTGAAATGCGAATCAGAAAATAAAGTAATCTGCTTAGTGGACAACAGAGTCCATGAGGTGAGGCTGCAGCCCTAGTAAACGTGGGCATGGAGGAATCACACTCCCTTCTCTGCAGCGCACGCTCCAGACGCCTTTGTTGAACATCTGCTATAAAAGAAAAAGGGCTGCAGGAAGGTTGAGAAGGCAAGCTCATCAAGCTGTGCATGGGAAGGAAGCAAAGTTGATAGGCAGGACTGATGCGGTGACTCCAACAATTGGAATATTTTTTCTAATTCTGCTTTTACCAAAAAGAAATCTGTGCACCTAGCCATATTCTAACAGTATTAAAATGACACAATATCATCTAATCCCAGATTCCCTAATCGTATTTGCCTGAGGCAGCAATTACAGTACTAGTCCTGCCTTATCCGCAGCTTCACATTCCACAGTTTCAGTTATCAGGGTCAACTGAGGTCTAAAAATATTAAATGGAACATTCCAGAAATAAGAAATTCATAAGTTCTAAATTGCACACCGTTCTGAGTAGTGTGATGAAATTTCTCGCTGTCCTGCTCTGCCCCACTTGGGACCTGAATCATCCTTTCATCCAGCATCTCCATGCTGTAGACGCGCCCTGCTGTTGGTCTCTGACATTGTCTGTTCCTGGCACCCAGTCATCAACATGCTCACAGCGCAAAGATCCAGGATCATCTGAGGCAGACAATTCTCCTTCGGATAACTTGTCAGGTCAATAGTCCGCTAACGCTGCATCACAATGCCTACATCACGCATCCACCCACTTCCTCTATATTGCACGTCAGCGAAAGAAAAAAGGCAGGTACAGTACAATCAGATAACTTAAAGAGAGGAAGAGAGAGAGAACACATTCATATAAGCTTTATTACAGTATGTTCGTATAATTGTTCTATTTTATTATTGGTTATTATTGCCAACCTCTTACTGAGATTAAGTAAGAGATTATTTACTAATCTAAGTAAGTTAGTAAATTTCATTCTAAGATAAATGCAATTTTATCTTAGGTCTGTCTATATAGAAAAAAACATAATGTATACAGGGTTTGTTTTTGAAACATATCCCTCATGGATGAGGGAGAACTATTATAACAGTGTCTTGTGTATCCTTCTATTTTTGTGCATATGCAAATACAAATATATAAATGCATGTATGTATAGGCACCTCTAATTTTTTTACACAAATGAGAGCATATTTCTGAAATTTGTTTTTTGTACTTTTTTTCTTTTTTGACTAGTGAGTTACACTTTTACCTTGGAGAGCAAGGTAGAACTTAACAGTGATTTTCCCTTAAGCCATGGATTTTCACTGTGCTCACTCATGGAAGAATACAGTGGGGGAAATCCGCCTTGGCGGCTCCCTATGACTTGGAGCATTAGATGGTTATAGAGAGCTCAGTTTGCTATATAACAGCTGTGACACTGCTGTTGCAACTGCATCCATCACTTCAGAATTGCATTCACAAAATGGTGAGATTCAGGACAGAGGAGGCAATGGCTCAAATCACACACTTGAGGAGGATACAGATCCACTGGAATGTTATCTAAGAGAGTGACTGGGATGGGTCAGGGGACTAAAAATCATGTCACATGAGTTTTGAGTGACAAACTAACAAATGGAACCAACCAACCAACCAACCAAAACACCAGCCCCCCAAACTAGAGACCCATGAAAGTGGTGGTGGGAGTTTACTCACATAATTTTGTTGTGACTTGGCTAGGACTTGAGGGATCCTGGTGGCTGTATGAATGTGGAAGAGAGAGAAGGCATCTGCAGTGAAGGCCAATTGTGTGGAATTAGGATCACCGAGTGGAGGCTACAGAGAGGCTGCTGAATGCAAAGAGCATTCCAAGGGCATCACTGCCTGTGGGCAGCATCATCAGCTTAGAAAGCAGTGAGTCTCCGGCCCTGCAAGTATTGTAGGGCAAGCTGCCTAGGCACATGAAGCAAAGGCCATGAAGTGATATTTGTCAATCTCTGCTTTTAACAAAATTAACGTTCTCTATGATCATAGCAGTTGTTTCACAGAACATGTTCTATGGGACATTAAACTTTAGAAATACAAGTTTAAACCAAGCTCAGCAGTCTTTACTGCAGACTTTCTCAGGAAGGGGATGAAATGCACTGTCTTGAACATTGACAGTGTAACACCAGCTCAAGCATGCGTACCTGCCTGGCATATAACTTGATGAAGGGGGAGCCTTTTGGGGCTCAGCTGTATTCTATGGAACACAGTTTGGGAAACCATGCTCCCGCAGGAAGGAGTTAACACTGGATGATCATCTGGGTGAGGATTGTGACTTCAGAGGGTGACATGTCTATTTGGCGTGTTCCACCGTGAGTCAGGAATAGCCGACATCAGTCACATGCATCCCCTGTGGTGCCCTATTGACCCTGTTTAGAGCATTTTCTCATTTCACCATCACAATGAGTCTTGAAGACACGTACTGTTATTGGACTCATTTTACAAATGGGGAAACTGAGGAACCGACAAGTTATACAAGGTGCCCCAGGCCACACAGTTGGGAACTGGAGTCTCAGCCTCATGCTGTAACTGAGAGGAAAGACCAGACATTGACAGGACAAAGGCAAGGGTAGCCGTGAATGCGATGTCTTCTGGGGGAAGTCACAATGACACCTTGCTGGAGGAACGTGGCTTCTAGGAAATAAGGAAATAGTATATGTGAGTATGTGAGGGAGGAGAGCAGGGCCAATCTCTACTTAGAATACAAGCTGCCTATTTACATGATTTGAAGTTTCAACACTTCTTCAGATGGACTGCTACAGCATCTGACATTCTACCTTTAGAAACAGATTCATTTCACTAAAAATAAGACCGAAGCTCTAAGCATATTCCATGTTATTTAAAGATCACATGAAAAGAAGCATTGGTCATTCCACATTGGAGCAGAGGAGCCCTTGTACTGCCGTGTTTAGGATTTCCAGTCCAGGGCAGAGGTTGGGAAGAAACATGAAGAGAAAGTGAAGGGTCAGAGCAGCTTTTATTTAAAGCTCACCAGGGATTCATTGTAGTCTTTCTGGGTCATCAAAAGAAGCAAGAAGAAAATAAATGTCCCATGAGTCCCAGGAAAACTTTCACACAGATGTCTGGGAGTCTGAAGGCACCTAACACTCCAGCCTGTCTGTTTGCAGCTTTCTCTCGTCCACAGAGCCCATCTTCCTGAATCCAGCACATACAGATGGGGGCGGGGGCAGCTGCTTACCTTCTGACCATGTGCCCGTGAGAGAAAACAGACGTCCTCTGGCTCAGGGATTTTGGAAGGAAGCAGCTGGCAGCATAAGATGAGCCCATGGAAGGCACGTGTCCTCCAGGGGGTGGCAGCATGTGGTAGGGGCTCAGTCTGTGTTTACCTCTCCCAGGGCCATCTCTATCCACCCTACCTGCACCCTGGACCTCAGCTTGATGCCAATTTCAAGAACCTGCATTGTCTAACAATGTCTTCAGCTAGACCTTTTGTCTTAGGCCTGCTCGTATGAATACCAGACTTTGAATGAGAGCCAAGAAAATGTCCATTTCTTTACCATTATCATTGCAACCAATGTTTATCTTAAAGATGCAAGGGGGAAATCTGGAACGTACCCCTCTTCTCGTGCTTTTGGAGTGTTGATGTCATAAAACAGTCCCAGAGTTTTGATCATATTAGGCCTTAACCCTGTACACAAATCTCAGAGCTCGGGGAAGGGACGCAGTCCCACCCGGCTATTGATGGATTTATGCCTCAGAGCACAGGGGACCAGCCAGGCTGAGGCCACCGTCTGAACCCAACTCCTCACTTGAGCAGGAACTGTCAGGATGTGTGAAGGAAACACAGAGCGGGAGTCTGAAATGTTCCTGGAGATTTATGAAGTATTGCAGACCACAGAATCCCATAAAGTAAGATTTGAAAGCCTGTTTGAGTGAAGCAGGAGAATCAGCCGTCAGCAGCAGCTCACTGGGTACTGTGATTGATTCTGTCTCCCCCGTCTCCATCTGTTCTTAAGTGCTCTGGGCACCCTGTTAGCCCTTGTCCTCATCCCCTTTACACTCCCTTCCCAAGGCAGCGGAGTGACCGAGTGAGAATGCAGCTGGCCTCCGGCAGCAGCTCCTTCAAAGTCCACAGCACAGACAACATGGTTCCTGGCATGACCAGCTCTGAGGAAGCCAGAGAGGGCATGCTGGGCTGCAAACACTGATGGCCCTGAGGACCACTGGCAGAAGGTCCTGTAGGGCATGATGGCTGTGGGCAGAGTGCCCTTCAGGCTTGCTTGCATAGGGTTTTTTTCTGTGGCAACTTATGGATGGACGGCTCATAGGCTCTGATGCCATTGGAGGCGTGACTTCTCATCAGCAGACTCTCAGCTACAGATCATGGAGATCAACATCATCAGTCCCAGGTGGCGCCTGCTAGAGGAACACATGAGCACAGCCACACCTCCTCTGCACTGGTCCGTGCGCTGTGGACCCCCACAGTAGGCTCCTGGGGTCACTGAGGAAGGAAGCAGTGTGCCCAAGAGAGCTGCTGTTCCATAACAAGCTTCCTAGAATCTTGGGCTTAAGGTAACAACCACTTTATTACATCTTGTGATGTCGCACATCAAAAATTTGCTCAGAGATTACATGTCGAGTCTACTTTATACCAGGTAGACTGGGTTCACTTGGCCCTCAGCTGGTGGCCGGAGAGGCTCAAGGGTTCCAGATGCCTTTCCTCACATGCCTGGTACCTTGGAGGAGGCAGATGGAAGGGTGGGTCCGGGCGGGTTCCCCTCCCTCTCCAACAGTGTAATTGGACATGTTATACAGTGGCTTCAGTCTCCCAGAACTGGTACTGTGTCACTTACACCATCCTCCATCTGACATAGCAGTCACAGGCCAGCCTGGGTTCAATGGAGGCAGCAGAGAGCCCCTCTCAATAGGAGGAGCACAAAAGGCATCCTGAGTCCACTGCACGCACCTTCACTGCCATCATCTGTTTCTGTATTTAGAACCCACTGGGTCCTTACAATGTATCAGACACTGAGCTGAATGATAGGGGAAATGATAGCACTCATATTTACTGTTTCTTATGTACTAGTCACTGATCTAAGTGCTTTACATATAGTAACTCATTTCATTCTTGTGATGACCCATTTTACAAACCAGGAAAAACGGAAGTAGAGAGAAATTAAATGACAAGACTATATAGCTAGTAAATGGCAAAACCCAAATTCGACCCAAGCAGTCTGACTTAGAATTCTTACACATATTTATAATGCATCTGTTATCTAGAAGTCGTGTTTCTGGCAGCTCGTGTTTTGTGAAAAAGGTGAGGTAGATAACATAACCCTCTATCTACCAAAACCTCCTCAAGCTAATAAGCAACTTCGGAAAAGTCTCAGGATACAAAATAAATGTGCAGAAATCACAAGCATTTCTATACACCAACAACAGACAAACAGAGAGACAAATCATGAGGAAACTCCCATTTACAATTGCTACAAAGAGAATAAAATACCTAGGAATACAACTAACAAAGGATGTAAAAGATCTCTTCAAGGAGAACTACAAACCACTGCTCAAGGAAATAAGAGAAGAACAAACATGGAAAAACATTCCATGCTCATGGTTAGGAATAATCAATGTTGTGAAAATGGCCACACTGACCAAAGTAATTTATAGATTCAATGCTATCCCCATCAAGGTACCATTGACCTTCTTCACAGATCTGAAAAAACCCACCTTAAACTTCATATGGAACCAAAAGAAAGCCCACATAGCTAAGACAACCCTAAGCAAAAAGAATAAAGCTGGAGGCATCATGCCACCTGACTTCAAACTATACTACAAGGCTACAGTAATCAAAACAGCATGGTACTGGTACCCAAACAGAGATATAGACCAATGGAACAGAACAGAGGCCTCAGAAGCAACACCACACATCTGTAACTATCTGATCTTTGACAAACCTCAAAAAAAAACAAGCAATGGGGAAGGGATCCCCTGTTTATTAAATGGTGTTGGGAAAACTGGCTAGCCATATGCAGGAAGCTGAAACTGGACCCCTTCCTTACACCTTACACTAAAATTAACTCCAGATGGATTAAAGACTTAAATATAAGACGTAACACCATAAAAAGGCTAGAAGAAAACCTAGGCAACACCATTCAGGACATAGGCACAGGCAAAGACTTCATGACTAAAACACCAAAAGCAATGGCAACAAAAGCCAAAATAGACAAATGAGATCTAATGAAACTCCAGAGCTTCTACACAGCAAAAGAAACTATCATCAGAGTGAACCGGCAAACCACAGAATGGGAAAAAAATTTTTGCAATCTACGCATCTGACAAAGGACTTATATCCAAAATCTACAAAGAAATAAAGCAGATTTACAAGAAAAAAACAAACCAATTCAAAAGTGGGTGAAGGATATGAACAGATATTTTTCAAAAGAAGACATCTATGAGGCCAACAAACATGAAAAAATGCTCATCATCACTGATCATTAGAGAAATGCAAATCAAAACCACATTGAGATACCATCTCACACCAGTTAGAATGGCAATCATTAAAAAATCTGGAGACAACAGATGCTGGAGAGGATGTGGAGAAAAAGGAACACTTTTGCACTGTTGGAGTGTAAATTAGTTCAACCATTATGGAAGACAGTGTGGTGATTCCTCAAGGATCTAGAAATAGAAATTCCGTTTGACCCAGTAATCCCATTACTAGGTATATACCCAAAGGATTATAAATATTTCTGTTATAAAGACACATGAGCACGTATGTTCATTGCAGTGCTGTTTACGAAAACAAAGACCTGGAATCAACCCAAATGCCCATCAATGATAGACTGGACAAGGAAAATGTGGCACACATATGCCATGGAATACTATGCAGCCATGAAAAATGATGAGTTTGTGTCCTTTGTGGAGACATGGATGAATCTGGAAACCATCATTCTCAGCAAACTGACACAAGAACAGAAAATCAAACACTGCATATATTCACTCATAAGTGGGTGATGAACAATGAGAACACTAGGGCACAGGGAAGGGAACAACATTCACTGGGCTAGGTGGGGAAGTGGAGCGGAGGGGAAGGGAAGGACAACCAGGGACAGGGCAGATGGGGAGAGATAACACTAGGAGAAATGCCCGATGTAAGTGACGGTAGGGCGGGGGGATGTGGCTTGTATGTACTTACGTAACAATCCTGCAGGATGCAGGATGTGCACAAGTACCCCAGAGCCCAAAGTACAATTAAAAAAAAAAAGAAATAACTATGATATGGCAGTATTGATAAATGCACCAGTGATTACAGTAATGTGCAATGACACAGTACAGAGAAAGACATCAGTGCCAACTATAAGCACTGGGGCTTGATACGAGTGCCCTGTAGGAGAATATTTCCATTATCTATTGCTGGGTAGCAAATCAACTTAACAGCTTAAAATACCGTTTGATGATCTCTTGCCATTCTGTGGGCAGACCTGATGGCTCTTTTGTTCCAAGTAGCTGGGTCCCAAAGTCATCTGAGCTCATCAGGAACTCTCAGCTGGGGCCCTCCGTTCTCCTTGCGGCTGCCTGGGCTGCCTCAGGGCATGATGGCTGAGTCCCCAGAAGGAGTGTCCCAAGGCTGAGGAAGCAGAAGCTACCAGACAAATTACTGCCATCGTCAGAACTGGCACAACATCACTCCCATTGTGTTATGTTGTTCTCAGGCCCAGTGAGGGGACAATGGATGAGAACTTCACAAGGAAATGAATGTCAGGTGCATGGCTCACTGGAGTTATTGAGAAAGGGTATAACTGAAATGGAAAAGATAATATTTTCATTTTCTTATGTTTTAATTTTCCCTCTTACCATGGATACTTCTATTATAAATATTTGTCATGTGTGTATTAAAATTAAATGGCAATGTGCATTAATAACTTGAAAAATATGAAAACATAAGCATAGATAAGACCCTATAAGAAGATAAGCAGGGTTTTGGCAAGCAGGCATGCGACTGGTTGGGCCTTCTCCGTCAAGAAAGAGCAGACCACACAAAGTGGGAGGCATAAGCAAATGAGTGGAAGGGAGGGTGTTTCCATGGAGGAGCTGGCGGTCTTGGCCGCTGGGAAGCCGTGGAGGAGATGACAGAGCTGGGAGGCCCAGCCTTGAAATCCAAACAAATAAATGTAAACGCTTATGTTTTGTTTATGTCACAGCCAGATTTGGGTCAGGCAGCTCTCCTAGGCAGCTTATCTTCAAATGATGGCTCAGAGAACATTCCTTCTTATGGTGCTGTCATCCTCAACTCATGGCTTCCAGAGTTGGCATAGAAAGGAAAAAGGTAAGTTGTAGGATTATGCAGTGGGTTTTACAGCCAGCCTGGGAGGTAGCATACATCACTTCTGCCCACATCCCAATGTCCAGACCCCTTTTACATAGCCCCAAATTATCTTCAAGGACAGCTGGGAAATATGTGTCCAGAAAGAGGAAGAGTGGGTAAACAGAGAGCCTGTCTCACGCACACCAAGTCTGCCACCTTGGACAAGTTGCCTAATCTCTGAGTGTCTGTTCCCTCTTTTGTATTTTAGGGCTAATAAAGTTTACCTTTTGTGCTTGGTTGTTGTAGAATAAATAAGATACTGTGTATGAAAAGAGACCTGGTAAAAATTAAGTTCCAAGGAACTGTCATGGCACTTGTTGGTACCAGTAAATATATGATGAAGATCAATTACAACTGCCAGAATCAAAGGAAGCCATCAAACATCTAAAATAATTATTTTGAAATAATAAGTTATTTTAAGTACAGTGCCAACTTAAGCACAATACTTCGCATAAATTTCCTTATTTAATTCCATCAGTAAACCTTTAAAATTAGTGAAGCTATCCCATTTTACAAACGAGGAAACTGAGACTTCGAGAGACTAACAGCTTGCCTAGGCTCCCATGGCTAAGACTTAAGTACAGTCGATCTGATTCTACACCTGTTGGTAAGCACTGTGCTATTTTTTCTTTTTAAAGGGAGAAATGGAGTTGAAAGAGAAGGACAGTAGAAAGTATAGCTATTTTGACCTCGACAATCTTTATTTAGCATAGCACTCATAGTCCTTTTGAGGACTAGTGAGCATAAGTAAAGGACTGTGAGATTTTAGAACGTGATTTTTTTCCATGTCAGTAAGGGTCCATGACTCACTCTGGGAGCCTCACGTAAAATTCTTGCCATCTTTTCCCCAGCCTCCCCCGTGCAATTATCAACTTGTTTTGAGCCAGCAAAGTGCTTCAAAGTCCCTACATACCAGTGTTTAACTAAGGAGCAACACAAATTTATGCTGGAAAGAAAAGAGTTTTCAAATTTCTTAAATAAACTTCTCATTTTGGAATAAATTTGATTTACAGAAAAGTTGCCGAGATAGTATAGTTTCAGAAAGCACACATGGCTTCTCCTGTGTTCAATATCTTAGATAACCATGGTCCATTTGTCAAAACTAATTAATGCAGGAAACCAACATTAGTAAAGGACTATTTCTTGAACTCCAGACTTCATTCAGATTTCATTATTCTTCCCACTAGTGATCTTTTTGTTCCCGAGTCTAATCCAGTATACCACCATCATGTGACTTTTAGTAGTCGTATGGGCTGAATGAGGTCCCCCAAAAATTCATGTCACAGTCCTAACCTGCAGTGCCTCAGAATGTATTTGGAGATAGACCTTTAAAATGGTGATTAAATTAAAATAAGACCATTAGTGTAGGTCCTAATTCAATATGATTGGCATCCTTATAAGGAGAGGAGATTAGGACACAGACACACTCAGAAAAAAAGACCCCGTGAAGACACAGGGAGAAAGTGGCTGTTTGCAAGCCAAGGAGAGAGTCCTCAGAAGAAACCAACCCTGCTGACATCTTGACCTTGGGTTCCAGACTTCAGAACTGTGGGGAAATAAACTTCTGTTGTTTAAGCCACCCAGTTTCTGGTACTTTTTATGGTAGCCCTAGCAAATTAATAAAGTTGTCATGTACCTTATTCTCCGGGGCTGTGATGATTTCTCAGTCTTTCCTTGTGTTCCATGACCTTGGCAGTTTTAAAAGTACTAGTCAGGTATTTTGTAGGAAAGCCCTCAATATGGGTTTCTCTGATGTTTTTTCTTATTATTACATTGATGTTGTGGGTTTTGGGAAAAAAATATTGCAGGGGCAAAGTGCTCTTCTTGTCATGTCATCTTGAAGGATATATGCTGTTACTGGTGATGTTAATTAACCTTGATCACTTGGTCATGTTTTCCTGAGGTCTCCACTGTAAAGTTACCTCTCACTTAATATTCCATTCGCTGGAAGCTAAATCCAGCCCACATTCTAGAGTACAGTAGGGGGAGGATTAAGCTGCTTCTTTTGGAGGAGAATCATCTGCATGAATTATTTAGAATTACTCTGTAGGAAGATTGGTCTCTTTTCTCCATGTATTTATTTATTTAATCATTTACTTATATCCTGTGGATCCAGGGATATTTATTTTGTATTTTGGGCTATAATTCAGTACTCTGTTATTTGCTTTGTTGCCATATTGTTTCAGACTGGGCCCCCCGGATTTTCTTTCAACTTGGTTTCTATGCCTTGTCGACACGCATGCCTCCTCTTGTTATTTGAGCTCTTTCCTGCTTTGGGGCGCTATAAAAATACTCCAGTCTCATCTTGCATTTAACTGGCCCCAGACCTAGGACCTGCCATTTTCTGAAAGAAGCTCTGACCTCTTTTATTGGAGAATGCTATTTAAAAACCAAGATATGGGTGCTGAGAGACATCATGGATTATTGACCTATTTGACGTGTTTCAATCCATTGCAGTTATTGTTCTTACTGAATCACAAAGTTTTCCTTCTTTGGCCATTCAGAGTTTCTTGAGGTTAGTTTCTGAATTCTTTTGACACAACCCAAGTAGCCTTTGAGAGCTGAGTTTCGTTCTGGGCTCTTCCTGCCCCAAACCAGGACTTGCTTATTGCCTGTGACCAGTTTCCTTTCCTGTGAGACGGTGAGGCTGCAGCCTGGGTGTCAGAGTGCTCCTTGCTCCCGGCGTGATCATTGTTAAGAGGCCTTTCTTTCCAGTGGACAGAACTTGTCAGTACACCTGTGTGCGAGTGTGTATGTAAGCATAAAACATGTCATAATTCACAGATGCTTCCATTAAGATATAGAACTGTTTTATTATTTATTTATTTATTTATTTATTTGAGACGAAGTCTCGCTCTGTTGCCAGGCTGGAGTGAAGTGGTACAATCTCAGCTCCCTGCAACCTCCACCTCCTGGATTCTTGCAATTCTCCTGCCTTGGCCTCCCAAGAAGCTGGGACTACAGGCGCACGCTGCTACGCCCAGCTAATTTTTTGTATTTTAGTAGAGACCTGGTTTCACAGTGTTGTCCAGGCTGGTCTTGAGCTCCTGAGCTCAGGCAATCCACCCACCTCAGACTCCCAAAGTGCTGGAATTACAGGGGTGAGCCACCGCACCTGGCCAAGATATAGAACTGTTAATACAAGGTTCGAAAAAAGGTTTTATTTTGAAATAATAGATTCACAGCCTGTTTAAAAAGATGCATAGCAAGGTCCCCTGCAACCTTTCCCCGGCCTCAACCAGTGGCAATGTTTTGCATGATCATAGTGCATTGTACTAATTGGGACATTGATATTGGTACAATCCAGAAAACAGTCATATTTCATCAGTTTTATAGGAACTTGCTTGTGCATGTATAGCTTTTGCTATTTTATCTTATATATAGATTTGAGTAACCATCACAACAATCAAGATACAGAATCATTCCATCACCACAGGGCTACCCTGTGCTGGCTACCACTTTACAGCCACATTCATCTCTCCTCTCTCCCCACCCCCTACACCTAACTCTTGGCAGCCAATATGCTATTTTGATATTTTCTATTTCTGGAATTTTTTTCAAGAATGTTATATAAAGAAAATCATGGCATATGCAACCATTTGAGATTGGCTTTGTCTTTCAGAATAGATCTCTTGGGATCCGTCTAAGGTGTTGCAATGTGGATCCATCTAAGGTGTTGTAATGTGTATCCATAGTTGTTTCCATTTTATAGCTGATGAGTATTCCATGGTATGTACTGATCACGGCTTGTTCAGGCATCTCCCCACTGAAAGACATTTGGGATATTTCCAGTGTTTGCTATTATGAGTAAAGTTGCTGTGGACAATGGAGTACAGGTTTTTATGTGGACAAAAGTTTTCATTTCTCTAGAACAAATGCCCACAAGTACAATTGCTGAGTAGTATGGTGAGTGTGTGTTTAGTTTGTGAGATACTGACAAGTTTTTTCAGAGTGTCTGTACCATTTGACATTCCCACCAGGAATGTGTGGGTGATATGCTTTCTTCTCATCTTCATAAGGATTTTTTAACTGTTATTTTTTGTTTCAGCCATTCTGATAGACAAGTAGTAATATATCATTTTGGTTTTAATTTGCATTTTTCCTAGTGGCTAATTATGTTGAATATCTTTTCATGTGTTAGTTTGTCATTTGTATTTTCTTTATTAAAATATTCATTCACATTTTTTACCCTTTTCTAATTAGCTCGTTTGAGTTTTTTAAGTTATTTTTTTCTTTATTGAAGTGAAATTCATATCACATAAAATTAATCATTTTAAGGGAATAATTTAGGGTCAATATTGTGCAACCACCACCTCTGTGTTGTTCCAAAACATTTCTACCATCTCACAAGGAAACCCCTTCCCCATTAACAGTTCCACCCCCAACCCTTAGTAACCACCTGTGTCCTAATTAAATTAGATTCATCTAATTTAATCATGTCATATAAAAGGTATACACTAAGTGATATTTTGTGTCTGACTTCTTACTTGCATAATATTTTTGAGATTCACCCACATGGTAGCATGCATCAGTACTTCATTCATTTTTGTGGCTTGATAGTATTCCATTATATGAATATACTAATTAGTTTATCTATTCATCTGTTGGTGGGTATTTGGGCAGCATTCACTTTTGGCCTACTATAGACAGTTCTGCAATTAATATACAGGTACATGCATTTTTTTATTAAGGACCAGTTTCAATTCTTTTGAGCATATACCTTGGAGTGGAATAACTAGATTGTATGGTAATCCATGTTTAACTTTTTGGGGAATTGCTGACTGTTTTCTATAGTAGTTTAACCATTTTACAATCCCAAAATTAATGTAAAGCATTATAATTCCTTTACATTCTTGCCAACACTTAGTATTTATCATTCTTCTTTTTATAGCCATCCTCCTGAGTATAAAGTGCTACTTCATTGTGGTTTTGGTCAGCATTTGCCTAGGTAGTAACTATGTCGAGTGTATTTTCATGAACTTGCTGGCCGTTTGCATCTTTTTTGTCTTTTGCCCATTGTTAAACTGTGTTGTTGTCTTTTTGTTGTTGAGTAGTAAGAATTCTTTGTATATTCTGGGTATTAGGTCCTTATTAGACACATGATTTGCAAATATTTGCACCCATTCTATGGACTACCTATTCACTTTTAAAATAATGTCCTTAGGTGACAAACTTTTTCAATGTTTTGAAGTTGATTTACCTATTTTTTTTCTTTTGTTGCTTGTGATTTTGGTGTTGTGTCTAAAATTATATTGCCAAATCCCTGGTTATGAAGATTTACCCTGATGTTTTCTTCTAAGAGTTTTGTGAGTTTGGCTCTTCTATTTAGGCAATTGTTCCATTGTTAGGTAATTTTATATACAGTGTGAGGTAGGAATTCAAATTCACTTATTTTGGCATGTGAATATCCTGTTGTTTTAGCACCACTTATTAAAGAGACTATTCTTTCCACCATTTAATCATTGTGGGACCTTTGTAGAAAAATCAATTGGCCATAGAGGTATGGGTTTTTTTTCTAGACTCTTAATTCTATTCCATTAGTCTATGTCTATCTTTATAGCATATTACACATTGATTTGATTACTGTAGGTTTGTAGGAAGTTTTGAAATTGGAAGTGTGAATCCTCCAAATTTTTTCTTCTTTTTTTCTTCTCCTCAGCCTCCCTAGTAGTTGGGATTATGGGCACATGTTACCTCTCCTGGCTAATTTTTGTATTTTTAGTAGAGATGGGGTTTTGCCATGTTGGTCAGGCTGGTTGTGAATACATGACCTCAGGCGATCCACCCACCTTGGCCTCCCCAAAGTACTGGGATTACAGGCATAAGCCACCCTGCCCAATCAAAATATTAAATTTTCTAATCCACAAACATAAGATGGCTTTGCATTTGTTTTTTTTTTATTATTTTTTTATCATTAATTCAGAATGGCACTTTTATTTAGACATGATTTTTCAGTATGCAAATATTTCTCCACAGGGAAGTGATGTTTATGCAATTCCCAAATTATAAATGATTGTTTCAAACAACAATTTTAAAATCAATTACTGCCAATGACAACATATTTAAGGCCTTAAGCTATAATACAGCAAACTACCATGTAGTATCAAGCCTTTAAATTTTCAATACAAAGCAATTGAAAGCAACATTACCACATTCAAGCCAATAATTAAAGTCCGTTAGGCCTTCTTTTATTTCCGACGGAAATATTTTCTAGTTGTCGGCATACAAATCTTTCATCTCTTTGATTAAATTTATTTCTAGATATTATACTCTTTTTATGCTGTTTCAAATAGAACTGTTTTCTTAATTTTATTATCAGATTGTTTATGGCTAATGTATAGAAACACAACTAATGTTCATTTATTGATTTTGTACCCTGCAACTTTGCTGAATTAATTTTAGTTCTAGTGGCTGTGTATATGTGGTTTTTCTGGAATTTTCTACATATAAATCATGTCATTTGTGAACAGAAATACTTTTATCTCTTTTTATCAAATATGCAAGCTTTTTATTTCTTTTTCTTGACTAATTGCTCTGGCTAGAACTTCCAGTACAATGTTGAATGGCAGTGCAAAAAAGAGACATCCTTTTCTTCTTTTTGCTCTTAGGAAGAAAACTTTCAGACTTTTACCATTACATATAATGCTAGCTTTGGGGTTTTTTTTTAAATGACCTTTATCGTGTTGAGATGATTTTTCTATTCCTAGTTTTCTGTGTCTTTATTATGAAAGGGTGTTGGATTTTATTAAAGGTTTTTTTCCTGCATCAATTGAGATGATCCTTTTTGTTGTTGTTTGTTCTATTAATGTAGTATATTACATTGACTTACTTTCTTATGTCAAACCATCCTTCCATTCCTGGGATAAATTCAACTTAGTCATGGTGTATAATATGCTGTTGGAGTTGGTTGGCTAGAATTTTGTCGAGGATTTTTTATTCTGTATTCATAAGAAATATTGGCCAGTAGTTCTCTTTGGCTGTGATGTCTTCGTCTGGCTTTGGTATCAAGATTGTAGAGCGCTCATAGAATTAGTCAAGATGTGTTCTTTCCTATCTCATTTTTTGTAAGAGTTTGAGAAAGATTGGTGTATTTCTTTGAGATATTTGGTAGAATTTACCAATAAAGCCATCTCATCCTGGAATTTTCTTTTTTAGGAAGCTTTTGATTAGTGATTCAATCTCTTATGTAGGTCTGTTCAGATTTTGTGTTTTTCTGGAGTCAGTTTTGACAATTTGTTTCTAGGAATTTATCAGTTTAATCTAGGTCTTCAAATTTGTTGATGCACGTTTGTTCACAGTATTCCATTATAATCCTTTTTATTACTATTATGCCAGTAGAAATAGCTCCAATTTTACTCCTGATTTTATTTATTTGTGACTTCTCTCTTTTGTTATATTCATTCTGGCTATAGGCTTGCGAATTTTACTAATTTTTTCAAAGAACTAGTTTTTAATTTGTTTGTCTCTATTGTTTTTCTATCTGTATTCATTTATCTCTACTGCAGTCACTATTATTTCCCCCCTACTGGCTTTGGATTTAACTTATTCTTATTTTTCTAGTTTCCTAAAATGTAAAGTTATGTTATTGGTTTGTGATTTTTCTTCTTTTTAAAGTAGGCATTTATAGCTATAATTTCCCTCTCATCACTCCTTTTATTGCATCCTATATATTCTGATATGTTGTGCTTTCATTTTGATTTGTCTTTAAATATTTTCTAATTTCTCCTGTGATTTCTTTAACTAATTTTTGAATGTGGTGTTTAATTTTATATATTTGTGAACTTTCTAGTTTTACTTCTTTTATTCTTTTCTAGCTTTATTCTACTTTGGTTCAAGAAGATACCTTGTGTTGTTTCAGTCTTTTAAAGTTCATTAAGACTTGTTTTGTAGCCTACAATATAGTCTATTTTGAAGAATGATTTATGTACACTTGAAAAGTGTGTATTTTCCTATTGTTGGTTGAAGGTTCTTTATTTATGTTAGGTTTAGTCTATATGTTCTGTCCACTATCAGAGGCCATGTGGTAAAGCCTCCAACTATTACTGTAGAAGTATCTATTTCTACCTTCAATTCTGTTGTATTAGATAATTTTTCTGTTGCTCTAAAGAAATACCTGAGACTAGTTAATTTGAAAAGAAATGAAATTTAATTGGCTCATGGTTCTTCAGGCTGTGTAGGAAGCATGGTCCCGGCAGCTGCTTGGTTTCTGGGGAGGCCTCAGGAAGCTTTTAGGCATGGCAGAAGGCAAAGCGGGAGCAGGCATGTCATATGATAAGAGAGGAAGCAAGAGAGAGAGGGGGATGATCCAGACTCTTTTAAACATCCAGATCTCATGAGAGCTAACAGAGAGAACTCACTTGTCACCAAGGTTTCCAATCGTGGACAGAACATATGGACTAAACCTAACATAAATAAAGAACCCTCCACCCAACAACAGGAAAATATACATTCTTTTCAAGTGCACATGAATCATTCTTCAAAAGAGACTACATTTTAGGCTACAAAACAAGTCTTAAGGAACTTTAAAAGATTGAAACAACACAAGGTATCTTCTTGAACCAAAGTGGAATAAAGCTAGAAATGAATAATGAAAGTAAAACTGGAAAGTTCACAAACATATAAAAATTAAACAACACTTTCTAAAATGAGTTAAACTATTCATGAGGCATCTGTCCCCATGACCCCTATGATTTATGTGTAGCCACTCCTGCTCTCTTTTGGTTACTATTTGCATAAAATATCCTTTTTCATCTTTCTTGTTTAGCCTATTAGAGTACTTAAATCTAAAGCAAGTCTCTTGAAGACTAGTTGGGTTCTGTTTTCTTTATCCACTCAGCCCATCTATGTCTTTTATTGGAAGTTTAATCTATTTATATTTAAAGTAATTACTGATAAGAAAGGACTTATTTCTGCCATTTGCTAATTTTTTTCTGTATGTTTATACATTTTTTTTGGATTTTCCATTACTGACTTTTTTGTATTTGATTTTTTGCAGTGTACCATTTTCATTCTCTTCTCATCTCCTTTTGTATATACTTTTTTGGGTATTTTCCTAGTAGTTATCATGGAGATTCAAATTAACATCCTACATTTTTAATAATTTACACAGCTCTTTACCAATCCTTTTTGATATTGTCATAAATTATGTATTTATTGTTTGTCCATTAATATATATTTCGATTGTTTTTATTTATTCATTTTTAATTATGTATGAAATAAAACAAGTGGTTTAGCTACATATATCATTCTGCATTTTTTTTTAATTTCAGCACTTTAAGTGTTTTATTCTACTGCATTCTGGTCTCCATGGTTTCTGATGATAAATTAAACTCTCACTAAGGATCCTGTATTAATCTGCTTTGTATTGCTATAGAGAAATACCTGAGGCTGGGTATTTTTTTTTAAGCAGTTTATTTTGGCTCATTGTTCTGCAGACTATATAAGAAGCATGACACAGGCATCTGCTTCTGGTGAGGGCCTCAGGAAGCTTTTATTCATGGCAGAAGGGAAGGGGAGTTGACATGTCATATGTTGGCAAAGGTAGCAAGAAGGAGGATAGAGGTCCCAGCCACTTTAACAACCATATCTCACATGAGCTTATTGCTGTGGGGATGACACCAGGCATTCATGAGGGATCTTCCCTCATGACACAAATACCTCCCAGTAGGCCCCATCTCCAACAGTGGTGACCATGATTCAAAATGAGATCAGGAAGGGACAGACATCCAAATTATATCGGATCCCTTGTACATGACAAATCACTTCTCTCTTAATGCTTTCTCCTAAAGTAGAAGGATAACATATGAACAAAATTACTTCTTTTCTAATGCTTTCAGGATTATTGTTGCTTTTGTCTTCTGGCAGTTTCATTATGATTTATGTTAATGTGGCTCTTTTTAAGTTTATTCAACCTGGGATTAATTAATCTTTTGGGATGCATAGATTAATTTATTTCATCAAATTAAGAAAGTTTTGACTATTGTTTTTGTGAAACTTTTTTTTCTCTCTGTTTATCTTTTCTTCTTCAATTTCTATACTTTGCATGTTGGTCAACTTGATAGTGTCCCACCGTTCCTTTAGATTCTGTTTACTTTTCCTTTTTCTTTTTTCTTTTTGTTCTTCGGATTTAATCATTGCAATTGCCCTATCTTCAACTTCACTGATTCTTTCTTCTGACTGCACAAATATATAGTTAAAACTCTTTAGTGAATTTTTCATTTTCGTTAAATTCTCAGAATCTTTATTTGATTCCCTGCATGTTTCTGATATGGCTTGATGGTGCCAGGGAGCTATCCAGGTCTTAGTATACTGTGATTGGGCCCTTTGACCCATCTGGTGGTTCCCTGAGGAATGAAGATAGAAGTTGTCTTTTTCTTTGTCCTCCCTTTAGACTGGACCAGCCTCCCTGGCAGTGGCAGTGTCTGTAGAAAGATTGAAAGAATATGGTATCTGTGCCCACCTATGGCAGGAGACAGTATATGGGGCAGGAGGCAAACATAAAAATCGAGAACAAAGGAGGCAGAGAAAAAGGTCTCTTGTAGAAATAAATGGAAGGGCAATAACATACTGGAAGGAAAGAAAGTGCAATATGAATGCCTAGGACTAGACACATGCTCAGAAAAGACCCAAGTATGGGCCGCTCAGAGAAAAATAAATGAACTGATAGAAATGACCCCCAAGGAAACCCAGATATTATATTTACTAAAAGATGTTGTCAACTATTTTAAATATATTTAAAGAGCTAAAGTAAAGCACAAGCCAAAAACTTAGGTAAACTAAAAAGACAACATATGAACAAAATGACAGTATCAGTAAAGATAAACAATGTAAAGAATCAAATAGAAATTCTGGAAATTTCATTAACTGGAATGAAAAATTCAGCAGTGGAGTTCAAACTAATACCTGGCAGGCAGAAAAAAGAATCAATGAGCTTGAATAGAGGACAACTGAAATTATCAAGTTTGAAGAAGTAGAGAAAGATACTCTATAATTTTAATTATTTACTTTTTTTCATATTTTTTTCTTTCTTCTTCTTCTTCTTTTTTTTTTTTTTTTTTTTTTTT
>NW_022437107.1:1650441-1676412 GCF_009761245.1 Sapajus apella
TTTTTTTTTTTTTTTGAGATGGAGTTTCGCTTTTGTTGCCCAGGCTGTAGTGCAGTGGCACAATCTTGCCTCACCACAACCTCCACCTCCTGGGTTCAAGCGATTTTTCTGTCTCAGCCTCCCGAGTTGCTGAGTTTACAGGGATGCACAACCACACCTGGATAATTTTGTATTTTTTAGTAGAGACAGGGTTTCTCCATGTTGGTCAGGCTGGTCTCAAACTCCTGACCTCAGGTGAGCTGCCCGCCTTGGCCTCAGTGCTGGGATTACAGGCGTGAGCCACTGCACTTTGCCTTTTCAGTTGTCTTTAATGGCAAATGATATGGCAGATATTGGTGAGTGTTCCACAGGTCCTTGAAAGCAATGCATATTCTATTGCTATTGGGCAAAATATTCTTATGGGTGACTATAGATCCTGTTGGCAGATAATGTCATTTAGATCATCTACATGTTTTCTGAATTTCTATCTCGCTGTTTTATTAATTGTGAATAGGTTGGTGTTTAAGTCCCTAATTTTGACTGTTGATTTGCCGATTTCTCCTGTAAGCTTTATGAGTTTTTGCTTCATATACTTTGAAGTGCTGCCATTCGGTGAATACACAATCAGGTTCACTATGTCTTCTTTGCAGATTGACAGAGATATCATTATGTAATGCCTCTCCTGTCCCAAATTCCTTTCTTTGCTATGAGTCTACTTTATCTGATAAAATGTATGCATGCCTGCTTTTTCAAGGTAATATTTGCATGACATATCTTTTCTATCCCTTCAGTTTCAATCTACTTATGTTATGGTTGATGTGAATTTCTTGTAGACAACACATAGTTGGTTCATGTTATTTTAATCTACTATGCCAATATCTGTATTCTGATTGGAGTGTTTTGATGAATAACATTTAAAGCAATCATCAGTTAAGTTAGGTCTGATTCTGTCATTTTACCATTTGTTTTCTGATTGTTCTATTGTTCACCCCTTCTTCCTCCCTTTTTATCTTCTTGTGGATTACTATACCATGTCTCAAAATTTTATAAATTTATTCACACCAGTTTTAGTATATGTCTTTGTGTACTTATTGCCTACTTTAAGTATTATAACATTGTTTAATAGTGTACCACATGCTACTATTATTTATGTCTTACCACTTTGAATAAAGTATAGATAACTTACTTCCACCCAGGTCCCTCTAAATTATCCATATTTTATATATAAGTTTTGTACATAATTCTTCTCCACATTCTGAGCACCACATAAGATGATTGCTGTCATTTTGCTTTTGTTTCAATCTTAATTATGATTTTAAATATTCATGAGGAAAACAACGTCTACTATATTTAAGATAATTTTACCCATTCCATTGTTCTTATTTCTTTTCTGAAGTTCCAACGCTTCTTCTGTTATGTAAGCTTTTTCAGCTGTCTAAAGTTTACAGAACTCCCTGTAGACATTCTTTACGGGTAGTCCAGGAGGGAACAAATTCTCTTGATTTTCCTTTGATTGATAATGGCTATATTTCTTCTTCATTCCTAAAGAAGACTTATGCCAAATAAAAAATTTAAAGTGGTCAATCCTATTATTTCAGCGCTTTAACATGCTGTGCCAATTCCTTCTTGTATAAATGGTTTTAAATGAGAAATCCAGTGTCACTGGAATTGATGTTCCCCTATGAGTAATTCACCACTTCTGTCTGGTTGCCTTTAAGGTTTTTTTCCCTTTGTCTTTGGTTTTCAGAAACTTAATTGTAGTGTTGTTATGTGTCTTGGCATAGATTTATTTGCATTTATCATCCTATAGGGGATATGCTAAGATTTGTGAATTTATAAGTTTATGTATTTTGCCAAATTAAGAAGTTGTATCTATTATTTTGTTGAATACTCTTTTAATCCCAATAAACTGAAGCTAACCCTTTCGTTGATGTCCTCCAAGTACCTGAGGGTTGTTATTTTTTCCAGCCTATTTTCTCTCTCTTTTTCAAATTGAGCAGATTCTATCAATATGTCCTCAAATTTGCTGATTCCAACCTCTGTCACTTCCACTTTACTATTGAGCACATCTATCAACATTTTTTTTGCTTTGGTTATTATATTTTCTGTTCTATAACTTCTATTTGTTTATTTTAAAATAACTTCTATTTGCTAAAATTTTCTATTTTTTGCATTTCTTTCAAAAGAATTTGCAATTGATCATTGAAGCATTTTTTAAGATGGTTGCTTTAAATCTTAGATAATTTCACCATCTGGTTCATCTCAGTATTAATGTTATTTGATTGTCCTTTCCCATTCAAAGTGAGTTTTCCTGGTTCTTAGCAAGATGAGTGATTCTCTATTGTACACTGGACACTTGGGGTTTATGATGGAAATTCTAAATGTCATTTAGATCTTCTATTTTAGCAGTCAGGTTCCCTGTTTAGTTTTAGCACACTGAAGTAGTGGCTACAATTTGACTTTTAGAGCCTTTGCACTCCTATTCTGGTCTGCTTTGTTCATCTGACACCAGTGGGGCTACTGCTTGATTCTTCATGGAGGTACCTGTGGGATGGGAGCAGAGGGCCCTTCCCTGGATCTGATGTTGCTTTGTTGAGTATAGGAGTCATCAGATAACCAAAACAGTGAGCACTTCCTGCAGTCTGCCCTCTGGGTTTCTCAGTCTGCCCTCTGGTCTGGTGGAAATCTCACTTGACCACTATGGCGTTGTTTGTAGGCATGGAAGGTGCTTCCCTGGGCCTCCAGTGCTGCTAGACAGGAGTTGGGAAAAGCCAGTCCTACAGGATAGGTGTCCTTTCCCTGGGCCTACTCTGGTTCTCCTTATGCTAATGGCTTCCTGCTTGATCTCTGCTAGTGCCACTACGGGAGGAAAGTGCCCATTCAGGATGCATTCTGTCACTGCAGATGGGAGTCAGAAGACCCTAAGCCTAGGTAACCCTCTGCAAAGGGCAAAGGGCCAGGAGATGCTAGGAATAGATTGCTATCTTCTGCAGATAGACGATTGGGAGACCAAGGGAGACCAAGTCTGGGTGACTTTCTCTCTTTTTTTTTTTTTTTTGGAGATGGAGTCCGGCTTTGTGTAGTGGCATGATCTCGGTTCATTGCAGCCTCCACCTCCCAGGTTCGAATGATTCTCCTGCCTCAGCCTCCCAAGTAGCTGGGACTACAGGCATGTGCCTGTATTTGTACTTTTAGTGGAGACGGGGTTTCACCATGTTGGTGAGGCTGGTCTTGAACTCCTGATTTCAAGTGATCCACCCATCTCAGCCTCTCAAAGTGCTGGGATTACAGGTGTGAGCCAATGTGCCCGGCCATCTGGGTCACTTTCTCCTGCTAAATAGGAGATTCTAGGCTTTCTGTTTCCTCTGGTGGAACTGGTAGTGGTAGGAAGCAGGCCTCCTGCTGTCACTGTACAGGTGACAGAAGAGAGTGCTCCTTGCTCTTTCTCTGCTTATGCCACTAGTGGATGGGTATGTGAAAGATGGTACTCCCCACCCAGTCTTCACCTGCCACCACCTCCAGCAGAAAGAGCAGCCCACTGCCACTAGGTGGCAAACAGAAATGGGGCTCCCCATCCAGTCTGTGCCTGTGCTTCTGCTGTGAGTGGCAGGCGGTGATGTGGGTCCATCTGAAGCTGCTGCTGATTGAGGAAAGGAAAAGGAAACTCCCCACCTGGTCTTCTCTGGCATTGCTGATGCAGGTGACACAAGCACATCAGTTGCCACCGGTTATGGAATGGGAGTGGAGCTCTCCAGCCTAACTCTGCTGGGCCACCCTTTTCTCTGTTTTTTTCTCCTGAAAGCAGACTTTTCTTGGGGCTTTCTCTGTCTGAACCTGCTGTCAGTCTCAGGTGACACACCTCTCCATTGCCAAGTCTGGGATATATGGTAAATCAAAGACTCGGGATGCACAGCCATGTTATTCCACAAGTCCAGAGGTGCCTAGCAATTCTGCTGTCTGGTTTCTACCTTATAGAGATATGTTTTGGTTGCATGTTGAAGTATTTGCAAGATTTTTAGTTCAACTTAGAGGAGTCTATGCTGTGTTGTCTGGGACCATAAGATTGCAGACTATAGATTTTTTTCTTAACCCCATTTATTTGTATCTTCATTTCCTGGGGCTAAAATTCCTAGTTCTCAGTAACTCCAACAAAATCATTCATTTATCTTGCAACACGTAAAGAGTCGCCTCAGAACACCACCACCAAAACTATGTCCAACAATGTGATTACTGAAAATATTTTATTTTATTTGTGTGTTTATGCCATAAGTCAATATAATCAGGTGTATTTCTTTAAATTAGCTTTTCTTAAAGAGATTTCTTATTTTTAATTTAGTCATACTTTTATGCAAAAGTGCTTCAAAAGAGTAAAATCTGTCAACAGAAAACAAATAGAAAGTGTAGCCTCTATCTCTATTCCCTCCATGGTGTTCTCTTCCTCACTAAAATGTAATCTTTTATTTCCGTTGTTTAGTTTTGGGTCTTCCCCTTTTTAATGTGGTCACACCAAAAAGGGGAAGACCCAAAATTAAACATATATATATGTATGAATATATAATAAACATATATATACACAATATGTATATATCATAAAATTTACCATTTTAAATGTACTATTCATTGACATTAATTACTTCACACTGTTTTGCAACCATCACCACTGTGAATCCCCAGAACTTTTTCATCATCCTGTACTGAAACCCTGTACCCATTGAATGACTCCGTATTTCCTCTTCCTACCCTCTTTGTTCTACTTTCTGTCTCTAAGAATTTGACTACTCTAGGTACCTCATGTAAGTAGAATTATGAAATATTTGCCTTTTTGTATATCGCTTATATCCCCTGGGACAATGTTGTTAAGGTGCATCCACTTTGTAGCACGTGACAGAATTGTATTCTTTTTTAGGACTAAATAATGTTTCTATTCCACTGTATACATACACATGTACTTTTTGTTTATCCATTCTTCCATCAGTGGATATTTGGATTGTTTCCACATCTGGCTACAGTGAATATCAAACTTTTAATTTAAGAAAATTGTAGACTTATTTGTAGCAATAAGAAATAATACAGAGAAATCTGTGTACCCTTTCTCTAGGCTCTTCAAAAGGTAACATCTTGCAAATCACAACTGGTATACAATGCAGTGCAATATGTACAATATGGAACTGTAATCTACAATACCACACAGCATGTAAAATAGACTACAATATCACAACCAGAATACTGGCATGGATTCAGAAGGGTTCCATCACCACAAGGATGCCTCATATGACCGTTTTATGTATGAGGTCGTACATAAAACACTCCTGCTCCCACTCCTTCTTTGTCCCTGGGAACCATTAACCTGTTCTCCACACCTAAAATGTTGTCGTTTCCAGAATATTATATAAATGGATTCATACAGTAACGTTTTGGGATTTACTTTTTCCATTTGGCATAATTCTCTTAAGATAAATCCAAGTTTTTACATGTATCACTAGTAGATTTCTTTTTATTGCTGAGTAGTATTCCATGGTATGGATATACCACAGTTTGTTAACCATTCACCCATTGAAAGGCACCTGGGCTATTTCCAAGTTTTTCTGTCTATTAGGAACAAAGGTGCTATGAAAATTAAAATACAAATTTTGCATGCATATAAATTTCCATTTCTCTGGATAAATGCCCAGGAGTGCAGTTTCTGGGTTGTATCATAGTTGCATGTTTAATTTCATCATAAAACTGTGAAACTGCTTTCCAGCATAGTTTTACCTTAATATCCCCACAAGCAATGTGTAATAATCTGATTTCTCTGCATCCTTACTGACATTTGGTGTTGCCATTGTTTTTCATTTTAGTCATTCTGATAGGGGTGGCATAATAACTCTGTGGTTTTCATTTGCATATCTTTAAAAAATGTTTCAGCTTTTATTTCAGATATAAAGGGTTCACATGTAGGATTCTTACATGGATATATTGGAGCCAGATAGTGAGCGTTGTACCCAATATGCAGTTTTTCAACTCACAGCCCTTTTCTTCCCTCTTCCCTTAGTTGTCCATGGTGTCTATTATTACCACATTTATATCCATGTGTGTTCAATGTTTAGCTCCCACTTGTAAGTGAGAACATGCCATATTTGGCTTTTCATTCCTGTTTTCATTCATTTAGGATTATGGCCTTCAGCTCCATCCATGTTGGTGTAAAAGACATGATTTCATTCTTTTTTATGGCTGTGTAGTATTTTCTGGTGTATATGTACCATATTTTCTTCATTCAATCCACCATTCATGGTCACCTAAGTTGATTCCGTGACTTTGCTATTATTAATAATGCTGCAATGAACATGCAAGTGCATGTGTCTTTTTGGTATAATAATCTATATTACTTTGGGCATATATCCATTAATGGATTGCTGGACAGAATGGGACCTCTGCTTTAACTTCTTTGAGAAATCTTTGAAATGCTTTTTCACAGTGACTGAACTAATTTTTATTCCTACCAACCATGCAGAAGTATTTGCTTTTCTCTACAGCCTCAGTACCCTCTGTCGTCTTTTTGGCGTTTTAGTAGTAGCCATTCTGGCTCGTATCCCGTTTTTTCATATGTTTTTTCGCCATGTGTATGTCTTCTTTTGAGATGTGTCTTTTCACACCTTTTTCCTATTTTTTAATGGGGTTATTTGCTTTTTGCTTGTTGATTTAAGTTCCTTATAGATTCTGGATTTTAGACCTTTTTTGGGTGCATAGTTTGTGAATATTTTCTCCTTATTCTGTAGGTTGTTTGTTTACTCTTTTGCTGTGCAGAACCTGTTTAGTTTAATTAGGTCTCACTTGTCAATTTTTGTTTTTGTTGCAATCATTTTGGAGACTTTGCCATAAATTCTTTGCTAAGGCCAATGTCAAGAAGGGCATTTCCTAGGTTTTCTTCTACAAGTTTTATAGTTTGAGGTCTTATATTTAAATCTTTAATCCATCTCGAGTTAATTTTTGTATATAATGAAGGGTAAGTGTATAGCTGCCTAGCCAGTTATTCCAGCACTATTTATCGAATATGAAGTTCTAGCCCCATCGCTTGTTTTTGTTAGCCTTGTTGAAGATCAGATGGTTGTAGGTGTGCAGCCTTATTTCTAAGTTTTCTATTCTGTTCCATTGGTCTATGTGTATGGTTTTATACCAGTACCATGCCATTTAGATTACTATAGACTTAATAGTATAAATTTGAAGTTGGGTAGTGGCTTTGTTCTTTTTTGCTTAAGAGAGTTTTGGCTATTCAGGCTCTGTTTTTTTGTTGCATATGAATTTTAGAATAGTTTTTATCTAGTTCTGTGAAGAATGACATTGGTAGTTTGATAGGAATAACATTGAATCTGTAAATTGCTTTGGGAAGGAAGTTCATTTTAATGATAATGATTCTTCCAATCCATAAGCATGGGATAGCTTCCCATTTATTTGTGTCATCTCTGATTTCTTTCAGCAGTGTTTTTTTAGTTCTTCTTGTAGAAATCTTTTACTTCTTTGACTAACTGTATTCCTAGAAATTTATTTGTGTGTGTGTGTGTGTGTGTGTGTGTGTGTGTGTGTTTGTGCGGCTATTATAAATGGAATTGTCTTCTTGATTTGACTCTCAGACTGGGTGATATTGGTGTATAGAAACATTACTGATTTTTTACACTGATTTTTTTTTTCATGAATCCTTGCTAAAACCATTGATCAGTTCTAGCAGCCTTTTGGCAGAATACTCAGGGTTTCTCCAAGAATAGAGTTATATCATCAGTGAAGAGGGATGTTTTGACTTCTTCTTCTTCTTTTTTTTTTTTTTCTGTTTGTATGCCTTTTATTTCTTTATCTTACCTAATTGCTACAGTTAGGACTTCCAGTACTATGTTGAATAGGAATGGTGAGAGTGAGCATCCTTACCTTGTTTCAGGTCTCAAGGGGAATGGTTCCAGCTTTCACTCATTCAGTATGACGTTGGCACTGGGTTTGTCATAGATGGCTCTTATTATTTTGAGGTACACTCTTTCAATGCCTAATCTGTTGAGGGTTTTTTTTTTTAACATGAAGCGATGTTGGATTTTATCAAAAACTTTTCCTAAATCTACTGAGATAATATGGCTTTTGTTTTAACTATGTTTATGTGGCGTATCATATTTATTGACTTACATAAGTTGAATTAACTTTTCACCTCAGGAATAAAGCCCACTTGGTCATGGTGAATTAACTTTTGATGTGCTGCTGGATCAAGTTTGCTAGTATTTTGTTGAGAATTTTTGCATATATATTTAAGAGGTATATTGGCTTAACGTTTTCTTTTTTTGTTGTGTATCTGCCAGATTTTGGTATTAGGATGATACTGGCATCATAGAATGACTTAGGGTAGAGTCCCTTGTCCTCAATTTTTTGGGAATAGTTTCAGCAGGATTGCTACCAGTTCTTCTTGGTACATCTAGTAAAATTCAGCTGTGAGTCTACCTGGTCTAGGGCTTGTTCGGTTGGAAGGTTTTAATTTCAGAGCCCAATATTCGTCTATATAGGGTTTCAATCTTGTCCTGATTCAATCTTGGGAGATTGTATGTTTCCAGGAACTTATTCATTTCCTCTAGATTTTCTAATTTGTGTGCATACAGTTCTTCATAGTATTCTCCAAGGACCTTTTGTATTTCTCGAGGATCAGTTGTGATGTCATCTTCATTATTTCTGATTGCACTTATTTGGATGTTGGCCCTTTTTTGTTAATTTACCTGGTAGTATATCAATCTTGTTTATTTTTTCAAGACACCAAATCTCAGTTTCATTGATCTTCTGTATAAAGTTTTTTCATCTCAGTTTCATTCAGTTCTTCTCTAATTTTAGTTATGTCTGTTCTTCCACTAGCTTTGGGGCTGGTTTGTTCTTTTTTCTCCTAGCTTTTTTGGGTGCCATGTTAGATTTTTAATTTGACATGCTTCTAACTTCCTGATGAAGGCATTTAGGGTTATAAATTTTTCTCCTAAAACTGCTTTGCCTCGCTCCCAGAGATTTTACTAAGTTGTATCCCTACTTTCATCAACTTCAAATTGTTTTTTGATTTTGCTTCAATTTCAGTGTTCACTCAGGACTTATTCAGGACCAAGTTATTTAATTCCCATGTATTTGTATAGTTTTGAAAAATCTTGATATTAATTTCTATTTTCATTACACTGTGGTATGAGAGTGTGCATGGTATAATTTCAGTTTTTTTGAAGTTATTGAGATGTGCTTCATGACTGAGCATGTGGCCAGCCTTAGAATATGTTCCATGTGCAGATGAGAAGAATGTATGTGTATTCTGTGGATATTGGTGGGTGGAGTGTTATGTAGGTGTCTATCAGGTCCAGTTGGTAAAGTGTTGAGTTTAAGTCCAGAGTTTCTTCGTTAGTTTTCTACCTGAATGATCTACCTAATGTGGTTAGCGATGATTATCTTTTCATTTGTGTATTTTCCATCTG
Organism: Sapajus apella; assembly: GCF_009761245.1. Taxonomy (NCBI): domain Eukaryota; kingdom Metazoa; phylum Chordata; class Mammalia; order Primates; family Cebidae; genus Sapajus; species Sapajus apella. The sequence goes on from NW_022437107.1 coordinate 1,659,870, forward strand.
TTCATGTTTTTTATTAAAATGTTCATGTCTTCTGCTAATTTTCTAATCAGATTGTGCCATAGCTAACCCAGAGCTAGAACCTAAGCAATGCCATCTTAAACCCTGTACCTTGAAAGCACCAAGAAAACCGGTTTTTTTCCAAAAATAAGTTGTAACTGCTGCCCCGTTTCCTTTGTGACAACTCTGCTGCCCTGTTTTCCTTGCAATAACTGCTGACCTTGGCTTCTGTAAATAAAAACAGCTAGCTTACTGTAAAGTTGCTTGCCCTGCATCCCCTCACCCTCTTGGTCCTAAAACCAGGATGTGGTTTTTCAGTTTAAAAACCCTGCTCCCCCTGAGCTCAGGGCCATTGGTTGGAGAGATGTCAGTCGTTTGTGGCCACCGGCAATAAAGACCCTGCAATTTGGCATACTTTTGTCTTGGTGTTAATTTTTTATACTGGATCTGGTATAACAAGATTGTTTTCTTTTTTACTGTTGAATTTTCAGAGTTCAGAGACTAGTCCTTTATTGGCATGTGATTTGCAAATATATTTACAGCTTGTCTGTTCATACTCTAAACAAAGTCTTTCACAGAGCAAAGGTTTTTCATTTTAATAAAGTGCATTTTTTTCTCTTTTATAGATTGTATTTTTGGTGCCAATTCTGTACATAGTATTAGATCCTGAAGATTTTCTCCAGTACTCTGTTTTGTCACATTTTTTTTAAGTTTTAAAGCTTAGCACATTTTATATTTACGTCTACAATCCATTTTAAGTTATTTTGTGTGTAAGGTCTGAGGTGTATGTTGAGGTTTCACCTTTTTGCTCTAGCAGCATTTATTAAAAAGATTATCTTTTCTCCATTGAATTGCTTTTGAACTTTTGTCAAAAATTAGTTGAGTATATTTGTGGTGATATATTTCTTGGCTACCTGATCTATTCCATTAACCTGTATGTTTTGTTTCTCTGCAAGTGCCACAGGGTCTTGACTATGTGAGCAATATAAACCTTGAAAGTAGACAGGTAGGACATTCCTCCTGCTTTATTCTTCATTTTCAAAATTTTTTCAGCTGCTGTAGCTCCTCTGACTTTCCAAATAATTAGTAGAATGACTTTTCTTATCTCTAAAATTCTTGTTGTGGTTTTAATAAGAATGGTGTTAAATCTGCATACTAATTTAGGAAAAACTGAGATTTTTTTTCTAGTAAGACCTTTCAATCTAAGAACTTAATATAGCTGTTCATTTACTTAGATATTCTTTGATTTATTTCATCAGAGATTTGTAGTTTTCAGCATAAAAACTCTATATATTTTGTTGGATTTATACCTAAGTATTTATTTTTTGAGCAATTGTATATAGTAATATATTTTAAGTTTTGATTTGCAAATACTAATTGTTAATTTTTGCATATTTATCTTGTATCTTGTGACCTTGCTGAACTCATTTATTACTTCTAAAACTTTTATGGTAGATTTCTGGAGATTTTCCCTATAAAAAAATCATGCTGTCTGAAAATAATAATGCATTTTATTTATTTCCAATCTATATTTCCTTTACTTTCTCTGCTTGCCATATTTCATGACCAGAACTTCCAGCACTATGTTGAATAAGAGCAGTGAGATGGAACATTCCTGCCTTGTCTCCATAGTTATGGAGGTAGTAGTCAGTCTTTCACCATTAAGTATGGTGTTAGCTGTATGTTTTTTGTGTAGATTCTCATTTTCAAGTTGAGAAAAGTCTCCTGTATTCCTAGTTTTTTGATAATTTTTATATGAACAAGCGTTACATATTTTCACATAACTTTTCTACATTAATTGATATGATCATCTAATTTTTCTACTTTAGCTTGTTAATATCATAGATTACATTGATTGATATTCTAATATTAAACTAACCTGGCATCCCTGGAGTAAACTCTGGGTTTAATAAACTCTAGGTTGGTCATAGTGTATAGTTCTTTGCATATATTGCTAGATTTTCTGTGTTAACATTTTGTTAATGATTTTGTTGGTATCTGTATTCATGAGAAATATTGGTCTGTTTCTTTCCTTTAGTGCTATATGTCTGGTTTTTGTATTCAAGTTATGCTATCTTCAATAACCGAGTTTGGAAGGGTCTCTTATCCTCTATTTTTTTGGAACAAACTATACTGAATTGGTGTCAATTCTTTAAATGTTTTGTACAATTATCCAATAAAACCATCTGGGTTTAGAGATTTGGGGGTGGGGTAGAGTTTTACTTTTGAATTTAATTTTCTTTAGTTTTAGGGCTCAACTTATTTTATATTCGATAAGCTATAATAGTTTGTTCTTTTAAAGGAATTGGTTCATTTCATCTAAGTTTTCTAATTTATAGACAAAGTGTTTTTATTATGACACTTCCATATTATCTTTTCTTTGTATGTGGAGTCTGTAGTGATATTCCTGATTCATTACTGATACTGGTAATTTGTCTTCTCTCTTTTTTCTTTGCCAGTGTTATTAGAGGTTTGTCAATTTTACTGATCTTTTAAAAGAACCAGCTCTTTAATTCATTGTATTCTCTACTATTTTCCTGTTTTCCATTTTTATAATTTGTACTCTTACGTTTAGTATATTTTTCCCCCTACTGGCTTTTGGTTTATACTGATCTTATATTTCTAGGTCTTTGATGTGTAAGATTAGATTATTGACTTGAGACTTTTTCTCTTTTTAAATGTTGCCTTTAGTGCTATACATTTCTATTGCAACATTGTTTCAACTGTGCCTCACAAATTTTGAGTTGTTGTATTCACATTTTCATTCAATTAAATATATAATGTTAAAATTTCTCTTGAGACTTCCTCTTTATGTATTATTTAAAAGTGTGTTTTTTTATTTCCAACTATTTAGAAATTTTCTTGTAATTAAAAAAATTGACTTCTAATTTGACTTCATTGGGATCAGAAAACAATATCTGTATAAGTTCAGTTTCAAAAAAATGTATTCATGGCTGGTTGCCTGTAATCCCAGCACTTTGGGATGCCAAGCCAGGAGGATTGCCTAAGACCAGGAGTTCAAGACCAGCCTGAGCAAAACAATAAGACCAGATTTCAACACCAGTAATAAAAGCTAAAGCAAAAAATGTATTTAGATATGTTTTATTGCCCAGGTGTGGCATATCTGGATATATGTATTTGTCCTAGGTAGGTCCTTGAAAACAATGTGTATTCTGTTGTTGTTGGGTGTCGTGTTCCATATATGTCATATAGATTCTGTTGGTTAATGGTGTTGATAAGTTTTTTATATTATAGCTAATTTTTTGTTTAGCAGTCTCATGAATTATTGAGAGAAGGGTGTGGAAGATTCTAAGCATTAATTGTAGATTTGTGTATTTATCCTTTGAGTTCTATCAGCTTTTACTGCACATAATTTGCAGCTCTGTTGCTTGTTGCATATATTTTAGGATTGTTACATCTTCTGGTGGATTGACATTTTTATCATTACGCAATGTCGATTTTTATGTGTTGTAATTTTCTTTACTCTGAAGTTTGCCTGATATCAATATATCAATAAATCATTTCTGTTTTCTCTTGATTAATATTAGCATGTTTTAAAAAATTATTTTACAGATGTTTCTTGACTTATGATGGGGCTGTGTCCCAATAAACACTTCTTAAGTCAAAAGCATTACAAGTTGAAATTTAATACCCTGAAAAACCCATTGTAAGGTAGAAAAATTGTTAAGTTAAAACATCATTAGTCATGGACTATGGACTTTAAATCTGCCTATATCATTTCATGTGAAATGAGTTTCTTAAACACAGAATCCAGTTAGGTGGCATATGTTAATGCACTTTCCCAGTCTCTATCTTAATTGATATGTTTAGACCATTTACATTTAATACAGTTATTGATATGTTGTAAGGTTTAAGTCTGCCATTTTATTTTTTTGCTTTCTGTTGTTTTCTCTGTTTATTTTCCTTCTTTATTTTTCTGCCCTCCTGTAGATTTCTTGAATACTTTTTAGAATTCCATTTTGATATCTCTATCATGTCTGTGAGTGTATATCTTTGTATAGCTGTTTTACAGTTGTTATAGGTATTACACTTAACATATGTAACAGTTTACTGGTTTCATATTTTATCAATTCAAGTAAAATACGGAAATTTTATCTTCCTTTATGTCTTTTTATCCTCTCCCATTTATAACTCTAGTAAGCATTTTTCTACACAGAACCACATCAGATAGTATTATACTTTTTGTTTCAACCATAGGTCATAATGTAGAGACCTCATGAGTAGAAGAAAAACTATTATATTTATCTACATATTTTTTGTTGTGTGTTAATTCTCCCTGATACACCGAGATTCCTTCTTTCTTTCAGTTTTGAGAACTTCTTTTAGTCATTCTTTTAGGCTGGGTCTGCTGGTAACAAACATGGAGCGTTTTTTTTTGTTGTTGTTTGTTGGTTTGTTTGTTTTGCCTAAGAATATCTCTATTTCCCTTAATTATGAATGATATTTTCTTTTTCCTTTCTTTTTCTTTTTTTTTTTTTTTTTTTTTGGTTGTTGTTATTGAAGGTCTTTATTTTTCCTTTACTTTTGAAGAATAATTTTGCAGAGTACAGAATTCTAGGTTATTAAGATATTTCTCCTCAACACTTTAAATATTTAATTCTACTCTCTACTTTCTTGCTTTCTTGCCTGGTTTCTTTTTTCTTTTTTTTTTTTTTTTTTTGCTTTAGGTTCTGGTGTACATGTGCAGGTCATGCAGGGTTGCTGCATAGGTGCATGCTATATCCGGCATTTCTCCCCATGTTATCCCTCCCCACCCTTCTCACCCCCTGCTGTCCCTCCCCTAGTCCCCTCCAACTGCCCCCAGTGTGTGATGCTCCTTTCTCTAAGTCCACATGTTCCATTGTTCAACACCCACCTATGAGTGAGAACATGCAGTGTTTGGTTTTCTGTTGTTGTGTCAGTTTGCTGAGAATGATGATTTCCAGATTCATCCAAGTCCCTACAAAGGACACAAACTCGTCATTTTTTATGGCTGTGTAGTATTCCATGGTGTATATGCGCCACATTTTCTTTGTACAGTCTTTCATCAATGGGCATTTGGGTTGGTTCCAAGTATTTGCTATTGTAAACAGGGCTGCTATGAACATACATGTGCATGTGCCTTTATAGTAGAACGATTTGTAGTTCTTTGGGTACATACCTAGTAACGGGATTGCTGGGTCCAATGGAATTGCTATTTATAGATGCTTGAGAAATCGCCACACTGTCTTCCACAATGGTTGAACTAATTTACACTTCCACAAACTGTGTAAGAGTGTTCCTATTTCTCCACATCCTCTCCAGCATCTGTTGTCTCCAGGCTTTTTAAAGATCACCATTCTAACTGGCCCGAGATAGTATCTCAATGTGGTTTTGAATTGCATTTCTCTGATGACCAGTGATGATGAGCATTTTTTCATATGTTTGTTTTAAAACAATATATCTTCTTTTTAAAAGTTTCTGTTCATATCCTTTGCCCACTTTTGAATAGGCTTGTTTTTTCTTGTATATCTGTTTTAGTTCTTTGTAGATTCTGGATATTAGCCCTTTGTCAGATGGGTAGACTGCAAAGATTCTTTCCCATTCTGTTGGTTGCCAATTAGCTCTAATGATGGTTTCTTTTGCTGTACAGAAGCTCCGAATTTTAGTTAGATCCCATTTGTCTATCTTGGCTTTTGTTGCCATTGATTTTGGTGTTTTAGTCATGAAGTCTTTGCCTATGCCTATGTCCTGGATGGTTTTGCCTACGTTTTCTTCTAGTGTTTTTATGGTGTTAGGTTTTATGTTTAAATCTTTAATCCATCTGGAGTTACTTTTAGTGTAAGGTGACAGGAAGGGGTCCAGTTTCTGCTTTCTGCACATTGTTAGCCAGTTTTCCCAACACCATTTATTAAACATGGAGTCCTTTCCCCATTGCTTATTTTTGTCAGGTTTGTCAAAGATCAGATGGTTGTAGATGTGTGGTGTTGCTTCTGCGGCCTCTGTTCTGTTCCATTGGTCTGTTCTCTGTTTTGATACCAGTACCATGCTGTTTTGATTACCGTAGCCTTGTAGTATAGTTTGATGTCAGGTAGCGTGATGCCTCCGGCTTTGTTCTTTTTGCTTACAGTTGTCTTGGCTATGTGGGCTCTCTTTTGGTTCCATATGATGTTTAAGGTGGTTTTTTCCAGTTCTGTGAAGAAGGTCATTGGTAGCTTGATGGGGATAGCATTGAATCTATAAATTACTTTGGGCAATATGGCCATTTTCACAATATAGATTCTTCCTAACCATGAGCATGGAATGTTTTTCCATCTGTTTGTGTCCTCTCTTATTTCCTTGAGCAGTGGTTTGTAGTTCTCCTGGAAGAAATCCTTTACATCTTTGTTAGTTGTATTCCTAGGTATTTTATTCACTTTGTAGCAATTGTGAATGGCAATTTGTTCTTGATTTGGATCTCTTTAAGTCTGTTGTTGGTGTATAAGAATGCTTGTGATTTCTGTACATTGATTTTGTATCCTGAGACTGCTGAAGTTGCTTATCAGTTTCAGGAGATTTTGGGTTGAGACGATGTGGTCTTCTAAATATACAATCATGTCGTTTGCAAATAGAGACAGTTTGACTTCCTTCTTTCCTAGTTAGATACCCTTTATTTCTTTTTCTTGCTTGATTGCTCTGGCTAGAACTTTCAATACTGTACTGAATAGGTGTGGTGACAGAGGGCATCCTTGTCTAGTGCCAGATTTCAAAGGAAATTCTTCCAGTTTTTTCCTGTTCAGTATGATATTGGCTTTGGTTTTGTCATAAATGGCTTTTATTATTTTGAGATATGTTCCATTGGTACCTAGTTTATTGAGAGTTTTTAGCATGGGGGCTATTGAATTTTGTCAAAGGCCTTCTCTGCATCTATTGAGATAATCATGTGGTTTTTGCCTTTGGTTCTGTTTATGCAGTGGATTATGTTTATAGACTTGCGTTTGTTGAGCCAGCCTTGTATCCCCGGGATGAAACCTACTTGATCATGATGGATAAGCTTTTTGATGTGCTGTTGCAAACAGTTTGCCAGTATTTCATTCAAGATTTTTGCATCTGTGTTCATTATGGATAATGGCCTGCATTTTTCTTTTCTTGTTGAGGCCAAAACTTACTCTTATTTTGTTTGTTCCAAACTTATTCATAATTGTTCATTAAAGCATTTTTATGATTACTGTTTTAAAATAGTTCTCTTAACCCTATTTTGGCATCTATTGATTTTTCATTCAGTTTAAAATCTGAGTTTTGGTATAATTCGTAATTTTTTAAGTTAAAACTGTTTCATTTTTTGCATTATGATTTGCAACTCTGCAGCTTATTGAAGGCTTCTGTTTCAGCTGTCTTTTTCTGAGACTGTGTCATTATGGTCAGATGGAGTTCAAAGTCTTGTTTCCCCACTTGCATCCACTGGCACTCAAGGTGGAAGGAAAGCTTCTCTTTATTGCTGGGCGTGAATAGGAATTATATCCCCCATCTAGGATTCCACTGATAACACAGGTGGTACAGCCTCATTACCACAAAATAGTGGTAAGAAGCCAGACTTCCCACTAGGCCTCCTCTGATGACACCCCATTAAGGAGGGGAAGGGTGTCTCATTACCAAGAGGTGGTGGTAGAAGTCCAGGTTTACCCTAGGGTCTCCACTGTCAGCAGGCAGGAGGAGAGGGGATTCTTTACCGTCTGGTAGGGATGAAAGTCTTGGCTTCCCACTGGTCATTCTCTGACACCACACCAATAGGCTTGTTGTGTGCCTCCTTACAAACTAGTGAAGTTGGAACACACCTGGACTTTGCTGGTGTAAGTGTGAGTGGGACCACAGTTTTCTCCCGGGTGTTCTTCTGTCTTGCTAGGCTGCTCCTTTCATGATCTTCAGACTCAGGAGAACAGGCTTTTGTTTGAGTTCTTTTTGTCTATGAATACCAGTATTTATACATAGTTGGCTTCTTCACTTCTATGTTTGAAAGATACTAGGCAAAAAGAAAATCCATGGAGCTAACAATGACATAATCCTTGGTTCCTAAGGTTCCTTCTAGTCTTCTTTTTTCCTACCCTTCAGTCATCTAATATTTATTTTGTATATAACAGTGAGTGCTCTTATTTGTATTTAGCATATACAGTACAGAAAAGCACATCTCCTCCATCTTCCCCAAAGTAGAAATCTTGTCCCTAACTTACAATGACTCAATTTAAGATTTTAATTTTACTTTATGATGGGTTTATCAGGATGTAATACCATCATAAATCAGTAAGCCCCTGGACTTATGATGATTTGGCTTAGAATTGTTTTTCCTGTTTTGAAAAGGAGTTTTGCTCTTTTTGGCCAGGCTGGAGTGCAATGGTGTAGTCTTGGCTCACTGCCACCTCTACCTCCCAGGTTCAAGCAATTCTCCTGCCTCAGCCTCCCGAGTAGCTGGGATTACAGGTATGCACCACCACATCTCGCTAATTTTGTGTTTTTGGTAGAGACAGGGTTTCTCCAGGCTGGTCAGGCTGGTCTTGAACTCCTGACCTCAGGTGATCTGCCCACCTCAGTCCCCCAAAGTGCTGGAATTGCAGGCATGATCAACTGTGGCCAGCCAGAATTTTTTTTTTTTCACTTTACAATAGGTTTATCATGGTATTAAATGCATTTCAGCTTACAATGGGTTTATGAGAATGTAGCTTCATTGCCCCATCTCCCAAAACCACCACGCTGGGATCAATCTTCTATATATTTGGTGCAGACAAACAACCATAGCCACACCATAGCACCCCTTTCTCTTGGTTCACTTCCACACAATAACAATATGTTGAGTCATTCTTAATTTCTTTGTATTGTTTCAGATTACTCCATTGTGTAACTGAATCAAATTTTATTCTATCAATTACATGGCAGCCATAAGTGTTTGTTCCACTTTTTTCTGCTACAAATAGTACCAGAGTGAATAGCTGCAGTTACACCTACATCTTTTCATACTTTTACTATATTTGGGAAGGATAACCAAAGCATATGTAATATTGCTACCTCTTCATGGCCACTCTTTTGAAAGTTGTAACTGACATATTGAGAAGGTCACAGACTTCAGCCTTAATAAAGACACTTACTTGCATTGGCAACTTATTTTCAGTATAGTTTAGATCCAGTTAAATTAACCTTCTGGACTTCAGTTTTCTCCATATCTATTATAATAATAGCCATGTGTGTGTGTGTCCATTAGGTTCTGGGCGTTGTTTTAATTGCTTTACTTATTTCACAGCAGTCCAGTGAGATCATTATTGAAACTCTCATTTGGAAGGATGTAGAGAGGTTAAACAAATAAAGGGCAAAATCTGTGTGCAAGCTCCAGCTTGCCTGATGGAGAAACAATTGTCCTCTTACTCTGTCTTCTGTTTAAAAAAGGAAAGAATATTGCCAACCTCTGAGAATGTTACGAGGATTAAATGAGCTAACAACTCCAAAAGCATTTTTAAACCATGACTTGTAAAGTATACATTTATTATTTTATATGCATTTTACTTTCCTTGGAGAGATTTTGTGAATGCTAGTGTCTATTCCCATCATGGCATTTGATAGCCTTCCTCCAACACAATCTCTTGTGCAGATGGTTAACATTGTTTAACTCATGGTGACCCCATCAAGTACTTTCTTTTCAGAAGGGGGTCCTCTCAATATTTTCCCTTCCTCTGAGGACATTTTCCCTGTTCTCTTCACAGCCCCCATGTTCTGCTGTTCCCCATGAGACACACACATAATTTTTCTCCATCCTCAATTAACCAGACAACAAAGGGGAAAAGATGATTGTTACTGAAGATAAAATGAAGCTGGTGAAAACCTGTTTCAACTTAATTTGATAATAATTCTACATTAAGTATTGAGAACATGATTGTTCTCCAGACGTCATTTTTCAAGTGTAGGAAGCATAACAAACACTAGCATTTAAGCACACAAAGCATTACAATTGCAGAGGAAAAAATGGGTAAAAGGTTTGTCTCAATTAAAACAATATGTTCTTGTTTTTGTTTTTCAGCAAAGCTCTTTATTTTTCAAATGTTAAAATGAAGCCTATGCAACACCGGTTTGGCACTCAGTATCCCTTCCTCCCCACTGCACACAGCCCTGCTGACGGCCTGGTGAGTGGGCATGGCTCATTACATCCTTGCATTGTGAGTTCATCCTCCCAGTCACTCCTTCTCTGCCATGAGGCTTATTTTTGTTGTTATTGAAGAAGATGTCAAATAAGTAAATTAGTGATCTTTTTTTGACAGCTGCTCTTAGCTTTCGTCTTCCACAGAGACCGCACCCACTGGAGGGAGGGCTGGCAGGCTCAGCCTGGGTTTGGAAGGTCTGGGGAGCTACACTTCTAACACATGGAACAGAAACGCCATGATTTATTACTAGTTGTTTAAAGCTTCTTCTTTTTTCCTGTTCCTGCCATGTTCTGATGACATTCTGATGGAGTAAACGGCACCAAGATTGTGCCTCTTGGGTAGTTGCAGAGGTTTCCTCTGATGGGTAGAAATTTGCATTTTTCCACATATGCATTGTTTTTTCTTTGTTTTTAAAATTTATTTATTTATTTTATTGCATTTTAGTTGTAGGGTACAGGTGAAGAACATGCAAGATTGTTGCATAGGTACACACATGGCAGTGTGATTTGCTGCCTTCCTCCCCTTCACCTATATCTGGCATTTCTCCCCATGCTATCTCTCCCTAACTCCCTGCCCCCTGCTGTCCCTTCCCTCTTTCCCCCCAACAGACCCCAGTGGGTGATGCTCCCTTCCCTGTGTACATGTGGTCTCATTGTTCAACACCCACCTATAAGTGAGAACATGTGGTGTTTGATTTTCTGTTCTTGTGTCAGTTTGCTGAGAATGATGTTTTCCAGGTTCCTCCATGTCCCTACAAAGGGCACGAACTCATCATTTTTTATGGCTGCATAATATTTCGTGGTGTATATGTGCCCCATTTTCCCTGTCCAGTCTATCATCGATGAGCATTTGGATTGGTTCCAGGTCTTTGCTATTGTAAACAGTGCTGCAATGAAGATTCGTGTGCATGTGTCCTTATAGTAGAACGATTTATAATCCTTTGGATATATACCCAGTAATGTGATTGCTGGGTCAAATGGAATTTCTGTTTCTGGGTCCTTGAGGGATCGCCACACTGTCTTCCACAATGATTGAACTAATTTACACTCCCACCAACGGTGTAAAAGTGTTCCTATTTCTCCACATCCTCTCCAGCATCTGTTGTCTCCAGACTTTTTAATGATCGCCATTCTAACTGGCATGAGATGGTATCTCAATGTAGTTTTGATTTACATTTTTCTAATGACCAGTGATGACGAGCATTTTTTCATATGTTTGTTGGCCTCATGTATGTCTTCTTTTGCAAAGTGTCTGTTCATATATTTCACCCACTTTTGAACGGGCTTGTTTGTTTTTTTTTTCTTGTAAATATGTTTTAGTTCTTTGTAAATTCTGGATATCAGCCCTTTATCAGATGGGTAGACTGCAAAATTTTTTCCCCATTCTGTTGGTTGCCAATTCACTCTAATGACTGTTTCTTTTGCCATGCAGAAGCTGTGGATTTTGATTTGGTTCCATTTGTCTATTTTGACTTTTGTTGTCAATGCTTTTGGTGTTTTGCTCATGAAGTCCTTGCCTATGCCTATGTCCTGAATGGTTTTGCCTAGATTTTCTTTTAGGGTTTTTATGCTGTTAGGTCTTATGTTTAAGTCTTTAATCCATCTGGAGTTAATTTTGGTGTAAGGTGTCAGGAAGGGGTCCAGTTTCTGCTTCCTGCACATGCCTAGTCAGTTTTCCCAACACCATTTATTAAACAGGGAATCCTTTCCCCATTGCTTGTTTTTGTCAGGTTTGTCAAAGATCAGATAGTTGTAGACATGTTGTGTTGTCCCTGAGGCCTCTGTTCTGTTCCATTGGTCTGTATGTCTGTTTTGGTACAAGCACCATGCTGTTTTGATTACTGTAGCCTTGTAGTATAGTTTGAAGTCTGGTAGTGTGATGCCTCCCACTTTGTTCTTTTTGCTTAGAACTGACTTGGCTATGTGGGCTCTCTTTTGGTTTCATATGAAGTTTAAGGTGTTTTTTTCCAGTTCTGTGAAGAAGGTCATTGGTAGCTTGATGGGGATAGTGTTGATTCTGTAAATTACTTTGGGCAGTGTGGCCATTTTCACGATGTTGATTCTTCCTAACCATGAACATGGGATGTTTCTCCATCTGTTTGTGCCTCTCTTATTTCCTTGAGCAGTGGTTTGTAGTTCTCCTTGAAGAGATCCTTTATGTTCCTTGTTAGTTGTATTCCTAGGTATTTTATTCTCTTTGTGGCAATTGTGAATGGTGGTTCGTTCTTGATTTGGCTCTCTTTAAGTCTATTATTGGTGTATAGGAATGCTTGTGATTTTTGCACATTGATTTTGTATCCTGTGACTTTGCTGAACTAGCTTATCGGTTTCAGGAGATTTTGGGCTGAGACGATGGGGTCTTCTAGATATACAATCATGTCGTCTGCAAATAGAGACAGTTTGACTTCCACCTTTCTTATTTGAATACCCTTTATTTCTTTTTCTTGCCCGATTGTTCTGGCTAGAACTTCCAGTACTATACTAAACAGGAGTGGTGAGAGAGGGCATCCTTGTCTAGTGCCAGATTTCAAGGGGAATGCTTCCAGTTTTTGCCCATTCAGTATGATATTGGCTGCTTGTTTGTCATAATGGCTTTTATTATTTTGAGATACATTTCGTCAATAACTAGTTTATTGAGATTTTTAGCATAAAGCACTGTTGAATTTTGTCAAAGACCTTCACTGCATCAATGGAGATAATCATGTGGCTTTGTCTTTGGTTCTGTTTATGTGGTGAATTAGGTTTATAGACTTGTGTATGTTGAACCAGCCTTGCATCCCCAAGACGAATCCTATTTGCTCATGGTGGATACGCTTTTTGATGTGCTTTCCAGTATTTTGTTGAAGATTTTTGCATCTATGTTCATCATGGATATTGGTCTGAAGTTTTCTTTTTTGCTGAGTCTCTGCCGGGTTTTGGTATCAGAATATTGGTCTCATAAAATGATTTGGGAAGAATTCCCTCTTTTTGGATTATTTGGAATAGTTTCAGAAGGAATGGTACCAGCTCTTCTTTGTATGTCTGGTAGAATTCGACTGTCAACCCATCTGGACCTGGGCTTTTTTTGGGTGGTTGGCTCTTAATTGCCGCCTCACCTTGCATCCTTGTTATTGGTCTATTCAGGGTTTCAACTTCTTCCTGGTTTAGGCTTGGGAGGATGCAAGTGTCCAGGAATTTATCCATTTCTTCCAGGTTTACTGGTTTACGTGCATAGAGTTGCTTGTAATAATCTCTGATGTTGGTTTGAATTTCTGTGGAATCCCTGGTGATATTCCCTTTATCGTTTTTTATTGCATCTATTTGATTATTCTCTCTTTTCTTTTTTATTAATCTGGCTAGTGGTCTGTCTATTTTGTTGATCTTTTCAAAAAACCAGCTCCTGGATTTATTGATTTTTTGAAGGGTTTTTTTGTGTCTCTATCTCCTTCAGTTTTGCTCTGATCTTAGTGATTTCCTGTCTTCTGCTAGGTTTTGAGTTTTTTTGATCTTGTTCCTCTAGCTCTTTCAATTTTGATGATAGGGTGTCAATTTTAGATCTCTCCTTGCTTCTCCTGTGGGCATTTATTGCTGTATATTTTCCTCTAGAGAGTGCTTTAAATGTGTCCCAGGGATTCTGGCATGTTGTGTCTTCATTCTCATTGGTTTCTAAGAACATCTTTATTTCTGCCTTCATTTCATTGTTTATCCAGTCAACATTCAAGAGCCAGTGGTTCAGTTTCCATGAAGCTGTGCGATTCTGAGTTTGTTTCTGAATTCTGAGTTCTAACTTGATTGCACTATGGTCTGAGAGACTGTTTGTTATGATTTCTGCTCTTTTGCATTTACTGAGGAGTGATTTACTTCCAATTATGTGGTCAGTTTTAGAGTAGGTGCTCTGTGGTGCTGAGAAGAATGTATATTCTGTGGATTTGGGGTGGAGAGTTCTGTAAGTGTCTATTAGGTTTGCTTGGTCCAGGTCTGAGTTCAAGTCCTGGATATCCTTGTTAATTTTCTGTCTGGTTGATCTGTCTAATATTGATCAATGGGCTGTTAAAGTCTCCCACTATCATTGTGTGGGAGTTTAAGTCTCTTTGTAAGTCACTAAGAACTTGCCTTATGTATCTGGGTGCTCCTGTATTGGGTGTGTATATATTTAGGATCGTTAGCTCTTCTTGTTGCATTGATCCTTTTACCATTATGTAATGTCCTTCTTTGTCTCTTTTGATCTTTGTTGCTTTAAAGTCTATTTTATCAGAGATGAGAATTGCAACTCCTGCTTTTTTTTTGCTCTCCATTTGCTTGGTAAATCTTCCTCCATCCCTTTATTTTGAGCCTTTGAGTATCCTTGCATGTGAGATGGGTTTCCTGGATACAGCACACTGATGGGTTTTGGATTTTTATCCAATTTGCCAGTCTGTGTCTTTTGATTTGGGCATTTAGCCCATTTACATTTAGGGCTAATATTGTTATGTGTGAATTTGATGCTGCCATTTTGATGCTAGCTGGCTGTTTTGCCCATTAATTGATGCAGTTTCTTCATTGTGTTGATGCTCTTTACCATTTGGTATGTTTTTGGAGTGGCTGGTACTGGTTGTTCCTTCCTATGTTTAGTGCCTCTTTCAGGAGCTCTTGTAAAGCAGGCCTGGTGGTGATGAAATCTCTGAGTACTTGCTTGTTCGCCAAGGATTTTATTTTTCCTTCACTTATGAAGCTTAGTTTGGCTGGATATGAGATTCTGGGTTGAAAGTTCTTTTCTTTAAGGATGTTGAATATTGGTCCCCATGCTCTTCTGGCTTGTAGGGCTTCTGCTGAGAGATCTGCTGTGTCTGATGGGCTTCCCTTTGTGGGTAACCCGACCTTTCTCTCTGGCTGCCCTTGGCATTTTCTCCTTCATTTCAACCCTGGTGAATCTGATAATTATGTGCCTTGGGGTTTCTCTTCTTGAGGAGTATCTTTGTGGTGTTCTCTGTATTTTCTGGACGTGAATATTGTCCTGCCTTGCTAGGTTGGGAAAGTTTTCCTGAATAATATCCTGAAGAGCATTTTCCAGCTTGGATTCATTCTCTCCGTCACATTCAGGGACACCTATCAAACGCAGATTAGGTCTTTTCACATAGTCCCATATTTTTTGGAGACTTTGTTCGTTCCTTTTTACCCTTTTTTCTCTAATTTTGTCTTCTCATTTTATTTCATTGAGTTGATCTTCCACCTCTGATACCCTTTCTTCTGCTTCTTCAATTCGACTGTGGAATCTTGTGTATGCTTCGCAAAGTTCTCGTGTTGTGTTTTTCAGCTCCATCAATTCACTTACATTCCTCTCGAAGTTGTCTGTTCTCGTTAGCATTTCATCAAATCTTTTTTCAAGGTTTTTAGTTTCTTTACATTGGGTTAGAACATGTTCTTTCAGCTCACATCAGTTTCTTATTACCCACCTTCTGAAGCCTTATTCTTTCAATTCATCAAACTCATTCTCCATCCAACCTTGTTCCCTTGCTGGCGAGGAGTTGCAATCCCTCGTAGGAGGAGAGGTGTTCTGGTTTCAGGTGTTTTCAACCTTTTTGCACTGGTTTCTTCCCATCTTTGTGTGTTTATCCACCTGTGGTCTTTGTAGTTGTTGACTTTCAGATTGGGTCTCTGAGTGAACATCCAGTTTGTTGATGATGAAGTTATTTCTTTCTGTTTCTTAGTTTTCCTTCTAACAGTCTGGACCCTCTGCTGTAGGACTGCTGAGGTCCACTCCAGGGCCTGCTTGCCTAGGGATCACCTGCAGTGGCTGCAGAAAAGTAAGGGATGCTGCCAGTTTCTTCTTCTGCTATCTTTGTCCCAGAAGGATACCCGCCAAATGTCAGTCTGAGCTCTCCTTCATGAGGTGACTCTTTGGATATATGGGGGTTAGGGAGCTGCTTGAGGAGACAATCTGTTCTTTATAGGAGCTCAAGTGCTGACCTGTGTGCTCCATTGTTCATTTAAAGCTGCTGGGCAGGTACGCTTAAGTCTGCTGCTGCAGAACTCATAAACCCCCCCTTCCTTTTTTCCCAGGTGCTCTGTTCTGGGGAGTTAGGGCTTTATTTATGAGTTTCCATTGTGCTGCTGCGTTTTTATCAGGGCTGCCCTACCCAGTGAGGAGGCAGCCTAGTCACTGTCTGCTTGCAGAGGCTTTGCTGAGCTGCTGTGGTCTCCGCCCAGCTGTTGTGTGAACTTCCCTGCAGTCTTGTTTATATGGGTGTAGTTAGAACTGCCTTGGCAATGGTGGCCCACCTCTGTAATGGCGGACTCTCTCTGTAATGGCAGGTTGCCTCAGCAATGGCGGACTACCTCTGTAGTGATGGAGTGCCTCGATAATCGCAGGCACCCCTCCACCACAGAGCTGGACCTTCCAGGAGTTCAGCAGTGCTTGCTGTTAAACTCTCAACCCAGAGCATTTCCAAT
>NW_022437107.1:1676512-1747540 GCF_009761245.1 Sapajus apella
GTGGTGGTGGGACCAGCCGAGCCTAATCACCTGGCTCCCTGCCTCAGAACCTTTTTTTTTAGTTGAATGGTTGACTCTCTCCCAGGTGTTCCAGTTGCCTGTTGAAAAGGCACCGGGGGTGGGGGGGAGAGATCCAAGATGGCTGATCACTAGCAGCTCGGGATTGTAGCTGAAAGCACAGAGAAAGAGAGATGCCACATTTTCAAATGAATTTTTGTTGCTCACAGACCAGGAGATTCCCAGCAGAGGAGCCCCATGGGTCACCAGCACAACTCTTGTGGCCGATGCGGTGGTTTTCCCAGCGCCTCAGCGCGGCAGTTCTTGGTGCAGAGTAAACAGGACTGGGTCCCCTTATGGCCGACATTTGGAGCTCCGGGAAGGCAGAGTCACCTATTCAGCTGACTAAAGGATGGACTCAAGAAGGAAGCCAGACCAGAGATTCCAGGGCAGAAAAGCACCATCAATCTTGATGCCACTGTTTTAGCCAGTGCAGTGGGTTGCTCGGATTCCGCTACTGGGAATCAACAAGTCGGATGTCAACTCAGAAACCTAATTAGAAGCTTGGCAATTACAAAGACGACAGATGGATAATTTTATAACAAAGGGAAGAAACCAGCCTGAAAAGGCTGAGAATACCAAAAATCAGAACACCTCTCCCTCTACAGGGGATCTCAGTTCCTTATCAGCAATGGAACAAGGCTTGATGGAGAAGGAGTTTGTTCCATTAACAGAAGTAGGCTTCAGAAGGTGGATGATAAGAAACTTCTGTGAGTTAAAAGACCTTGTTCTAACCCAATGCAAAGAAACTAAGAACTTTGTAAAAAGGTTTGACGAAATGTTAACGAGAACAGACAATTTATAGAGGAATGTAAATGAATTGATGGAGCTGAAAAGCACAACACAAGAACTTCACAAAGCATACACAAGTTTCAACAGCTGAATTGGCCAAGCAGAAGAAAGGATATCAGAGGTTGAAGACCAACTTAATGAAATAAAATGAGAAGACAAGATTAGAGAAAAAAGGATAAAAAGAAATGAGCAAACTCTCCAAGAAATGTGAGACTATGTGAAAAGACCTAATCTACGTTTGATAGGTGTACCTGAATGTGATGAAGAAATGAATCCAAGCTGGAAACTACTCTTCAGGATATTATTCAGGAAAACTTTAGCAAGGCAGGACAATATTCAAGTCCAGGAAATACAGAGAACACAACAAAGATATTCCTCAAGAAAACCAACCTCAAGGCACATAATTGTCAGATTCACCAGGGTTGAAATGAAGGAGAAAACGCCAAGGGAATCCAGAAAGAAAGGTCAGGTTATCCACAAAGGGAAGCCTATCAGACTGACAGCAGATCTCTCAGTAGAAACCCTACAAGCCAGAAAAGAGTGGGGTCCAATATTCAACATCCTTAAAGAAAAGTACTTTCAACCCAGAATCTCATATCCAGCCAAACTAAGCTTCACAAGCAAAGGAAAAATAAAATCTTTTGTGAACAAGCAAGTACTCAGAGATTTCATCACCACCAGGCCTGCTTTAAAAGAGCTTCTGAAAGAACCACTACACATAGAAAGGAACAACCAGTATCAGCCTTTCCCAAAATATACCAAAAAGTAAACAGCATCAACATAGTGAAGAATTTACATCAACTAATGGGCAAAACAGCCAACTAACATCAAATGGCAGTATTAAACTCACATATATTATTATTAATCCCCCAATCAAAAGACACAGCCAAAACCCATCAGTATGCTGCATCCTGCATCCAGACCCATCTCAAATGCAAGGATATACAAAGACTCAAAACAAAGGGATGGAGAAAGATTTACCAACCAAATGGAGAGCAAAAATAAATAATAAATAAAAAGCAGGACTTGGAATTATCGCCTCTGATAAAATAGATTTTAAAGCAACAAAGATCAAAAGAGGCAAAGAAGGACATTACATAATGGTAAAAGGATCAATGCAACAAAAAGAGCTAATGATCCTAAATATATATGCACCCAATACAGGAACACCCAGATACATAAGACTTATAAAGAGACTTAGACTCCCACACAATAATATTGGGAGATTTCAACATCAATATTAGACAGATCAACAGACAGAAAATTAACAAGGATATCCAGGACTTAAACTCAGATCCGGAACAAGTAAACTTAATGAACTTTTATAGAACTCTCCACTTCAAATACACAAAATATACACTCTCATCAATACCACATCACACCTACTCACAGGTTTAAATGAAATATTGGTTGGCTGCTTGTTTGTTATTTTCTTCCCTCATTTTTCCTGTCTCCATTATTAAGCACAATTATTGGCATAAAAGAGATTTTCAATACCCATTTTTAGACTGCATTCTAACCTGGGCAATAAAGCAATACTCCCATCCTCTCTCCCTCTTCCTCTTCCTCATTCTTCCTCTCCTTCATTCTTTTTTTTATTCTTTCTTTCTCTCTTTCTTTCTTTCTTTTTCTTTTTTTCCTAAAAAAAAGAAAAAGAAAGAAAAGGCATAGGGATCTGTGTGATTTCCTGTGCAGCGACCCACTGTGCTGGCTGAAACAGCGGTGCTGAGATTCGTGGCGCTTTTTTGCCTGGGGATCTTCTGGCCTGACTCCCTGTTTCAGTCCCCTTTTTAATCAGATGAATGGGCGACTCTGCTTTCCTGGAGCTCTAATCACCAGCTAAAATGGGGCCCCGACCCATGTATTTTGTATGGAGAACTGCCGCCCTGGGGCACTGGCAAAACAGCCGTGGGGCCAAACCAGCCACTCTGGCGAAATGTGGGGCTCCTCTGCCTGGGAATCTCCTGGTCTGTAGGCAATAAAAATCCATCTGAAAGTGTGGCATCCACTCACCCTCTGCACTTTCACTGGGAGCTGCAATCCTAAGCAGCTCCTAATCGACCATCTTGTATCCCTCCTCTGCATTGTTTTTTATTATTTTTAAACATAGGTAATAAGTAAGTTCCTTGCTCTTTCAAGTAAGGTAAACTTTGTTTACCTTCTTCTATATGAGGCTGCATATGATTTTTGTTTTACTTACCATCTTTTGTTACTGTTGTTTGTTCTGTTTTCTTTTTGTGAGCATAGCACTGATAGTATTTGGGTGGAAAAAGCCATTTTGAACCTGGAAATATATTTCAATTATTGCCAAAGCACAAGCTTTGAATACTCTTGTGATTCAAGGACTAAGCCTCAGGTGACCTCAGGAAGGGCACAATGGCCTGACCTTCACTCCATGCTGAAGGAACCAAAGTGAAACAGGAATGGGCCTTGGAGGGCAAACTTGAATTCTGACAGCACTTTAACACATGCATGCATGGTTCCAGCATGCGGAGGCAGGCCGGAGAGTATGGGGACAGTGAGTGCTGCACAGGATGACAGCAGGGGCCTAGGCTGTGGCACTGACAGGGGACACAGACAGAGTCAGAGGCACTCCTTGTGCCTCAGGCCTCTCCTACTATACACACCCTGAGCATGATGTTGTCAAAAGCTTCAAAAACATTTGTTGAATTCCTGTGGAGAACACTAGGAATAGAGGAGAGGGAGGCAGGGTCTTCCCGTGGTGCTGAGAGAGGTCAGGGTCAGGCAGCTTCACAGAGGCTGAAGGTGTGGCCTGCTGGGTAGAGATGGCCAGCTCCACAGGACTCCAGCACTGGGACCGCTCCATGCGTGCCTGAGGGGAAGCCTCAAAAGGCTGAAGGTCCTGCAGGAGCAGGGGGTGAATTAGGTCCATGTCAATGGGACCTAATTCGCACTGTGGAGTGGCAAAATCTGGAATGTTCTCATTCCCTACATTTTGTAATTCTCAGATCTAGGAGGTGGTGGAGCTTGGATTCAAATCTATACTTAAGAGTACGATAAGATTTTTCTCTCCCCATTAGCTCTTAACTGGGAGAAAAGCAGGGAAAAGACACAGAAATAGCAAATAATTCCCAGGGTAGGACAGAGGAAGCTTTTGATATTGTCATGAGAAAGATTCACTCACTTTACACAGTACTTACTCTAAAGGATCTGGAATAGCAAACTTCTCCCTCTAGTTTCACCAAGGAGCAAATTGGAAAAGTAGGTTGTCCAACCTTTTCCAGAGACAGATAAGTAAAAATATCCTGGGGGTTGCAATGGACGGGAAACAGAAATGGAGACCAAAGAAAAACTAAATCTCAGGCCCAGGGAAGAACTCTCTGTGATTTGATAAGAAGAGGGCAGGTTAACATCACTGTAGGGTTTTGTGGGTTTCTGACTGTCCAACAGTGGTATTTTCTCTCTGTTAATTGCCAATGACTGCAGGAACTGAATCAGAACATTTTGGGAATTGCCATCTGAGATGGTAAGCTGCAGTTCCTCAGTGTCCCCTAGAGTTCAGTGGAGCTGAGGAACTTCCCAGCATTGCTCAATGGCACCAATAAGAGCCGCTGCTTTCAACAGGAGGGGACTGTGGTGAAGACCAGGATCTCTCTCCTGCAGAGGGCATTGCTTTGAGAATGCATGGCTCAGGCAGAGAGGTGGAGTCACAATGGGCCATGGGAGTTTACATGACAGGTGAGATTTAGCTTAGGGGCCTCACACAAGTGCACACTCTAATAAAGTTGGGCTGTTCTTTTAGAGGAAAGAAAGATTTATCTTAAAAATATAACAGAGGAGGTTGATGGGAGAGTCCCAGCTGACACGAGATCTTATCCCACCATGCTACCACACACCACACACAGGCCTAAGACGGGCAGCCCATGAACAACAGGGGAACAGGAGCTGGTCCCAGGGAGGGAAACTAAGAACAGGTGCCAGGGAGGAAGGACTCAACCCAGATGGGACACACTAGGGAAATGTGCAAGAATGGGGCCCTGGACAAAAGCACAGAATGTGAACCACGCAGGGGCCCTATAAGGGGCAAGGGAGCATGGAGGCCTTGACTAACCGAGGGCTTTCCTTTAGGTCTTTGATGGAGTAGAATGTGATGTGATGTGATAAGAAAACATGCTAACTTTTTGACCTGAGCCTGAGAGAGAATAAGAAAATGAGAATAAAAATAAAATCCGTCTTATGAAGAAATTAAAGACATCTTTATGTAAATCAGTGGAGAGGAAATAATGGAATAAGAGGGAGACAAGAATCACACAGTGTTGGTGGAAAATGCTTTCATCCAGTTCCCACTAGCAAATCCTGAGTGGCTGGAGCTCCCTGGGGGTGCCTGGATTTATTTCAGTTAATTTTCTAGAAGAGAAGAACGCTAAGGCTATTGAGAATCAGAAAAAAGAAACAGCATGAAGTGTAGGATGGTTGCATTTATTTTTCTGATTTAAGTCCAGCGCCTTGACATTGGGGTTTACGGCAGTAGCAGAGGCCTGACTTGAGTATGACTACAAAATTTAGGAGTACCAGCTAGACATAGCTTAGGGGTATGGCTGTAAAAGCCATAATTTTCTATAGTAGACCCATCAGAATCCTCAGCAGGGTATTGAGTGCAACTGGAGATACAGCCAGAGGTGTGAGGGCAACTCACACAACCGCATCTCGCCCTTGAGAGGACTGGTGGAGACGGGGCCAAGCCCAGCCTGGGCGGCTGATGGCAGCACGAGGCCCTGAGAATGTAGAGGTGTCCCAACCAGGGCCAAAGAGGTGTTTGCATGCCTTCCTAGGAGAGGAGACAAAGAAGTCGGGGAGTGAGGTTTTGGGACACACAGCCTCGGGCCGCATCCACGCCCACATTGGCACACAATGTATTTTCTCTAGCAGATCTTAGGGTCAAAGGTTTGGGACTCAGCCATGTCCAGGATGAATACATGACTCCTGGGAGCAATGTGGGAGGAGAGAAGAGTGCCCACCGTGTGTGTGTGTGTGTGTGTGTGTGTGTGTGTGTGTGTGTGTGTCTGTGTGTCTGTGTGTGTGTCTGTGTCTGTATGTGTGTGTGCACACATGCACACGTGTATGGGCACGTGGGTTGAAGCGTGGAAATGTCAACATCTAGAGAAGTATACTGAAGAACTCTGAAGTGCCCGCCCCAATGCAGAGGCACACAGAGGAGAAAGGAAGATGTGTGCTGTGAGGTTGGGGCCTGCTGTTTCCATTTACACCCGCTCCTTCTCACTCTCTAAGGTGGGGTAAGCAAAGGGTCCTTCCCTTTCGGGGGCTATTTCCACTAGGGGAGAGTGAAACAGAGCATGATTCTCCCCCTACTGTGGCTGGTACTTGCTAAAATTGAGGTTAGACACAGAAACCCTGGGAGCTTTTTTTTTTGAGACAGAGTCTTGCTCTTTTGCCCAGGCTGGAGTGAAAAGGTGAGATCTCAGATCACTGCAACCTCTGCCTCCCAGGTTCAAGCGAGTCTCCTGCCCCAGCCTCATAAGTAGTTAAGATTATAAGCACGTGCCACCACACCCAGCTAATTTTGTATTTTTAGTAGAGACGGGGTTTCACCATGTTGGCCAGGCTGGTCTCAAACTCCTGACCTCAGGTGATCTGCCCACCTCAGCCCTCCAAAGTGCTACGATTACAGGCATAAGCTACCATACCTGGCAAACTTGGGAGCATTAAACCATCTCCACAAATCGCAAAACAAGAGTCACTAGTGGACAGGGACTGGCTTCCTTCTCTCCCCCAGATGATCTTCCTGAAGGTGTCAATCACAGCGGAGGATGAAGTGGCCCTGGTTTCTGAAGGAGGAGAGAGAAATTCAGTGTGGTCTTACGGACTTTGGGGGGGCCTCAGGAGACAAACGAGGAGAAAGCAGAGACGTGAGCCTGTGTGTTCTACCAGTGCCAGATGGCTCATTAGGAAAAGTAAAAACCCATTTAACACTGTCTTCTGAACCTCCCTGGTGTTTTCTTTTGGTGGCGTCGAAGCCTCAAGGCTGGAAGCTTCTCTGACTCCAGAGCTGCTACTTTCTCTGCCTTGCCCGGGATGGGAAAAGGGAATATGAGCCACCTCCCCTTACCCAAAGGCATGAAGACCCAGTGCATGGTGTTTGTGTTTACATGTGGGCCCTCTGGGGAGGGCTGGGCTTGCGTGGAGGCCCTTTCACAAACCCTGACCTGCCCCTGCTGCCTTTCCTGGGAAGACTGGACGTGCCCTTGTACTTGCTGTTTGGATGGTCTGGGGACAGCCTGCACCTCCCTGCACAGTTTACTTCCTCCCACAATATTTTTTCCTTCTTCTGAAGTCAGTGTGAATTTCAACAAATTTCAGACCTTGAAATCAGACTGGAACTGCTATGATGTGCTATTTAGAAAGGGAGATGTTCCGGGAGATGTTGCTCTAAACACTGTTTCCAGCTGAGACCACAATTCTTTCCAGATGCCCACACAGCTTGGCATGGCCATAGGAGCTCTTTTGATATCCTCCCTGGTCCGTAACCCCAGCTTCCTCTCAGTGTGGACTGTCCCAGGTTATTGTGTGTTGCTAGTATGGAATGACGGGCCCTGGGGTCTGACCCGGCTCCAGCCTTCCTTGCACAACCTCTGTTCAGTTCCTCAATTGGGAAATGAGGGAGCTGGGCCCGTGTTCTCTGGACCCACTGTGGGTCCTGGTCTTCAGGTAAACTGCACCTCACTGTGGGTTGTGAACAGGGTCCAGCTGGACCTTCCTGTGGAGGATATTTTATCAGGAAGTTCCTAAAGGACAAATGTGACCGGGTTTAAACACATGCCTCCAGCCCAGAGCCTGGCCCACAGCAAGCACCCAGCACTGGCAACTGATGTCACCCCCCAGTGAGGCTCTGCTGGGGAAACTCTGGACAGTTGCCTTGGGTGCCTCCTGCTCTGCCCTGGCCTCTCTTCCTCATGGGACCTTTCTTCACTTCTTATGCTGGCTGCAACTGTGTATGCTGAGGCAAACCCTAACACCTGGCTAGCCCTATGTGCCTGGCCCTTATGTGCAACACATCAGGGCCTGGGCCCCTCAGAACAGAGCATTTAGACTGGACGTGGGGTGCCGCACCAGGCTTCAGGGGTGGCGATGACTGTGCTGTGTTTGAGGAAAGGCTGAGTATGGGGTACACAGAACCGAGAGTCTGGCCAAGGCTCCCTAGAGAGCAGACGACTCCCAGAAGTGTGACATCTCCTAGACCACCCCTGGGCATGTGTGTGACCGGCTCTGGCATCCTCCCCAATAGGCTCAGCTCAGGTGGGACCTAGTCCTGGGTGCTGGGAAAACTCTATCACGTCTGAGCCATAACTCAGTTCTCCACAGTCCACCCCCAGCCCAGCAGCGCTTCTTCTTCAAAGTGCATTCTTCAGAGAACGAGAATGCATCAATTCAGAGGTGTGTGATCCACTGCTCCTCTATAAGAATTTAGTCTTGGCTGGGCGCGGTGGCTCAAGCCTGTAATCCCAGCACTTTGGGAGGCCGAGGCGGGTGGATCACGAGGTCAAGAGATCGAGACCATCCTGGTCAACATGGTGAAACCCCGTCTCTACTAAAAATACAAAACATTAGCTGGGCATGGTGGCGCGTGCCTGTAATCCCAGCAACTCAGTAGGCTGGGGCAGGAGAATTGCCTGAACCCGGGAGGCGGAGGTGGCGGTGAGCCGAGATCACGCCATTGCACTCCAGCCTGGGTAACAAGAGTGAAACTCCGTCTAAAAAAAAAAAAAAAAAAAAATAATTTAGTCCTATTGGAACTCAGCAGGAACGGGGGGTCTATTCAGAGCCTTGCAAGTGTGGGGGCAGACGGATCCTCTCTGCAGTGAGGAGGGGAGGCTCTGACCTGAGCCAGCCTAAGTGCAGGGAGACACGGTGGCATGCTTAAATCATACATGAAGTGCAGGGAGCACACATTTCTCCCAAGTAATTATGAGGAATATCTGTTGCCCTGTCAAGGATGTGATGCAAAGATTCCTAAGACTAACATCCTTCCTCCAGGAGCTTGGAGGTGGACAGGCCACATCTAGGTAGTAAAGGTAACATGGAGAGGTGGAAGGAAGTGGTGGGAGCCACTGCGCTGGGTTTGACATTTGGGTGAGCTGGATTTGAGTATTGATCTTGTGATGGGCAAGGTACTCACCCTCTCTGGGGGCCAGAATCCCTTGTTTTGCAGGAAAATAATGTAGGCCAAATATAACTCCTAGTTTCGATATAGAACTGATATACTGCTTCCAGTTCCAATAGACCAAATATAACTCCCAGACCTCCCAGCACACACCCTGCATTCCAGCCACATAGACGTATTCACTGCTCCTCATCACACCTCATGCCTCCAGGCCTTGTCCATGTTAAAGTCCTTCTCTCCTTGTGCTCTATTATTCTTATAATTAGTTGGGTATATGTGTATTCTCTGGGGTGTGCCAGCTCCTCAGGAAAGGTACTGTCCTGTTCATCTCTGCACCAACGGGCGTAGTCTAGAGACTCTCGCATGGGAGGTACTTAGTACACTTGGTAGATGGTACAGTGAATCATATATTGACTATAATATCACTGAATATTACACAGAAAAATCAACTCAGTTAATATTTCAGTTTAATTAATTCTTGGTATGAGTGCTCCTAAAATAACTTTGATATTTTGTAGGACTCTTGTGACTTAATTGTGACATCCCAAAGGCAAATGCGCAGAACAAGGTGACCATTGGCTCAGCTTCCTAATGCCTGCAGCTGTCTTTCTGCAGTGCTTTGGAAAGGCATGAATTCTGCTTCCTTGGAAGGATTAAGCAGGAGTTGGGGGGGGAGTGAGGAGCTGCAGACCTTGAACTGGCAGGTACAGAGGGCAAAGTGTAGCCAGAAGGTCTTCAGGGCCACTTCCAACTCTGAGATCCTCTAAGCCCTGATAGTGGTGCAGAAGGCAGATGGAGGCCAGGTTCAGGAGAGGGTCTTCAAGAGCAGGAGCTCCTATTTGGTGCAAAATCCATAATGGAGCCTCAGGCTTTGCTCTTCCTGTGGATTCAGGTGTCCTTCCTCAATTCCAGTGCTGGCCTGATGCTGTCTGGCTCTGCATCTGTCCACATGAGGGACAATGACATTGTCCTGGCAGGCTGACCCTCCTTCTCACCTACCTCCTTCCACCTGGAGGCTCCACCACCCGGCAATGCTCTCCCAGCCTGCGGCCAGTTTCCCAAAGTAAAGTCTCAAGCAGAAAGCATGTGGAAACCTTGCCTAGTGCCAGTTATCATCTTCACAGCAGAAGTTGACTTGTTGAGGGCAAACCCAGAAGGAGCCTTAGCTTCCCTCAACCCCCTCACTGAGGAAGACACTAGTTACCACAACACAGCCAACTTCCCTCCAGCTGGAGAAGCTGGAAGGGCTCCCCTCGCTTCCCCTGGTCTGTGTCCCCCGCCTCACCGAGTCTCCTCTCACTAAGGCCAGCTCAGGTCAGAGCCTTCCCTCCTGACTGCAGAGAGGATCCGCCTACCCCACAGTTGCAAATCTCTCTGCATAGACCACACTCATCATTCCCTGCCCCCTCCAGCTCCATGCCATCAGCTTTAGCCCACCAGAATCACCAGTGACATCCTCATTACCAAATCCACAGCCTTCCTTCAGTTTCTGCAGATCTCCCCAAACCCAATCTTTTTTCCTCCTGGATACACAGCTCAATCACATTCCGAGCCCACTTGCAATCCTGAATAGCCAAGAGGCAGCTGCGTCCAGTGCAGTCTAAGCATCTCTTCTGGGCTGGCACATAAGCCTCGGACACCAGGCATTGAGTAGAGGAGGAAAGTGGGCCATGAGATCGAAAAAGCCCAGGTCCTTTATGGCCACTTGGAGATGTCAGCAGACTGTCCAGCATGGACACATTTTGGACATCATGTGAGCAAGAAGTGGACTCTGTGCCAAGGTACTGAAACTTTAGGTTTCCATCCATGACGCTATAATACCGTTAGAATTTCATATTTTGCGTTTTTCTGCAGATCTGATATTCCCCAGTCACTTCCTATCCCAGGACTCTTCTAGTCATGAAGATTATACAAAATTCAGAGCCCCCACCCCCCACCATGTGTGAAACCAGCTGATATTTTATCTTCAAAGAGAAAGCCTTAAAAGAGGCATTCAAAAAAATCCTCTTTAGGAAAAGGAGATTGGGATGTCTTTGGTGAAAGAAAAGGCACTTCTTCTCTAGCAGCAACAATGGGAGCCTCCCAACCTCCTCATTTCTGCTGCTGAGATGTCAGCCTGGTCTCTGTTATCTGCCAGCACCACTCATCAGGTCTGTGGGCGTAGCGGACTGGACTGCGCCTGAGAACACTGCACACCTAAAGAGGCGAGACCTGCCTTTTGCTTACAATGGCTTCCTGGGCAGGCTGTTGGAATTGCAGCCACCCTCATCCCTTTCCTGCTAGAACAATAAGCATGGTTTAAAAAGACAGTGGAGACACGTCCCGGAAGACACACGGCAGTCAGCAGGCTGCTGGAGGCTCAGCTCAGGGAGGTGGTCAGAGAAGAGTGGAGCCCAAGTGAAACCAGGATTTCCACGCAAGGCTGCCTGTTAACAACCACCTGGCCAGCATCAAAACCAAACAGGAACAAAACATGAAGCCTGGGCTCCACTCCAGACCAATTAAAGGAGATTTTCTGGAAGCAGGACCTTGGCATAGGAATTTTTTTTTTTTCAAATAAGTTCTGTAAGCGGTTCTAATGTGTAGATGGAACTGCTTGGGTGAGTTGCCTGTAAAATGCCTACAAGCTGGAAGACCAGGGCTTGGTAGTGTGGTAACTCCTGTGGTGAAAGTCCTTCAGTGGCCTCATGTTGTTTTAAGAATTAAATTCGATGGTAACAGACTCTATACTTTTCTCTACTTTTTTTCACTTAATAAATACGGAAGATCAGTATAGAGAGAGATTTATCATTTTTAATATTTGGGTAGTATGCCATGATGTGGATGTATTATAGTTTGTTAAAATATTTCCGCAATAATAGACATTTGGGTTGTTTCCAGTTTTAAAAAAATTACATATAGTAGTAAAATGAAGATCTCTGTGCATAAGGAGGGAACTTCTGTGCAGAAGGTCTTTCTGCTGGCATATCATTGGAGTAGATATTACTGGAGTAGAAGTGGAATTACTGAGCCAACCAGTAAAAGCATATGCAGCTTTGCTAGATATTTTCAAGTTCCTCTCCATAGGACTGTATCGTCTTACATTCTCAGTATGCGTCTTAACCTGCTTGGGCTTTTCACCCAGAGTCTGGGTATCTTAAACAGCAGACATTTATTTCTCACCCTTCGGGAGGTTGGGAAGACCAAGATCATGCAGACTTGGTTCCTGGTGAAAGCTTTCTTTCTGGCTTATAGATGGCCACCTTCTTGCTATGTCCTCGCACCGCAGAGAGAGGAGGAAGAAGCAAGTTCTCCAGTGTTTCTTCTTATAAGGTCACTAATCCCATCATGTGGGCTTCACCCTCATGACTTCATCTAAACCTGATTACCTCCCAAAGGCCTCACCTCCTCATATCATCACATTGAAGGTTAGGGCTTCAACATATAAAGTTGGGGGGCAGGGACACAAACGTTCAGCCAATAACACAAGGAATGCATGAGAAGGTTTCATTTTTCAAAACCCCACCAAGAGAATATGCTGTCAAACTCTGGAACTTTCGCTCATCTTAGTGCAGCTTTGATTTTTACTTCTCTCATTATAAGTAGGATTGAAGAGCCATTTGAATTTATTTTACCTGTGAATTGTGCTATTCATATCTGCAGCCCACGAATCCTTTTCTTCAGTTTTTAGTAGCTCCTTAATTTATATTAACCCTTTGTTATAGGTACATATTTTTTTTAGTTTATCTTTTGTCTTCTTACTATGCTTATGATGTTGTTTCCTATTTTTGCAAAGTTTTATGTAGTCATATTTATAGAAATGTTTTCTGCACTTTAAAATTGTTTTAAAACCATCCTTTTTAATATTTATAGCTTTGCTTCTTGAAAGAGCTATCCATGCAAACTCTCTTAGTTTCCCGAATTTATACATACTGCTCATGTCCTTTTAGTCCAGGTTTCTGGCTCCTTTCTCTACCCTCCACCCCTGGCGTAGAGCTTTCTCCACTGTGCCTTAGTTGCACCATGGCTTGCTGCTATTGTGCATTACCACCTTATTTTATTATCTCGTTTATTTTTCCCTATTCCTCCTTGATAACAGCATTCTGCTTTGCTTCTTTGAATCCCTGGTGCCTCCTGCTATGTTTAGTTTATAGTAGGCGTTCAATAAATGCCTTTGAATGCATGGCTTAACAAATGGTGATTATTTATTGATTGAAAAGTGCTGAGAGCTTGAAACTGCTTTTTTGATGCTATTCCAATCATTATGAGTTCTATTTCTACTTCTGCCAGGAGCTACGCATTTGACCCTGAACCCTGGACGTTTAACTCCTCTGTATTCATGCATAAATATCTTCAGATGTAGAATGAAGTCATGGTCATGGGGCTAGGGGACGTTTCTGTGTCCTAAAAATCCGCTATTCTGGGCTCTGTGTCAAAGGATGTAAACTCTTCCCATATAGAAAATACATTTCAGCTCATTTCTATGGACGGAAAAAACTTGACTTTCCTATTTGCATTTTGAAATATTCTTCTTCATGAGTTGGATCAAGCACATCAACCTGGAGTAAATGAGGCCTGGGCCAGGAGCAACTCTCCACGCTTCTCCAGTTGCTTGTCTTTGTCCACGGGACTTTCATTCTGCAGCCTCATTCTGGCAGGGCAGAGCAGCCATACTACAAACGTGTTTACTTGCCTCTGCAGATGTCAGTTTCTTTTGCAAGTCACTGAATCTGACATTACATCTCATGCCCTGAAGGGAAAAGTCTAACTTTGCCAAACACAGGTTTTGGAGGTTTGGCCTGCAATGGTTCCGGAAATGAGAGAAAGCAGTGTGAGCCTGGCCAGCTCTCCGGGGGTCTTTAACCCATGGATGCTCATTGTTCAGGCAGAAGCACATGTCAGAGGGGTCTGCCTGCCTCCGCAGGGGCAGTGAGCTCCCCCTCTCTTTAGAGGTGAGTTGCCTGTACATCTGGAGAGTTTCATAGACCACATGACTTAAGGTTTTTCAGAAAGATAGTGATAAACTTCACTTGTTGCCCCATTCGGGTGGTAAGTATTCATGGATTTACTATGTGTGCAGCTCTGTTTTGGAGCTGGGAATACAGTGGTGAACAGACAAAGTTTGTAGCTTAAAACGATGATTCTCAAACTTGGCTATACATGGGAATCACCTGGGAGCTTTTAAACATTCCAAAGCCCAGGCTGCCTCTGATATCATTTAGTCAGAAAAAAATCTGGTAGCAGGCCAAGACCAGTATTTTTTAAATCCCCCAAGTGATTGCTATGTGTAGCCAAGGTTGAGACTCTTGGCTCTAGAACCTACCTTCTAGAGGGGAAACAGAACAGTGAGAGGCACTGTGACAGTGCTGTCGCTGGGATGCACAGGCATGCTGGTAGCATGCACATGTGGTGGAGAGAAGTGAGGCATGAGCTGAGACACACCAGAGAAGTGGGAGCTACAGAGAGGGAAGTGCATGGTTGAGGAGGGAGGGAAAGAGTTAGAAATAAGAAAGCATGACTGGCACAGGGAAAGTGTGCTTAGAACCCAGGTGTGAAGAATAAGAGAGGAAAGGCTCCTCGAGGAATCAATTAATTTAGAGAAAAATGGGTGGAAGGGAAAGTTTGGGGAAAAGATGAGCTCCACTTATGGCATCTTAAATGTGGGATGTTTGTCTGTTTGGATGGAAATAGGCTTCTTGACGCTTTTACTCTAAGAGGGTCAGGCCTGGGAAGAAGACATAGAAGTGGCTTACAGCAGAGACCTCTGATTGCTCACCTGGCCTCCGTGCTCCTCCACTCCTGGATAATGGAGCCCTGGTTTGTGTGGCCATTGCTGTGGGAGGAGACTGAATCCCAGCTCAGGGCCAATTTCCTGAATACTCTTGAGTGAAGTGCAGCTGATTCCTTCTTTTTGCTAGCAGTTTATTAGTTCGTTCTCACATTGTTATAAATAAATTCCTGAGACTGGATAATTTATAAAGGAAAGAGGTTTAATTGGCTCACTGTTCTGTAGGCCATACAGGAAGAAGCACAGTGGCTTCTGCTTCTTGGGGAGGCCTCAGGAAACTTATAAGCATGGTGAAGTACAAAGAGGAACAGACATCTTACATGGCCAGAGCAGGAGGAAGAAAGAGCGAGAGGGAAGTGGGAGGGTGCCATACACTTTTAAACAACCAAATCTCATGATAACTCACTCACTATAATGAGGAGAGCTTGGGGGTGGGGTGAGGGCTGTTGCTAACCCATTCAGGAAGGATCCACCCCCCCTTTTTTTTTTTTTTTTAAGCTTTTATAGATTAGTGGAACTATTTACAGCTTTTTGTTGATGTCTGCTTTCATTTTGAGCCAGTATTATATTATTATTATTTTTTTTTTTTGAAAGGAAGAAAAAGAATTAAAAAAAAAAAGAAAAAAGAAAAAGAATACAGGAAAGGAAGAAAGAGGAAGAGGAAAAGGGAGAGAGAACAGGGGTGTTGCTTTATTGCCCGGGCTAGAATGCAGTCTAAAACTGGGTATGCCTGTAATTGTGTTTAATAATAGAGACATAAAAAAAAATGAGGGAATAAAATAATTAACAAGCAGCCAACCAATATTTAATACGTGTGATGTAGTACTGATAAGAGTGTATATTTTGTGTATTTAAAGTGGAGAGTTCTATGAATGTTAATTAAGTCTACTTGTTCCAGATCTGAGTTCAAGTCCTGGATATCGATGTTAACATTCTGTCTCATTGATCTATCTAATATTGATGTTGAAGTCTCCCGCTATTATTGTGTGGGGGTCCAAGTCTCTTTGTAAGTCTTATATATCTGGGTATTTCTGTATTGGGTGCATATATGTTTAGGATCTTTAGCTCTTCTTGTTACATTGATCCTTTTATCTTTATGTAATATCCTTCTTTGCTTCTTTTGATCTTTATTGCTTTGAAATCTATTTTATCAGCAAAAATTGCAACTCCTGCTTTCTATTTATTTATTTTAGCTCTCCATTTGGTTGGTAAATTTTTCACCATCCCTTTGTTTTGAGTCTTTATGTATCCTTGCATGTGAGATGGATCTGGATGTAGCATACCAATGGGTCTTGGCTTTTTTTGCCTGTCTGTGTCTTTGGATTGGGGGATTTAATCGATTTAAATTTAAAATTAATAACAATATATGTGTGTTTGATACTGTCATTTAATGTTAGCTGGCTGTTTTGCCCGTTAGTTGATGCAATTTCTTAAATATGTTGATGTTCTTTATTTTTTGGTATTTTTTAGAAAGGCTGATACTAGTTGTTCCTTTCTATTTGTAGTGGTTCTTTCAAAAGCTCTTGTAAAGCAGGCCTGGTGGTGATGAAATCTCTGAGTGCTTGCTTGTTCACAAAAGATTTTATTTTTCCTTCGCTTATGAAGCTTAGTTTGGCTGGATGTAAAATTCTGGGTTGAAAGTTTTTTTCTTTAAGGATGTTGAATATTGGCCCCCACTCTCTTCTGGCTTGTAGGGTTTCTACTGAGAGATCTGCTGTGAGTCTGATGGGCTTCCCTTTATGGGTAACCTGACCTTTCTCTCTGGCTGCCCTCAGTATTTTCTCTTTCATTTCAACCCTGGTGAATCTGGCAATTATGTGCCTTGAGGTTGGCCTTCTTGAGGAATATTTTTGTGGTGTTCTCTGTATTTCCTGGAGTTGAATATTGTCCTGCCTTGCTAGGTTGGGAAAGTTTCCTGAATAATATCCTGAAGCGTATTTTCCAGCTTGGATTGATTCTCTTCGTCACATTCAGGTACACCTATCAAACGTAGATTAGGTCTTTTCACATAGTCCCATATTTCTTGGAGACTTTGCTCGTTCTTTTTTATCCTTTTTTCTCTAATCTTGTCTTCTCATTTTATTTCATTAAGTTTGTCTTCGACCTCTGATATCTTTTCTTCTACTTGATCAATTCGGCTGTTAAAACTTGTGCATAGTTCGCAAAATTCTCGTGTTGTATTTTTCAGCTCCATTAATTCACTTATATTCCTCTCTAAATTGTGTATTCTTGTTAACATTTCGTCAAACCTTTTTTCAAAGTTCTTAGCTTCTTTGCATTGGGTTAGAACAAGTTCTTTTAATTCCCAGAAGTTTCTTATCATCCACTTTTTAAAGCCAGCTTCTGCTAATGGAACACAGTCTTTCTCCATCAGGCCTTGTTCTGTTTCTGATGAGGAACTGTGATCCCCTGTAGAGGGAGAGGCGTTCTGAGTTTGGGTATTCTCAGCCTTTTTAGGCTGTTTTCTTCCCTTCGTTATAAATTTATCCATCTGTGGTCTTTATAATTACCGTCTTTATAGTTGGGTTTCTGAATGGACGTCCAACTTGGTGATTCCCGGCGCTAGAATCTGAGCAACCCACTGCTCCGGCCAAAACAGTGGCTTTAAGATTGATGGTGCTTTTCTGACTCTGCACCAAGAACCGCCACACCAAGGCAGCGGCAAAACCGCCTCACCGGCCTCAAGAGTCACGCCGGCGACAGGTGGGGCTCCTCCGCTGGGAATCTCCTGGTGTGTGAGCCACAAAAATTGATCTGAAAGTGTGGCGTCCTCTCGTTCTCTGCTCTTTCAGTGGGAGCTGCAATCCCGAGCTGCTAGTGATCAGCCATCTTGGATCTCTCTCCCGGATCCACCCCCTTGAAATCATCTTTCACCAGCCTCCATCTCCAACACTGGGGATTACAATTTGACATGAGATTTGGGCAGGGAAGTAGATCCAAACCACATCAGTTTATTTATTTTTTGAATTAAATGTTTTATTTTGAAATAATCAAAGATTCACACACAATTATAAGAAACAATACAGAGAGAAACAAACTGTATATTCTTCATCCACGTTCCCCCAATGGTAGCATCTTGCAAAACTGTAGTACAACATCAAAATTAGGATGCTGAGATTGATACATTGCATCCATATATTCACGTTTGTCAGTTTTACTTACGCGTGTGTGTGTGTGGTGTTGTATTTATTTCTATACAATTTTAGCACCTATGTTGGCTCCCATATCCACCATGATAGTTTAGATTAGCTCTATGAGCACAAGGGTCTCTCAAATTAAACTTTTATAACCATATTGAGCCCCTCCTGTCCCTGCCACCAACTGATCTTCATGCCTGGCAACCACTGATCTGTTCTGCAACTCTACAATGTTGTCATTTTAACAATGATATGTAAATTGTTTCATATAGTATGTATTCTTCTGTGATTGGTTTTGTCTCATTCAGCATAATTTCCTTGAGACTCACCCAAGCTAGTCTGTGTAATCCTTCCTTATAATAGTTCTTTACCTTCATTGCAGGGTAGTCTTCCGTGGGGTGATGGTTAACTTTATGTGTCAGCTTCACTGGGCAACAGGATACGCAGACATTTGGCCAAACATTATTCTGGGTGTTTCCGTGAGGGCATTTCTGGATGAAATTAACATTTTAATTGGTGGATTGCAGAAAGCAGGTGGCCCTCCCTAATGTGTGTGGGCCTCGTCCAATCAATTGAGGACTCGAATAGAACAAAGAGGCTGACCCTCCCCAAAGAAAGAATGCTTCCCACCAGACGGCCTTGAACTAAAACATGGGCTTTTCGCCTGCCTTCAGATACAAACTGAAATGTCTACTCTTCCTGGGTCTTGAGCCTACCAGCCTTTAAAGTGGAACTATGTCATCGGCTGTCCTGATTCTGTGACTTTCTCTCTCTCTTTTCTATTGGTTCTGTTTCTCTGGAGCCTGAAGAACCCTGATAATACACCCCGTATGAGAATGCTGCAGTTTGTTAACCACTCACTCCGTGAAGAGCTTCGGGTCTGTTTCCAGTTTGGGGATTCTACGAACAATACTGCTATAAGCATTAAGTGCAGGTTTTCATATGCACTTAGCTTTTCATTTCTCAGGGATAAATGCTCAAGAGTGCAACTGCTGAGGTGAATGGTAGGTACATGCTTAGTTTGTTGTTGTTGCTCTTGTTGTTTGAGATGGAGTCTTGCTCTGTTGCTCAGGGTGGAGTGCAGTGGTGTGACCTCGGCTCACTGCAACCTCCGTCTCCTGGGTTCAAGTGTTTCTCCTGCCTCAGCCTCCTGAGTAGCTGGGATTACAGGCATGCACCACTACACCTGGTTAATTTTTTTATATTTTTAGTAGAGACGGGGTTTCCCCATATTGGCCAGGCTGGTCTCGAACTCCTGACCTTGTCACCTGCCTGTCTTGGCCTCCCAAAGTGCTGGGATTACAGGCGTGAGCCACCGTGCCCAGCCACATGTTTAGTTTTGTAAAAAGCCTTTATGCTCCATTTCAGAGAGGCTGTATCCTATTACATTCCCATCAGCAACGTATGAGCGAAGCAGCTTCTCCACATCCTTACAAGCATTAGGTAATAACACTATTTTTTATTTAAGTCATTATGATAGATATGTAGTATGTCTCATTTTGACTTTTATTTGCATTTCTTTAATGGCTAATGATGTTGAACATCTTTTCCTGTGCTTATCTGCTGTCTATGTATTCTCTTGCATGAAATGTATGTTTGTTTTTGTCTATTTCTTAATTGTTTTTATTGTTGAGTTTTTAGAATTCTTTCTATATTATAGATATAGACATGCGATTAGCAAATGTTTTCTCTCAGTTGTTGTTTGTCTTTCTATACTTTTAACAGCATCTTTTGAACAGCAAAATATTTTAATTCGGTGAGGTTTAGTTTATCAAACTTTCCTATGATTGATTTTGCTTTTGGTGTCAAGTTTAAAAACTTTTCATCTAGCCCTAGGTCCAGAAGATATTCTCCAATACTGTTTTCTGGAAGTTTTACACTTAAAAATTATACATGTAAGTCTGTGATCCATTTTGAGTTAAGTTTTGTATAAGGTGTGAGATCTACGTGGAAGTGTATTTATTTAATTTTTCTTATGGATGTCTAACTTCTTCAGAATCATTTGTTTAAGTCTTATTTTTCTATATTGAACTGTTTTTGTACCTTTGTAAAAAATCAGTAGGAAATATTTGTCAAAAAATTAGTTGGAATTTTTCTGCATTCTCTCTTTTGTATCACTGATTTATGTGCCGTTTATCAACTAATAGCACACCTTTTGAATTACTGTAGCTCTATGGTAAACCTTATTATCAAGCAGAATGATTACATCTATTTCATTCTTCTTAGCTTCTATGTGCTGTGACTGTCCATTTAAATTTTAGGGTGAGCTTTTCAACATTTACCAAAAAAGACTTTGCAGAAATTTTGTTACAAATTGCCCTAAATTAATTTGAGAAGAATTAACATATTTGTTTAGCTGAGTTGTCCAACACATAGACATCATATGTCTCTTTTTGTCTTCTTTGATTTCTTTCAATCAGCACTTTGTGATCTTTTAGCATTCAGATACTACATATATTTTGTTAGATTTATATCTATTTCCTTTTCTTTAGAGCAATTATAAATGGTATTAAAATTTAAATTTCTGTTTCTACAAGTTCATTGTTAGTATACATAAATCCAATGGATATTTTTGCATTGATTTCTTATTCAACGTTGTTGGACTTACTTCTTAGTTCTAGTTCTTAATTTTGTTTTTGTAGAACCTTTGGGATTTTCTACGTAAGCACTTATGTCTTCTGCAAATAGGAACAGTTTTATTTCTTCCTTTCCAGTATGTATTCCTTTTTATTTCTTTTCCTTGCCTTATTGCAGTTATTAGAGCTTCCAGTGGACATCTTTAGTTTGCAAACTTAACAGCAAGGCAATCATTCATCATTAAGTGCAATGCTAACTGTCAGGTTTGTTTGTAGATGTCTTTTATCAAGTTGAGGAAGTTCATTTCACTCCCAGCTTGCTGAGACATTTAATCGTGAATTGGTAGAGATCTTCAAATATTTTTTTTCTGCAACACTTTGTATGATTATATGATTTTTCTTGTTTATTTTGTTAATAGAGTGGATTACTTTGATTTTGGAAGGTTTAACCAGTTTGGCATGCTCAAAATAGATTTAGTCCAGATACACAGTTCTATTAATACATTGCTAGATTCAATTTTCTAAAATTTTATTGAGGGCTTCTGTTTCTAAGCTCATAAGCTATTTTGGTCTGTAGTTTCTTTTATAAGATGTCTTTGTCTAAGTTTGATATCAGAGAAATACTGGTCTGATAAAATGTGTTGGGAAGTGTTGTCATCTCTTTTATATTCTGGAAGATATTGTGCAAAATTGGTGTTGCAAAATTTTTGTGGAACAAAATTTTTTGTGCAAAATTTTTAATTAATTTAAATGTTTGGTAGAAGTCTCCAGTGAAACTCTCTGGGCCTGGAGAGTTCTCTCTGAACAATTTTCAAAGCATAAATTCATGTTCTTTTATGGTTATAAGACTACTCATATTGTCCACTGGTTGAGTTTAGATCGTTTGTGGTTTTTAAGGAAATGGTACAAGGACAAAGAGTCTGAGCCATGCCAGTTTTTGTAGTGTGACTTTCTTAACCACTCTCCCCCCATCAAAACCACCTGGGCACCTGGTGCTTCTTGGTGGGAGAAGAAATTCTACAGAGCCCTAGAACAAATAGTGCATCCTAGGGTGGAGGTTTGTTGTGGCATTGTGCCCCTACCATTGCAGCCTGTCTTCCTAGTCTCTGGTCAGTGAAAGGGAGTTTCAAGCCCAGCACGGTGTGAGAGCAGGTCCCTGGCTGCTTATTTTGAATAGATTCCTGCTTACACCCCTTGCCAGTTACCCTGGGCTCACTGGATGTTGTGAGTGGTACTCCTGCTTGATCCAGAGTTGGAATAAACCTACCTGGGCCACCTTCTGTTACAAGGTTGGGGGTCAGGATACATGGAACCTTGGTCCCTTTTTCTGTTGGGTTGAAGTTTATCAAGCTCTCTCCTACTGTGTTGTTTTTCTAATTCCAGGTTCCCTAACTAGTGTA
Source organism: Sapajus apella (assembly GCF_009761245.1). Lineage (NCBI taxonomy): Eukaryota > Metazoa > Chordata > Mammalia > Primates > Cebidae > Sapajus > Sapajus apella. The sequence goes on from NW_022437107.1 coordinate 1,698,382, forward strand.
CTGTTCTCTTCCCACCTTTCTTTTTTTTTGGTTGCCTCTTGTTTTATTTCTAGGGTTCGCAGTTGTATTTAGTGGGGAAGAGCAGAGAGAAGCAATCTACCCCATCCTTTAACCAGGTCAGTAACAAGGTTAGACTGGTGTTTTAGAAACGAGTGGTGTTGGTCTGGAGTGAGTCAGGTCTGCATTCAAAACCAGCCTTTCCACTTACTCAGTATGACCTGGGATATTAACAAAGCATCCCTAAACGTGTTTCCTATCTGTAAACTTGGAAGAATGGGAGGGTCTTCCTGGTAGGATCTTTTTGAAGAATGAATGATGTCACAGGTCTAAAGTTCTCATGGCAGTGTCTGACCTGCCAATTATTGTTAACACAAACGTACGATTCTAGAAAAATGTGGGAAGGATAAACTAAAGCAGGATAAAATTTGAAACAGAAATTATTAAGAAAATTTGCAATTGCCCATGCAGAAATGAAGAATGCCTGAATTAGGCCAATGAAAACAGGAAATGTCCTCCTTTAAATGGCATGTGCTGAGAATGCTGGCTTGGCCAAGTCACATTTGCAGGAATCGTAGGCAATCAAGAACTCTAAGCAGACATTCCTCCCCTGTGAAAAACAGCACTAGGGACAAGTGCTCAGGAAATGCCTGGTCCCTGCTTGCTTGATGAGGAGCCACCCTGAGAGCATAGTGGGAGCAGCTGGCCTGGAATCCAAAACTAAGACCAGGGAACAGCAACATGGAGCTGCAGCAGCAGAGGTGGCCCTGCTTCAGGGCCCTGATTGTCCCCGACTCTGCAGGAGAACTTGGTGCTGGAAATCGCCCACCCTTCACTCTCAGGCTGGGCTGAGCCATGTGTGGCTGCCAGGATTTCACTAAAAGCCTGGGGGCAGATCCTTCACAGAAGGCTGAAGAAGACAGGAGAGGGTGGATTTTCAGGGGCTGACCTCCATTCCCCTCAGGGCAAACCAGCCACAGGCAGGAATGAGTCAGCATGCCTAGCACAGTACCTGACAGAGTGACATCCCCTGACACTCCGCCACCTGGTCTTCTTCCTTTAGCATTTGAGGTGGCCAGGCAGGGTCACACATTTACAGAGCAACTCTGCTCTCCAGGGAAAACCATTTGGCATGGGCTCCTGGAGTGTTTTGTAATTTCCAGAAACCAGTGATGAAGCTATGCATAAGATCCAGATACAAAGACACATTTGGTACATTCTGTAAAGATGGGGAATCTTGTAGGAAAAACAGACTTGGTAGTTCAAGGCCTCTCTCTCTGGCATTGTGGCTGGAAGAAGTGAGCCTGTACATTGCTCCTTGGGTTTGTGAAGAAGCTATTCTGGCTGAAGAAGGTTCTCTGTACTCATGGACTTCTTGACACTGGCTAACTTATGAAGAAAGGGGTTTATTTGGCTCATGGTCTGCAGGCTCTACAGGGAGTGTGGTGCCAGCATCTGCTTCCAGGGAGGGCCTCAGGAAGTTTACAGTCACAGCAGAAGGCAAAAAAGGAACAGACATGTCACATGATGAGAGGGAGCAAGAGATAGAGAAGGGGGAGGTCTCAACCTCTTTTAAACAACCAGATATCCTGTGAACCAACTGAGTAAGAGCTCACTTGTCACCAAGGGGATGATTTGACTCCTTCAAACAGATCATGTCCTGACTCCAGAGGAAGCGCTGCAGGCAGCCCTTTCTGGCTGCTGGTGCCATAGACCCTCGCGGGAGTAAACTATATTCTGTTCCCAAGTGACCCTGAAGTTCCATGGTACATAAAAATTTATGTCAGTTTGAGTCTTATGTGCCAAGATATTCTCAACTGGGAGCAAGAACTGCAGATAGGAAGCGGCCTGCACAGGGTTCATCAACACCTCTGCTTCTCGCTGGGCTCTGTGCTCATGGTGAGAGGAAGGTCCTCAGGTGGGAGGTGAAGCATCTGTGAACTTTGCAGTTCATGTCTGTGGCCTTGAGAAGAGGCTTGTGCCTCTTCAGACACCATGAAGCCAGCACGGACATGAACTTTTAAATCACATCAGTAGCTTCTCCACACATTTCTGTCACCTCAAGAGTGAGTGGCTGTTAGTATCTGTCCCTTAAGGGCTGGTTGACTAACAGGCCTTCCCCAACTGTGGCGCCTGAATGGAGAGTAGGTAAAATGGACAGAGGAAAAAATGCTTTATTTGTCCCTCTGTTCACCAAAACAAGGTACAGTGGTACCCGAAAATGCTTTATATTAAATGTGTTGAATTGAGCAAATCCGTGGGAAACGTTGTAGCATCCTGGGCAGTGGGGAGGCAGCAGCAAGTGGGACGTGGTTCCAGCTCTAGTGTAATTCATGGTCCCGTGTATTGCATTTCCTCAAATAAGGCCAAAGTCCGTACATACCAGTAAGTGCCGGAAGCAAAGTGCTAAGGAAGGAAAAGATGAAGGTTGACGCTGAAATGGCAGGATGTTGAAGGGCAGGGCTCCAGGGCCCAGGTCTCCTTCAGTCTGTAGTGTGGCATGAATTCCCGGCATGCATACGGTGACCAATGGTTTCATCTGCCCAGAGCCCATCTCCTTTCTTCCAGTCACAGCATCTTGGTTTTCCATCGAGGAAATTGTTTTTATTTTTCCCCTAATCCCTGTCCACATGGGCATCTTGCCCCATGCCCCTTCCTTTTTACTTGAGCCCCGGCTGGAGGGATCACTAATCATTATAGCCCATCCCTCTGGCCACACTGACTTTCTCAGAGATGGGCATGATTACATTCACGTGATGAGATTTAGTCATGGCTGATGTGGTTTGGATGTTTATGCCCTCCGAATCTTGTGTTGAAATGTGATTTTCGATGTTGGAGGTGGGTGTTAGGTTATGAAGGGAAGGTGAAGGTTAAAGAAAGACACACTGAGATAGAGAAGGCAGCTCTACAGCAGCACAGGTGTGTTGCAACAACCTGTAGAAGTGGAGGACCAGCTTAAGGCCAGAGCTCATCACTGCTTACAGCCTGGGGTACTTAAAGGTATGGGCGGAAGGGGTCTGGGCAATATGGCTTGCTGCCCAGCAGGATATTAGTAAGATGTAGCTATGATCAGCCAGTTTGGCCCTTTTTCTGGTGGGATGTGATAGGATTTCCCTGGATCTTTGCCCAGCAGGATATGATAGGGATGTTCCTTCAGCTGGGTCTTTGCCCTGCAGGGTATAAGGATGTTCCTTCAGATGGGCCTTTGCTGGGCAGGGTGTGATAAAGACATTCCTGTGCCTGGTGGTCAGGTGGTTGGGCAGGCTGTTTCTCACAGCCCAAACCCCCATGGAATGTTTCAATTTGACCAAGGTCTGCAAAATGGCTGGGGGCTTACAAAATGGTGCAGTTTGGACTAATGGTGGGGCCTGATGGGAGGTGATTGGATCATAGTGTGTGGATGTCTCATGAATGGTTTAGCATCATCCCTGTGGTGATGAATGAGTTCTTGCTCAGTTAGTTCACGTGAGATTTGGTTGTTTAAAAGAGTGTGGCACTTCCCCCTTCTCTCTCTTTCTTCCTCTTTCTCATCATGTGACACGTCTGGTCCCCTTTTGCCTTCCACTATGATAGAAAGTTTCTTAAAGCCTTCATCAGAAGCAGATGCCAGCAACACACTCCCTGAACAATCTGCAGAACTGTGAGCCAAATTAAATCTCTTGTGTTTATGAATTACCCAGCCTCAGATTTTTATAGCAACGTGAAAACAGCCTGATACAATGGCACTTTTGTAAGAATTCTTTCAAAAGAGAGGCTACCATTGTCTGTTGCTTTTAAATCAGTGAGACATAAGCCTGAAGCTGTTGGTAATTCTGACATCATAGAGAGTGAAAGGACTGTTGAAGGATAGATTCATGATGATGTTTTTGAGTGCCTAGATCCAGCTATGCCTGCAGTCCACCCTTTTACATTACAAGAGGCAATACCTTCCCTTTGTGGTTAAGCTATTTTGACTTTGAGTTCTGTCACTCACGAGCAAAAGAATCCTAAGAGAACCTGCTCTGATTCAAAGAGGGGACACATCACAATGTTAAGTCTCTTCTTCAGGGAAGGGTGGTAGAAAGTGTGGCCTCTCAAGTAGCATTGCTTTCCAGTCTCCAAGAAACCACATGGCTGCCTAGAAAAAGAATATCCTCCAGGTCTGATGATCTGTTTGGAGATTCCAGTTCTTTCACCAAGAAATTTCACCAGTTGTTTTTGGGGAAGATCAGCAAGTATAGAATTTTCACATAGCCCATATCTCCACAGAACAACCCCCAAGGTGGAGAAAAGGTGTCCATTTCAAGGTCAGGCTTTGTTAAGAATGAATGGGATGTGTGACTCTCTGAATGAGCAGGAAATGTCAATCTTCCCTTGACACCACTGAACCACTGCACCGTGCTTGTAGGTTGCACCTGTGGCTGGCCGTGCTTCCCTCCACGAGGTGTCATTTCTGCAGAATTGTAGCCCAGATGATCTTTCCAAACAGGAGATGCATTCAGACAGCTTCTCTTTGTAAAAGCCTCTGGTGCTCTCTATTGGCAAGCAGGAGCGTTCGAACTCTTATTGCAGCCTTCTCCACTGCCTGGATGAGTCTCCTGCCCCCACTCCCTCTCAGAGGACCCAGCACGCATGACTGCGCTTCCCCTCCTTGCTGCACTGTCTGACCCTCACTTATCATCAGTCTCCAGGGCAGCCTTGCCACAGACATCCAGAAAAATGTTGCTGGAGACCTTCATGAGCTGTGCCACCCACGGAAGCGATTCCCAGGTTTCTGCTGGGTTGGGTAAGATGACAGCTCTTCCCAGACAACTCCAGGATCAACAGATGCCCATCTTCCAAAGAGAAGGTTAAGCTGGGTTTACAACTGACTCTAGGACAGCACGCTTTCCAGAGACCCAGGTTCTCTTGGATGTCTGGGCTCGGGAAACACCGCGGCATCTGGGGATTCTCCATTCAGCTGTTTTGAGATGTCATGTTCCAGGCTTGGGAGAGGAGAAAGGGTGACAGCTACGGTATCCTTCCGAGCCAGCTGCTTTGCATGCAAAGCTTTCTGGTTTGATAGACAGGTCTGGGGAATCCGGGGTGTCTCTTGCATGCCCAGGACTGGAGGGGAGACAGCAAGCTCTTGAGCATGGCCTTCAACATTTTGAGAGTGGAGAGCAGAGAAGCCACCCTTTCTCTTCCCTGTCCTTTAGCTCTTTTTCTTCTAGACCAAGAATTCTGTTCTTTCTTATGGTTCTAGACAAACTTTCATGAAAAGATGCCTGTGTTGGGCCAGAAACCCTGTCACAGACCCTGAGATGGAAGTATGGATGCAGGAGGGTTTGGGGAGTAACCATGGGAGTAAGAGGAGCAGGGCTGGGCAGAGATGCTACCTGTGACGCAGCGGAAACAAGAGGCTTTGCTGAGCCCATGGGGGAGGTGTGGCCAGTACATCCCTTGTGCATTTTCACCAACTGAAGCCCCGGAGCTGAGGCTTTGTACCCTGCCCCTTCAACCAAGTAGTGGATGTGGATCCCCCCCCCACCCCAGCCCAGGGAGAGAGCATGACCTGGGAGTCAGCAGTTGCTTTCATCTGAATGCAGCTCCCGGAGCCGGAGCTGTGAGCCTGGAGGCCCACACTCCTGGATCTGTGGAGTGGGCCCTGTCGTGTTAGTAACCACCACTGCCTGCTGCCTGCGTGTTCTGAGCAAGTGCACTATTTATACACATAGCTCCTTTCCTCTCCCCAGCTACCTGCGAGATTGATGTTGGTGTAGGAAACTGACAGTCAGATGGGGTTTAGGTGACTTGCCCAAGTCACAGAGGCAGGCAGGGATGGGGGCAAGGGCCGCCCTGTCTGATGTCAGAGCCTGGTGCTGGCAGCTGCCCCTCTCCCTCCCTGCATCTGACCACAGCAGGCTGGCAGGGTATGGAGCATCATCTGTGGCTGTCTCAGGTGTGCCGGATTAGGGGTGGTGGCCGAGGCTGTGGCAGTCTGGGACCCTCCTGGATCTGGGAGGATATCAAGACATGCATGTCTCAGTGACAGTGTGGCAGGCCATCCTGGGTGCTGATGCCCACAGTGCCAATTCTCTACACAGAAATCTGCAGAGAGGCCTCAGAGCCTGACATGGCTCCCCTAGAAGTCCTGTGTACATAGAGCACCTGCACATGGAAAGGCCACCCCTACCCTGGACTGTGCCTGATGCCCACAGGGAGTGACCCACCTTGTGCCTGCAAGACTCCAGGGATCACAGCCTTGCTGTGGAGGAGCCCAACCCTAGCTCTCTGCCATACAGGGTGGCTGAGCAGGGAGCCACATCAACAGACCCTGGGAAGCACCCAGGGAGAGGCATTGGAGCCCCCTCATCATTGTAGACCAGCTTTGTTCTACCCTCCATGCCATGGGCAGTTATTAGCAAAGAGCCCCAGCTGTGCACCCAACTTCCCACTTGACCCTTGGAAGTGGCAGAGACACAAGCTTTCCAGCAAGGGACAGCAGCTTCACCCCAGGACAGGCCCAGGAGGCCCCAAGCTGCTTGTCACCAGAGCACGAGGTTTCCAGATGCCAGGGTGTCCACCCAGCCTGTGCTTCCTGCTGTGAGCCTGTCACACTTGAGCCAAATGCTCATGGAGACACCGAGGGAGGAAACACACAGACTGGATTGCTCAGACAACACTCAGTTCCCCAGGTAGTGAGAGGCAAAGCAGCCCCAGGCTGGGCCTGCCCTGGACGGGTGCCACAGAGAGGGAAGCTCCTGTCCCTACAATGTCCTCGTTTCACCGTGGAGACACAGTCAGCCCCTGTGGTGCCCAGGGCAGCACAGCTCAATGAAGATAGCCAGAGGGGCTGGAAGTGTCAGCCATCCTCACACAGGCCACACCTGGCCCTGCTCAGGTCCTGTGACCCCTTGAGTCTGCGTTTCCCAAGTGCTCTCTGGCTATGAGCCGTTCACAGCATCAAGCGGGCTCTGTCCTTCCTCCATCCGGCCCACCCTGGGTCCCTGTGCTGACGTCCCTCTACCTGAGAGGGATGTCCCTTTTCACTCTGCCCAGTCAGTCCCACTTTTCTTTCTTAATGTCCCAGCCTGTGTCACCTCCCTGTAAACCCTTCTCTAAACCCCAGGTAGGAAATGTCCTCCTTCCTAGTGTACACAGCAGTCTGTGTTGATTTTACACCAAGACACTTCACATTACATTAGTTAGATGATTATAAGGGCCTGTTACAAGACCCCTGATTCTAACCTGGACCCCTTCCCCTTATTCCTAGTAAGTACCTGGAAGTGAGGCCCACAGTCAGGGCACAGCAAGTGGCTCGAATGTGAGCAACTGCAGTAGTAAAGGAGAGAAATAAGACACCTGCCCAGTGATTGGATCCATGATGGGGGCGCTTTGCATCCTGGAAGCCATTTGTGGGGATTGCCGGCCGATTATTCACGGTAACTGCAGAATTTCTGGTCACCATGGAAACTTCTAGAAACACTGAGTGCCTGGCCTGGATTCCTGGAGCGGGGAGGATATCTGCCTCAACTGGGCGAACACTGAGGAAGCTTCTGTTACGTCTTCTCTAGTGGTGACCGTGCAAAGCATCCACCACATGTGTGCCACAGGAAGGCAGGTGGCTGGGCACTCCTGAGCTTCCCTCCACAACCCTGAGACCATGGGGTGAAGCAGGGCAGAGGGCCCCGGGCCCAGGGACAGAGCTCTGCGGCTCACACCCTCATCCGGTGACTCCACTGGGAAAGACAACTTCATGGCCCCACCCTTTTCCTGGTCCACATGAATTTGTGAGCCTGACCTAGTTTCAGAACCAGTTAAAGACCCATGAGCAAGGAGAAAAACGAGACATGAGGTGGTTACAAGTACACAGAGAAGCGAAAGAGATCTGAGGACATTTTGAGGAGAAACAGAGCTGAACGCAGACACTGGACCTGGGGTTGGCTCTATTTACTATGTCGATTGGGGGCAAAGGAGCAGGGGTTTGTGCTGGGTGACCCCGGGCCAGTCGCTTGACCACCCTGAGACTTAGTCTCTTTTCCTGTAAGAAGGGCTACTATTTCACCTAATTATAATACAAATCCTTGTCCAGGTTCTTTCCAGGACTGTGAAAGGAAATGATGGATGTGAAACAGGATGCTTTTCTAAACAAGGGAGAGCTCAGCAAGTCGCAAAGGTTAGTCACTCTTATTAAGAAAAGGCTTTGATTAAAAGTATTAGGAAATCATGAGGTTTGGCCTAAACATTAAATTCTAGAGCTCTGTTTCTAAAATTTCATTTTAAAGCAGATAGAAACACGTTTTTTAAGCAAGGGAATGACAAAAAGAAATATGGAGAAAGCATGACTGCCTACTCACCCCTGCCTGTCCCTTAGAGACCCACAGGCATCCTGACAGCTTCGAATATTAACATGGACTGTTTCTGCACTCACCCTTGCTCAGCAAATTCAACTTGGAAGCAGAGTTCTTTCAGACAGTGATTGTTAACGTGCTCATTTGATTCAGGGGCTAATGCTTTCCTTTGGGGCGTAACTGGAGGAATCATTAAAAGAAGAAGTATTTGGTGATACTTGTTAAAGCACGGTAAGGCCGACTCCACTCAGAATCCCCGCAACAGGTATCTGGACCATTGCAAAGGGATTTTGCAGTGGAGAAGAGAAAGTGATCTCAAATCCCAATACAGCATGGGCAAGTGAGGGCTGACAGCCATGGAGCACGGTGAGGGTCAGTGGGTGGAAAATTCCCCTGACGAAGTCAGGAGTCAGGAAGGGTCTGGATAAACCGATCTCACAGGATTCCTGCTGAAAGCAGACCAGGGTGATCACATGCCACCTGGGGAATGGTGGAGGATGAGGAACCTGATCAGATGTTGAATAGGGGGTTCTGGCTAAATGGGCTGAGCAGGGTTCTCGCTGACACTGAATTTTATAAAGAATTGCACAGATGGTTCCAAGAGAAGCTTCAGGAGCCTGAGTAAAGGTCAGTCAGAAGCAGAGAGCCTTCGTCAGAATGTGCCAGTGTGCAATGTCCTGAGCACAACTGGGCTCAGCCAGGATAAGAGAAGCCCCTCTATTTCCAGGCAGCAGGGCAGCTGCTATGGGTGTGGCATTGACAAGCAGAATGGTGGAAAAGGTTGACAAGTCCTAGGACCCTCTGAGCACCTTTGTTCATGTAGACAGGGACGCTACAACCAATCTTTACCAGGCCCCATGTACCCTGTGAACCCTGCGAGTTTCCTGGAGCCAGCTCCCCAGATGGGCCATCCCTTGGTTTGCTTGCAAGGTGTCAGTTAATGTCCCTCTTTGCTGGGTGCTAGGGTAGGAAGGATCCCTCTTCTCAGGGAACATTTCTTTCTTTTTTTTTTTTTTTTATACTTTAAGTTCTGGGATACATTTACAGAACGTGCATGTTTGTTACATAGGTATACACATGCAATGGTGGTTTGCCACACCCATCAACCCATCATCTACATATCTACATTAGGTATTTCTCCTAATGCTATCCCTCCCCTAGTCCCCTACCCTGCAAAAGGCCCTGGTGTGTGATGTTCCCCTCCCTGTGCCCATGAATTCTCATTGTTCAGCTCCCACTTATGAGTGAGAACATGCAATGTTTGGTTTTCTGTTCCTGTGTTAGTTTGCTGAGAATGATGGTTTCCAGCTTCATCCATGTCCCTGAAAAGGACTTAAATGCATCCTTTTTATGGCTGCATAGTATTCCATGGTGTATACGTGCCACGGTTTCTGGATAAAGTCTATCATTGACGGGCATTTGGGTTGGTTCCAAGTCTTTCCTATTGTGAATAGTGCTGCAATAAACATACCTGTGCATGTGTATTTATAGTAGAATGATTTATAATCCTTTGGGGATATACTCAGTAATAGGATTGTTGGGTCAAATGGTATGTCTGGTTCTAGATCCTTGAGGAATCGCCACACTGTCTTTCACAGTGGTTGAACTAATTTACACTCGCACCAACAGTGTAGAAGTGTTCCTGTTTCTCCACTTCCTCTCCAACATCTGTTGTTTCTTGACTTTTTAATGATCACCATTCTAACTGGCGTGAGATGGTATCTCATTTTCATTTCTCTAATGGCCAGTGATGATGAGCTTTTTTTCATATGTTTGTTGGCTGCATAAATGTCTTCTTTTGAGAAGTGTCTGTTCATATCCTTTGCCCACTTTTTGATTTTTTTTTTTTTTTTTTGTAAATTTAAGTTCCTTGTAGATTCTGGATATTAGCCCTTTGTCATATGGATAGAGTACAAAAATTTTCTTCCATTCTGTGGGTTGCCTGTTCATTCTGATGATAGTTTCTTTTGCTGTGCAGAAGCTCTTTAGTTTAATTAGATCCAATTTGTCAATTTGCCATTGCTTTTGGTGTTTTAGTCATGAAGTCTTTGCCCATGCCTATGTGCTGAAATGGTATTGCCCAGCCAATGGGAGTTCACTCATGAACTCCCATTCACAATTGCTACAAAGAGAATAAAATATCTAGGAATACAGCTAACAAGGGATATAAAGAATCTCTTCAAGGAGAACTACAAACCACTGCTCAAGGAAATAAGAGAGGACACACACAGATGGAAAGGCATTCCATGCTCATGGATAGGAAGAATCAGTATCATGAAAATGGCCACACTACCCAAAGTAAATTTATAGATTCAATGCTATCCCCATGAAGCTAACATTGACTTTCTTCAAAGAATTAATGAAAATTACTTTAAATTTCATATGGAACCAAAAAAGAGCCTGTATAGCCAAGAACAGCTAAGCAAAAAGAACAAAACTAGAGGTATCACACTGCCTAACTTCAAACTATATTACAAGGTTACAGTAACCAAAACAGCATGTTACTGGTACCAAAACAAATATATAGACCAATGGAACAGAGGCCTCAAAACAAATATATAGACCAATGGAACAGAGGCCTCAGAAATAACGCCATACATCTACAACCATCTGATCTTTGACAAATCTGACAAAAATAAGCAATGGGGAAAGCATTCCCTATTTAACAAATGGTGTTGGGAAAAATGGCTAGCCATATGCAGAAAACTGAAACTGGATCTCTTCCTTACACCTTATACAAAAATTAATTTGAGATGGATTAAAGACTTAAACGTGAGACCTAAAATCCTAAAAACCCTAGGGGGACATTTCTTGTGATAACTATTTAAATATCCTACCAGAAGCACACCTGCTTTCCTAGACCTCCAGGGCTACACTTCTTTGGAGGTAGCCTTTTCTTTCTTCATTTATGGCCTTTGAGCTGAATCAAACAAATAGTCTAACGTCCTCTAATACTTTATATTGTCTTAAATCTATTTAATTTATATGAACATGCCAACTTTGCCTCTCAAAGGTTTGCTGGCTTTTTCAATGTTTGTGTCTCAAAGTATCAACTGAGAATAAATCACCAATCTAAAGCGCTGGTGACAATAATTATTTTACTCATTCATTTATTTACTCTTTTCTTTAGTCTGCAAAAATTATTGAATGCTTCTGTGTCCCAGGCTCGGATTTAGGTATTGAGGTTTTAGCAGTGACCCAAACTAGCAAAAACTCTAGCTACATGGAGGTCACATTCCAGGAAGGACAAGCATACCCCAAGTGTGCAAAACGTGGAGGGTATCAGATGGAGGTGAGTGCTACGGGAAAAAAATGAAGCAGAGAAAACCGGGAAGATTTAGAGTGGGGTTTGCTATTCTAGAAGGATAGTTAGTGAAGGTCTTCCTGAGAAGCTGATATTTAAATAAAAGCCCAGAGCTGAGGGATGGAGCCCTGCAGGTCTCTGGATGCGCTAATCTGTTGGAGTTTCGGGAGCTCATTGAATGATGCTCCCTGTGTTTCAGACATTGCTCTAGCAAGTGGGACCTAAAACTTTTTTGGAAAATCAATCCTTATAAAGCATCCATATCTATAATCTACAGAGCTGCAAGAAGAGGAGAAGCTCCAACTCAGATGGTCCATGTGGTGAGGGCTGAGCATGGCCTCTTTGGGAACATACAGGCCCTGCCAACCTCAGCAAGAGCAGTTTTGGGGGTGGGGTTGCCAACTATAGAGACAGGGAGAGGTTAAGGACAGAAGTCTATGTCCCTCAGCCCCCTCTCCTCTTTTCCACATGTACATCTACATTATATGTATATATACACACAGGGAGAGATACATATAGATTCATGCGTGACTTAACAGCAGAGACGCTTCTGAGAAATGTATCCTTAGGTGATTTCATCATTGTATGAACCTCGCAGAGTGACACACAGACCTAGATAGTGTACAGCTGCTATACCCCCCGGCTCTCTGCTATAGCCTATTATTGCCCCTAAGCTACAAATCTACACAACATATGATTGTACTCAGTACTGTAGGCAGTTATAACACATTGGTGAATATGTGTGTATCTAAATATATCTAAACATAGAAATGGTACCGTAAAAATACACCATCAAAGATAAAAAACAGCTCACCCAGATGGAGCACTTACATCAATGGAGCTTGCAGGACTGGAAGTTGCTCTGGTAAGTCACTGGGTGAGTGGTGAATGAATGTGAAGGCCTAGGACATTACTACACACTACTGTGGGCTACACTAAATTTATTTTAAAAATTCTTTTCTTCAATAGTAAATTAGCCTTAGTTACTGTAACTTTTTTACTTTATAAACTTCTAAATTTTTTACCTTTTTGACGTTGTTATCGTAACACTTAGCTTAAAACACAAACACATCGTATAACTGTGCAAAAGTATTTCCTTTCCCTATATCCTTATTCTATAAGCTTTTTTCTATTTCTTTTTTTTAATTTTTAAGCTTTTTGTAAAAACTAAGATATGAACACACATTAGCTTCAGTCTACACATGGTCAGGATCATCGATATTACTGTACTCCTCCACATCTTGTCCCACTGGAAGTTCTTCAGGGAAAATAACACTCATGGAGCTGTCATCTCCTATGGTAACAATGCCCTCTTCTAGAATCCCTCCTGAAGGACCTGCCTGAGGCTGTTTTGCAGTAAACTTTGAAACAGAGGAAGCACACTCTAAAATAACAAAAAAATTCATAGCATAGCAAATACATAAGCCAGTAGCACAGTCATTTATTATCAAGCATTATATGCTGTACATAACTGTATGTGCTCTACTTTATGTGCCTGGCACCTCAGTAGATTTGTTTACAGTAGTACATATGTGTGTGTTTATACACACACACACATAAAGACACACACACAAATACACACACATATGTAAAACTTATTCAAGTTAGACAGATAACATAGGAGAAATAAAAGTTCCCGTTGACCATATCACCATCCTAGACTTCTTCCTGGAGATGGTCAGCTCCTTTAGTCGGTTATATATCTCTTATGTTTTATCTATAAATTAACACAGACTATAAAAGTACATATTTGTGGGATGGTTTCTTTTTTAATTTTTATATTCTGCAGTAGGTGTGATTCAGAGCCTATTCAGCCATCTCCCTGTTCAGTAGACAGATAACATGTTTCCAGCTGTTTTTTTTCTGCAGTGTTGTAAGCATCGATCATGCACGTGTCTCTGAGTGTCCTGTGCAGTTACTTTTCTGGAGAGTGAACTGGAGGCTGTGTTTTCTCGGCAAGCAGGAGGTAAGAGTCTCTGCAGGTGGAGGGAGGATGGGGGAGAAGTAAGCATCGCTGGGGAAGCACTGGACAGCTTCGGAGGAGCAGTGGATGGGCAACTGAAGCAAGCAAAAGGGCTGCCAAGACCAGGTTCTAGGCTTATCCACAGCAGGGCAGGGGCTGTGGCAAGGGAGGGAGGTGGTGGCTATAGGTCCTGACTGCAAGCAGCCGTTGGTCCTGAATCCAGCTCCTCCGAGGTCCAGGAGTCATCTCACTTCTTTCCTCAGGCAGGGAGGCAAGGGATGCAGTTCTCAAAGTGAGGCCTTTGGACGGGCAGCCCCAGCAGTGCTGGAGAACTTATTAGAATGCACATTCTCAGTTCCCACACTCAAGTCAGGAGCTCCTGGAGTGAGCCCACCCATGTGCCCTTTGAGGAGCCTTCTAGGTGATGTTAGTGCATGCTAACGTCTGAGAACCCCTGTTTAAAAGCTCCAGGGAGGCTCAGCAGCACACGCCTGTAGACACTGTGATTATTCCTTCCTCTAGGTGCCTTTTCCCAGCCTTCTCCTTAGTTTCTAACATGTTTTGGTGTTTAGGGTTTACCTAATACTGCTCAGATACATGCTTTTCATCAGGGGACCAGTACTGGTCGTGGCTGATTAGGAGCCGGGCTGCACAGCAGGAGGTGAGCAGTAGGTGAGGGAGTAGCACAGCCTGAGCTCTGCCTCCTGTCAGATCAGCGGCAGCATCGGCTTCTCACAGGAGAGCACGCTCTATTGCGAACTGCGTGTGCGAGGGATCTAGGTCGTGTGCTCCATATGAGAATCAAATACCTGATGACCTAAGGCAAATGGTTTCATCCCCAGACCCTAAGCCTGGGCCCCCGCCCCATGCGCCCCGTCCATGGAAAAACTGTCTTCCACAAAACCAGTCCCTGGTGTCAGAAAGTCGGGGACCACTGATCTTGCTTGCCACCACATTGTTTCCAGGAAGGAATAATTATACCCAGGTGGGCATCCTGGAGATTAAGCCAGGGCCTTCATATTCCACATGTGTTTCTCACCTGAGAACGCTGTGCTTCTGCACGATGAGCTGCCCAAGAGGCCACTGCTCACTGGCAAGTGCAGGGTTGTCTCCATGTCCTGGCCGGCAGACCCCAAGCCTCATGGGGACCTGGGGACAGCTGGGTCCCCAGTCACAGCCTAGTTCACACAGCCTGGTCCCCCACTGACCTTCCTGAACAGACTAGGCTGGGTTAAGAGATAAAGACCCAAATCTTTTCCCCATCCTATGGTGAGATTGCAAACCTCTCCTCTGCTGTCTGGCTGACACTTGGTCAGCTCTTGGAGTTATCAGGGACAGGCAGGGCCTGGAAAGTGGCATCATTTCCAGGGGATAGGGACAAGGTGGGGACAGTGACCATCCCCATGTGTCCACACAGCTGTGCCATCCCCGTGGGCTGCTCTGCTCCGCAGGACTGGCAGGCTGGGCTGAGGCAGCCTGAGAGGTGTCCCTTGGCTCTTTAGATTCATGGTCAGCCCCCTGCTATGGCAAGGCTGGGGCGTGGCAGTTTTACACAGACTCTTCCTTACACTCAGCACCCCACCCCACCTGCCCATGCATTCTAGAATCAGCTCTACAGTAAGGGCTCACTGTGCTTCAACTTGGTGCGAGGAGAGGTGTCCTGGTACTGGGACCACTGTGGCGTCCCCACGCTCCCTGAGCCCACCTCAGGACAGGGTTCTGGGGTGAGAAGCACATGCGGAGAACAGCCCCCAAGACAAGCAGCTGGAGCATCAGAACCTGTCATCCAAAGACCCATCTCACAGGGCTGCTGCCAGGTCCAGAGGGTGGAAGCTGCAGAGGCGTCGGTGGGGGCTGCTCCACAGAAGCACTAGTGGCAGAGCCGCTGGGCTTCCTGAGCAGCTTCGGTCTGCTCTGTGATGTCTACAAATCCCTGGACAGACATTTTTCTGGCGCTGCTGCTAAGGCCTGCTCAGCAGAGACAGCCCTGTCAGACAGCTGGAGATACGCAGGTAACTAATCACCTGCTGCAAGAACACTCAGAAAAATGAGGGTGAGGAAGGGAAAGAAAGTTCATCATCTTCTTACAAAACACATGGAAGGCCATGGGAGAGGTTCAGGTTTGAATGTGGAAAATGATACCAGGAATCTGTCTAACTTGAGTAAGTTTTATAACATAGGAGAAATAAAAGTTCCCCTTGACCATGTAACCATCCTAGACTTCTGCCTGGAGACGGTCAACTCTTTTAATCAGCTCTATGTCTCTTACATTGTATCTATAAATTAACACAAATTATAAAAGTCTGTATTTTTGTGCTGGATAAAATATAAAAGTACATATTTTGTGCTGGATCCAGGCTGGTAAGTGCCCTGGGGTCTACACAGCATGGAGGACTTCCACAGGTCAAAGGATCTGGGTGGTGCTGGGCCGTTTCTCTGGCTCACTGACCATGGGGGATGGAAGAGCACCTGGACCTCTCTGAAGGGAAGCCCAGGTGTGCAAAGAGACACGGGAACGGTGTTCTCAAATCTCCATCCTGGCTGCTAAAATGAGGCCCCCCAGCTAGACTTCTCTTTTTGAAAGAAAAACAGTTTCAAAATCTCAAATATGTGAAGGAGAGCAAAAGGCAATACAAATTCCATAGTGAGGACAATCAATCCCAAAGTTCTTACTGACTCAACTTTGAAGCTGCCCAGAATAGGCAGGTTGTAAGCGTCTGTAACCAAAAGCATTAGTTGAATTTAATTTAAAAAGAAGAAAAAGGAAAAGAGCAATTTGCCCTTACAATGCAATTTAAAAATATCTATCTGGATTTTTTCGGCAATTGTTTTGGTGTGTTCCAACCATCCTGGTGTGCCCTTCTGCTAACGGAAAATGAAGACAGGCAGCCTCTTCTCAATAACTCCTGAGTGGCGCCCCAAGCTACTCAGACACTTCAAATGTGCTAATGTTTTTCCAAAGAGATAAAACTGGGTGGTCTGGAGGGGAAGCTAAGCTCTAGTTTACGTAACTCTCCGGAGGGCAAACAACAGCCCTGCCGCCCCTTCCTTTTCTCCCCGTCCTTGGCAATTCTGCTATCGAAGCCTTTTGTTCCCTTGTAGATTTTCTTCAGACCATGCAGTGGTTCTCCTGGTGGAATTGAGTTATTTATTTGTAGGTAAGGCTGAACCTTAAACTCAATTACCCGTCGAATTCCAATGGTTTAATCTGGGCAACTGTGGGAATGAAGTGGACGTGTGAAAACAGTCCGGGAGACAGCCCATTTACAACTGATCACTCAGCAAACCAGCAGATGCCAGCTAGCCAGGTGCAGTGCTGCGCGCTCCCTCCACCGATGCACCCCCAGCACCGCGCACTTGCCTCGGGGGCGGGCTGAGGTTGGCGTTACAGCTAGTCATATTAGGGCTTGTCACCAGACGGACTTGGGGACCCTCGTGTTTACTTTGGTTCCTGCTTCTCAATTAAAGCATAATACATTGTACCATTTTTTCAGTCACTTGTTTAATTGTGAGATTATGGGCTATCATAAAACCTTCATTGCTCTCATATTTCTTCTTGGCAAGGTAAAGAAAAGTTAATTTGGGATTAGCTCCAGAAGCATTTTGACGGAGCCTTGCCACTATTTATCACTCCAAAGGCACTGACAGCGCTAATGAACGTCTGAATTTGTATGTCATTTTGTAAACACACAGCGCCCCCAAGGTGGTGCCAATTAAAATCCTAATGAAGGATTAAAGAGGGCCCATCTGAAAGAGGGAGCAGTCCCTTCTGACAATTTCCAGGAGGCTCGGCCTGAACACAGCAGCAGTATGTGTGGCTTGCAGGAGGAATCTGCCCCTTCATGGCCCCCGCTGATGTGTGCAGTGGGGTTCTGCTCCCCAAAATGACACTGATCCCAGCTGCAGCTAAGAGTGTGGTGGTGCGCACAGGGCCCCGCACAGCCTGGAGAAGACGGCCAGCGCTGAGGCAGTCCTGGCCAGCCGGGAGCAGGGGTGGAGCTGGCTGCCAGGGGAGGTGGGAGGAAAGGGATGAGCTGAACACCAGCAAGATTGCAAGGGGAGCTCTCACCTCAGCTGAGTGGGCCCAGGCTGCAGGGAGATGCAAATGATCTGCCTCGAACAATCAGTGAGACTGACAGGTCGGGGTTCTGTTGGCTCTAGGCAGCTGGGCGATCTGTCACTCCACTCACAGGGAGGCAGTCGGAGGAGCTGTCTGTGCAGACTGTTTATTTTCAAACCTGGATTTATGCCTTGCTCTTTGTTTGTAGTTCCTCCCTGTTAAAGTAACGATCTCAGACTTTGTCTCCCCATTCAGGAACCAAAGGACAAATAGTAATGGTGTGTTGAAATGCTGTCAGGAGATTGAGAATCTAGGAGTGGGGGCACCCTGGCCCCAGAAATGATGTGCAGGAACCAGCTCTCCATAGCACACAGAGTTGAAGCCATGTCAACACCTCTTAAAGCCATGCCCCTCAAGATCATTTTCTCTCCAACTTTAGGACAAAACGAAAAGTTGACTGAAAGTCAAGGTTCAGCTGAAAGGTTTGATTTCCCACACACATTTTACACAGAGTCGCACTTGGGAGACAAACAACCCAGCAGCATCAGACAGGTCATGACCACCGCTGCCTTCCACCATCCCTTTCTGACTCAAAGGCACCAAGTCAGAGGCTCAGCTACCAGCTGAAGTCACCAGCTACTGAAAGATGGCACCAGCTGTGGAGCTGTGGAGCCCTGATGACTCCAGGTCACTGTCCCCCAACTCCTGCAGGACCCCCAACAAAGGCAGTGCACTGTCCCCCAGGAACCCCACCCTGTGCCACACCATGCCACCAGCCAGGGTCTCCCCTGCATCCATCTAGAAAATACCGGTACTCATTTTACACAAGTGAAGCAGGAATATATTTTTGTTACAGACAAATCAAATAATGTAACAGAGCAAAATGTAGAATTTTCATTTTGTCTTCCACAGTCTACCTCCTTTCTAAGTCTTTTTAAAAATGTTTAGTATTCGCACACATCCACAAATGAGAATATGAAACAACTCTCCTTTCTCATGTACTATATGTCTTGAAGGTTTTCTCCAAGTTAGCACATATAGATCACTCTTTATCTTTTCAACCTGTTAGATGCATTGTCACACTAGAGATGTATTTTTGTTATCCATTCCCCCAATGATGGACATCCAGATTGCTTCCGTTATTTAAGTCAATATTTTATTGAGGTATAATTTTCATAGGGAAATATGCACAAATCATAGGAGTGCAGTTCAAAGAATTTTCACAAAGAGAATACTCAAAAGCATATCAAGAAACAGATTTTACAGAACTCCAGGGGTACTTCTCCTTCCAGTCACCCCTTGCTTCTTCTTGAGTGGCTACTGTGTTGCTTTGCCACCCCCATAGTGCCAAGTTCCATGGTAAGGTTCAAGAGAAATGGTGACAGCCAGAGTCCTTGTCTTATCCCCAACCTCAGAAGCTTTCGTCGCATACCAGAAGTATGATGTATTCTCAACCAGAATAAGGAACTTCCTTTCTGTTCGAGCTTTCTTGCACAGTGTTTGTCAGGACTCAGTGCTGAACTTTATTAAATATTCCTTCTGCATCTATGGCCTTATGGATTCAGGATGGGTGGGCAGAGAACCTGTCTATGCTGGACACCACCTTGTTTGAAAACTGAAAGGATACTGGAAACACACTCAGTATCCCACAAATGTCTTTGTGATGAGTGAATCCTTAGTCTCTTCCTCTGCATCCACTCTAGAGCAGTTCTGTAGATGGAAGTACAAACAAAATGAGTATGGGAACCACTGCAATCTATCAGTCAGAAAAATAGCAAATGAAAAGTCTAAGCAGAGAATTATAATTCGGGTAAGTGAAGTGATGGTCACTTTAGAAACAGTGGTCAGGAAAGACTTAAGGAAGTGAACGTGAAGCTAAGAATTGCAGAAAGAGAAGGAGCCAACTTGCAAATATCTGGTAGAATTTTCCAGAGAGAGCAGAAAATGAAAAGCCTTCGATAATGTGGGATTTGGAAGTCACAGTAAAAAGTTTTCATATTGATAAGAAGACGATGGAAGGAAGTATTCAGCAGGGGAGTGAGGTCATTTCTCATCTAAAAAGTACCTTCACAGTAACATCCAGACTGATGTTTAGTCACATACTTGGGTACCACAACCTACCAAGCTGACAAAATTAACTATATGTAGTGTGGGATCATATGCTAACTTTGTGCGTTACTCTACTTTAAAAATTAAAACCCAGCTATATCATAGAATTTCCAAATAATTATCAGATAACATTACTGGCCTGCACAGAGCAATTTATAAAACAGCCTGCACGTAGTCAACAGTGATCCAAGTTGTTCTAGATGCCTTTGAAAGCCACAGAGAGGGCAGTATTGCTGCACACCCACTTGCTTCCCTGAGACTAGCTTCAGGCCTCTGGCCGGGGGGCCTGGAATGTTTAGGAAGGAGATGATCTCCTAGGGTATTGTACCCGAAGACCACACTAGAATCAGGGTCTTCTTGTTGAGTGTGTGTGCAGAGGGTGCTGACCTGGGAGGGGAGGGATAAATGATGTCATATGCAGAGTTGCACAGTGCTGAGAAATGGACCAGAGATGACACAGCTGTGCTTAAATTTCTTTGGGCTGTCCCGTGCAGGAGTGATCTGCTTTGTTCTTTGGGGCCCAGAAGGCAGAAGGCATCACGATCATGAAGGCAGGCAGTGACTGCAGCTAACATGTACAACCCTGGGCTCCCAGCAGGGGACCGCGCCTCCCGCGCTTCCGCAGGAACACCTTGGGGGTGTGGTGCTAGAGATGAGGCCAAATAGCCCTTGAGATCCCTTCCCCATTACATGATTCTAGGACATGCTGGTGTTGGTGTGGATAAAGAACAAGGACCAGACTTGTGAGAACTTCCTAAGGGAAAACGAAAGAGCCAGATCCCACAGATATTAGAGAATCGGAAGAAAAAGATGGTCAATCTGGGCATGCTGAGTTTGGTAAAATGTCATCCAAGTGGTATGGGCCACTGCAATGTGGCATTGGAGAGACTCCAGGGGCAGGCTGGAAGATAGGCTTCATAGTCACTTCACAGAGGAAGCTATGTTAGAGGCTGGGTCAGCTCCTCCAGGGGCTGTTAGAGGATGACAAGGGAAAGCAGAGAGCTATGGGGTCCCACTGTCCCTTCTAAGGTTGAGAAAGAGAGTTCCAATTTTAACATCACCTCAGCTATGTCCCAGTAAAGAAAACTGCATCAGATCTTACCAGAAGACATGCTAAAGGTAATGCTACCTTGGCACAGTTGAGGAGAGGGAGAAAGAGAAAGGAAAGGAGGGAGTGAGAAAGGAAGAAAGAGAGGGAGGGAAAGAGACAGGAAAGGAGATCCCTTTATCCCTCTTTTGACTTATTCATATATGTATAGTTATCCAAAAATATATTGAACATTTTCATAAAAATTAAAATACCTGTAAAAGTAAATTCTTACTGCTCACTGCTCACTTCTATTTTCTTCTTTTCTGACTTTCCTGGGGCTTGAACCTGCAGGCGGGACTGGCAGTGCTGGGTAGTGACCTCAACACTGCATCTCAG
Source organism: Sapajus apella (assembly GCF_009761245.1). Taxonomy (NCBI): domain Eukaryota; kingdom Metazoa; phylum Chordata; class Mammalia; order Primates; family Cebidae; genus Sapajus; species Sapajus apella. Next base: position 1,719,553 of record NW_022437107.1, read on the forward strand.
GCTTTGTTTGTGGGGTGGAGACAGAGCCTCGGGACCCTGGGCTGGTTGGTTGTGTGCCCTTTCTGGGGGCCCTGGGAACTCTGAGAATAAAGGGTTACTTCTTCCCAGGACTGTTATTTATTGCATCTTTGGGGCAGGTTTGTAAATGTGTTATTTGCTTGAACATTATTTGTTTTACAAAATTTCAGGCATATCCTGTGTGTCAGCACCGTAAAACTCCAGAAACATGTTTTAAATAAACAACCCTTGGTGGGAGGGACCAAGATGGCCAAATAGAAACAGCGCTGGTCGGCAGCTCAGAGCAAGACCAACACAGAAGGCAGGTGATTTCCGCATTTCCAACTGAGGTACCCAGTTCATCTCTCTGGGACTGATTAGGAGGTAGGTGCAACCTACAGATAGTGAGCAGAAGCAGGGTGGGGCATTGCTTCACCTGGAAGTGCACGGAGCTGGGGGACCTCCTTCCCCTAGCCAAGGAAAGCAGTGAGGGTCTGTGCTATTCACTCAGGGTGCTATGCTTTTCCCATGGATTTTTGTAATCCTTGGGTCAGGAGATTCCCTCATGGACCTACACCACCGGGCGCCTGGTTTCAAGCACAAAACTGGGTGGCTGTTCTGGCAGGCATCAAGCTGCAGGGGTTTTTCGTACTCCAGCAGCACCTGGAACTCCAGTGAGACAGGATACCCGGCCACTGCCCTGGAAAGGAGGCTGAGGCCAGGGAGCCAAGCAGCCTTACTCAGCAGGTCCCACTCCCACAGAGCCAAGCAAGCTAAGAACCACTGGCTCTTTCTCACTGACAGCACAGCAGTCTGGAGTTGACCTGGGATGATTGAGCTTGCTGAGGGGAGGGGTCTCCACCACTTACTGAGGCTTTAGTAGGCAGTGTTCCCCTGACAGTGTTAAGAAGGCTGGGAGGTTTGGACTGGGCAGAATTCACCACAGCACAGCAAAGTGGCTGTGTCCAGACTGCCTCTCTAGATTCCTTCTCACTGGGCAAAGCATCTCTGCAGGAAATCCAGCAGCTCATCAGGGGCTTAAAGATCAACTCTCATCTCCCTGGGACAGAATGCCTGAGGGAAGAGGCAGCATGGTCTCAGGTTCAGCGGACTTAATCTTTCCTGCCTGCTGGCTCTGGAGAGTCTGGGCAATCTGGACGAGGGCGATTCCTTCAGCGCAGCGTGCCAGCTCCTCTAAGGGACAGTCAGATTGCTTCCTTGGGTGGGTCCCTGACCCCAGGCCTCCTGACTGGGTGAGACCTCCCAACAGGGGTCGCCAGACACCTCATACAGGAGAGTTCCAGCTGGCGGCATGTCCGTGCCCTGCCGGAACAAACCTTCCAGAGGAAGGGGCAGGGACCAGTCTTTGCTGTTTTTCAGCCTTCACTGGTAACACTCAGGCAAACAGGGTCTGGAGTGGACCTCCAGCAAGCTGCAGCAGAGCTGCAGAAGAGGAACCTGATTGTTAGAAGACTAAGTAACAAACAGAAAGGGTGGACTCCTCCCTAACTCATTTTATGGGACCAGCATCATCCTGATACCGAAACCTGATACCCCATCCAAAGGTCATGAGCCTCAAAGATCAAAGGTAGATAAATCCATGAAGATGAGAAAAAACAGGACAAAAATGCTAAAACTTCCAAAAGCCAGAATGCCTCTTCTCCTCCAAATGATCACAGCTCCTCTCCAGCAGGAACACAAAACTGGACAAAGAATGAGACTGACAAATTGACAGAAGTAGGCTTCAGAAGGTGGGTAATAAAAACTCCTCTGAGCTAAAGGAGCATGTTCTCATGCAATGCAAGGAAGCTAAGAACCTTGATAAAAGGTTACAGAAACTGCTAATTAAAATAATCAGTTTAGAGTGGAACATAAATGACCTGATGGAGCTGCAAAACACAGCATGAGAACTTCCTGAAGCATACACAAGTATCAATAGCCAAATCAGTAGAGCAGAAGAAAGGATATCAGAGATTGAAAACCATTTTGCTGAAATAAGACATATAGACAAGATTAGAGAAAAAAGAATAAAAAGGAATGAACAAAGCCTCCAAGAAATATGGGACTATGTGAAAAGACCAAACGTATGATTGATTGGTGTACCTGAAAGTGACAGGGAGAATGGAACCAAGTTGGAAAATACACTTCAGGATATTATCCAGGAAAACTTCCCCAACCTAGCAAGACAGGCCAACATTCAAATTAAGCAAATACAGATAACACACGAAGATACTCTACAAGATCAACCCCAAGACACATAATCGTTAGATTCTCCAAGGTTGAAATGAAGGAAAAAAATGTTAAGGGCAGCCAGAGAGAAAGATAAGATCACCTACAAAGGGAAGCCCATCAGACTAACAGTGGATATCTCAGCAGAAACACCTAAAAGCCAGAAGAGAGTGGGGACCAATATTCAACATTCTTAAAGAAAAGAATTTTCAACACAGAATTTCATATCCAGCCAAACTAAGCTTCATAAGCAAAGGAGAAATAAAATCCTTTACAGACAAGCAAATGCTAAGGGATTCTGTTACTACCAGGCCTGCCTTACAAGAACTCCTGAACGAAGCAGTAAATATGGAAAGACAAAACTCATACCAACCACTGCAAAAACACATAAAAATATAAAGACCAATGACACTATGAGGAAATTGCATCAACTGCTGTGCAAAATAACCAGTAGCATCATGATGACAAGATCAAATTCACACATAACAATACTAACCTTAAATGTAAATGAGCTAAATGCCCCAGTTAAAAGACACAGACAGGCAAATTGGATAGTCAAGCCCCATCAGTGTGCTGTATTCAGGAGACCCATCTCACATGCAAAAACACACATAGGCTCAAAATAAAGAGATGAAGGAACATTTACCAAGCAAATGGAAAGAAAAAACAAAGCAGGGCTTGCAATCCTACTCTCTGACAAAACAGACTTTAAACTAACAAAGATCAAAAAAAGACAACGAAGGGCATTATACAATGGTAAAGGGATCAATGCAACAAGAAGAGCTAACTATCCTAAACATATGTGCACCCAATACAGGAGCACCCAGATTCATAAAACAAGTTTTTATAGACCTACAAAGAGACAGACTCCCACACAATAATGGTGGGAGACTTTTACACCCCACTGTCGATATTAGACAGATCAATGAGATAAAAAATTAATAAGGATATTCAGGATATGAATTCAGCTCTGGATCAAGTGGACCTAATAGACATCTACAGAACTCTCCACCTCAAATCAATAGAATATACATTATTCTCAGTGCCATATGGCACTTATTCTAAAATCAGCAAAAAAATCCTTCAAAACATCAATGAATCCAAGAGCTGTTTTTTTAAAAAAATATTAACAAAATAGACCACCAGCTAGACTAATAAAGATGAAAAGAGAGAACAATCAAATAGACACAATAAAAAATTATAAAGGGGATATCACCACTGTTCCCACAGAAATACAAATTACCATCAGAGAACACTATAAACATCCCTAAGCAAATAAAATAGAAAATCTAAAAGAAATTGATAAATTCCTGGACACATACACCCTCCCAGGACTAAACCAAGAAGAAGCTGAATCCCTGAATAGACCAATAGCAAGTTCTAAAACTGAGGCAGTAATTAATAGCCTACCAACCAAAAAAAAAAAAAAAAAAAGGCCAGGACCAGAAGAAATCACAGCCAAATTCTACCAGAGGTACAAAGAGGAACTGGTACCATTCCTCTGAAACTATTCCAAACAATTGAAAAAGGTGGACGTCTCCCTAACTCATTTTATGAGACCAGCATCATGCTGATACCAAAACCAGGCAGAGAAACAACCAAAAAATAAAACTTTAGGCCAATATCCCTGATGAACATTGATGTCAAAATCCTCAATAAAATACTGGCAAGCCAAATCCAGAAGCACATCAAAAAGGTTATCCACCACGATCAAGCCGGCTTCATACCTGGGACGCAAGGCTGGTTCAATGTATGCAAATGAATAAATATAATCCATCATATAAAGAGAACCAGTGACAAAAAACCACATGATTATCTCAATAGATACAGAAAAGGCCTTTGGTAGAGTTCAACATCTCTTCATGTGAAAAACTCTCAATAAACTAGGTATTGATGGAACATATGTCAAAATAATAAGAGCTACGTATGACAAACCCATAGCCAATATCATACTGAATGGGCAAAAAGCTGGAAGCATTCCCTTTGAAAGCAGGCCCAAAACAAGAATGCCTTCTCTCACCATTCCTATTCAACATAGCATTGGAAATTCTGGCCAGGGCAATTAGGCAAGAGAAAGAAATAAAGGGTATTCAAATAGGCAGAGAGGAAATCAAATTGTTTCTGTTGGCAGATGACATGATTCTATATTTTAAAAACCCCATTGTCTCAGCCCAAATTCTCCTTAAGCTGATAAGCAACTTCAGCAAAGGCTCAGGATACAAAATCAATGTGCAAAAATCACAGGCATTCCCATGTACAAGCAGAGAGCCAAATAATGAATGAACTCCTATTCACAATTGCTACAAAGAGAAAAAAATATCTAGGAATACAGTTTACAAGGGATGTGAAGGTCCTCTTCAAGGAGAACTACAAACCACTGTTTAAGGAAATAAGAGAGGACAGAAACAAATAGAAATCATTTCACGCTCATAGGAAGAATTAATATTGTGAAAATAGCCATACTGCCCAAAGCAATTTATAGATTCAGTTCTATTACCATCAAACGACTATTGACATTCTTCACAGAATTAGAAGAAACTACTTTAAATTTCATATGGAACCAAAAAATAGCCCGTATAGACAAGACAATCCTAAGCAAAAAGAGCAAAGCTGGAGGCATCACACTACTTGACTTCAAACTATACTACAAGGCTACTGTAACAAAAACAGCATGGTATTTGTACCAAAACAGATACATACACCAATGGAACAGAACAGAGACCTCAGAAATAACACCACATATCTACAACAATCTGATCTTTGACAAACCTGACAAAAGCAAGCAATGGGGAAAGATTCCCTATTTAATAAATGGTGCTGGGAAAACTGCCTCGCCATAATCAGAAAACTGAAACTGGATTCCTTTCTTGCACCTTATAAAAAAATTAACTCAAGATGAATTAAAGACTTAAATGTAAAACCCAAAGCCATGAAAGCCCTGGAAGAAAACCTAGGCCATACCATTCAGGACACAGACATGGGCAAGGACTTCATGAATAAAACATCAAAAGCAATTGCAACAAAAGCCAAACTTGACAAAGAGATCTAATTAAACTAAAGAGCTTGTGCATGGCAAAAGAAACTAGCATCAGAGTGAACAGGCAACCTACAGAATGGGAGAAAAAATTTTCAGTCTACCTATCTGACAAAGAAGGTCTAATATCCAGAATCCACAAGGAACTTGAAGAAATTTATAAGAAAAAAACAAACAAACCCATCAAAAAGTGGGCAAAGGATATGAATAGATACTTCACATAAGAAGACATTTATGTGGCCAACAAACATATGAAAATCATCACTGATCATTAGAGAAATGCAAATCAAAACCATCTCACACCAGTCAGAATGACAATTATTAAACAGGAAAAAAAAATAGATGCTGGCGAGGCTGTGTTGAAATAGGAACGCTTTTAAATGTTGGTGGAAATATAAATTAGTTTAACCATTGTGAAAGACAGTATGACAATTTCTCAAGGATGTAGAACCAGAAATATCATTTGACCCTGCAATCCCATTACTAGGTATATGCCCAAAGGAATACAAATCATTATACTACAAAAATACAGGCACACCTATGTTTACTGCAGCACTATTTACAATAGCAACAACATAGAACCAACCCAAATGCTCATCAATGACAGGCTGGATAAAGAAAATCTGGTACATACAAACTATGGAATACTATGCAGCTATTCTCAGAATATAGAATAAGAACATGTGCTTTGCAGAAACATGAATGAAGCTGGAAGCCATCATGCTCAGCAAACTAACATGGGAACATAACTAAACACCACGTTTTCTCACTCATAAGCGGAAATTGGACAATGAGAATACATGGACACAGGGAGGGGAACAACACACACCAGGGCCTGTCAGGAGGTGTGGGGTGAGGGGAGGGAGAGCATTGGGACAAATATTTAATGTATGTGGGGCTTAAAACCTAGATGACGGGTTGATAGATGCAGCAAACCACCATGGCAGATTTTACCTATGTAACAAGCCTGCACATTCTGCACATGTATCCCTAAACTTAAAGTAAAATTTTTTTAAAATGCTTATGTTTGCATTCCAGGACTCTGATTCATAGAAAGATACATATTGAAGGAGCATTTATAAGCTTCTAGGATCCTTCTACTCATTTTTTAGATGTCAAAAATGAGGCCAACAGACTGGAAATGTTCACGACTACATGAATGTATCATGGCCAGGTAACTACTCACTTCTGTATTTTCGGCATTAGGAATGCTGCTGATTATTCATGTAATAATCATATATAATATTCTTATAGTCTAGTAGAGGCCCTGATCCACAGGAGTGTGAAACTTCAAAGGCAAGAGCCTAGAGCTCACAGTGAGTGCCAAAGGATGGTGCACAGCCTGGGACAGTGGGACTGTGTAGCTTTTACTGGCTTTTACCCCATGCCAGCCTGTCCTTGCTTCTTCCTTTTACACTCAATCAAACGTGACCTCCCACTAACAGATGTCTTTCCTGTTAGCAGTCAGGTGATATCGTGATGAGATTAGATGTGTTTTAACTGAGACTCAGAAATGCTCAAACTCTGTCCCATAGTACAGCTACACCTGTCTGGAAAATTCTAGAGGGCAATATGTAGTCAAGGATGTACCTGCACCTCCTGTGCAGGACTGCCTGGACAAGGGAGGCAGAGTGTCCTCCTCCTCCATGGAGTTTAAAGACCCTAGAGAACCACGAGAAACAGAAGAAAGCCCTGAGAAAGCCACAAGAAGGCAGAGGGTACCTGAGAAATTGAGTAATATCATGTGGGCTGGCAGAGAGTTAGGGTACCTGCAGGGAAAGGAGGAAGAAGGGTGCTGTAGGGGGAAGGGTGGAGCAAGGGAGGTAAGGACCATACCAGGCACTGCAGAGACTGCCAAAAGCCCATGGTACATGGGGCATGAGGCCTAAGCTGGTGCATATCAGAGAAGACACATAGGTACCATGTTCTTTAAAAGGACCATGAGAAAGAGGCAAAATTGGAGAATCTCAAGAAGAAGCAATTGAACACTAACTAAAAACAGAGTCACCTGTCTGCACAAATTTGGGTCAGAAGTTCATCTCCCAAAACTCTTTTAACATGACTTCCTTGTGAAAAGCAAAGATGAATGTCTTGGTGTGACCTCCTCCTCCCAGAGGTGGCCCTGAGAAAGCACATTTATTAGCAGCCTCCTCTTTAACTTATCACAGTAGTGCGACATCTGTCCTTTGTGCCTTGCTTGCTCGAAGTGCTCACCTGCTTAGATGGCTTTTACACACACACATACGCACAGACACACACACACTCACCCATGCACACACACAGCCCTCCCTAGAAAGGGGAGTGGGGGAATTGGTGCCAGATGTGTACATGCACCGCAGGATGGATGTGCTGGGATACTAGCTTGTCTCCGCACACCTCATAACGAGCAGCTCTTTCCTTTAGGGCTGGCCATCTGTGACTTGGTGATGGTGGACTGGTTCTGCCTTGTCAGCCTTACCTTCCTTGGACCGAGTCATACACTCAGTTACCTAGCTAGGCGTTCTCCTCTGTGCAATAAAGAGGGATGCCCTCAGAATGTATCCTAGAAGGGAGGGCTGGACATTAGAAATGTGGGCAGATGAGAAGTGACTTGTTCCTTTTATCTCAGAAACTGGCAACAAATTTGTTCAGACTTCTCATTCCTATGTATTTGGATTTGGAAATTTAAAGCTCTCTTTGGGAGTTGGTGGAAGTGGGTTGCAGAGGGGATGGAGGCAACCCCTATTAAGTAGACTAACTCCCTTTCCTTATCATTACTTTCCTATCTTTACTTTGCTAAATGGACAATTGTTTATTCTTATTTTGTAAGATTAATAAATGTGGTATCATTTTCCTTCTAAGAATATTTTTGTTAGAGTGAAAAATTGACTACAACCTAAGTTTCTAGTAATGGAAGACTAGAAATACATGTAAGCACTTTGGTCACATTCATGCATTTGCTTGTTTCTGTTCCTTCTTCTTAGGTGAGGCCTAACATACATTTATTTCAGTGAGCAAAGGGAAATGATCCTAAAGGTACACCTCAATAAATGTATGTATATATGTGTAAAATATAAATATATATCATATTTATATAAATGAATATATTTATATAATATAAAATTATATTTATATAAATATATAACATATAAATAAAGTGTATAGTATAATTAAAGTATAATAAATATTTATATGAATATAATTTATATATTTATAAATTATATAATTATAATTTATATTTAAATGTAATATGTATTTATAATTAACTTATAAATAAATATAAGTATATAGTATAATTAGATATGTGTATAGTATAATTAAATAAGTATAATAAATATTTATATAAATATAATTTATATATTTATATAAATATATAGCATATAAATAAATATGTGTATAGTTAAATATAAGTATACAAACATACTTATATATAGTATATATAATAATTTATATTATATACAAATATATATAATAAATTGTATATATTATATATATATAAAACCACTTCCCAGAGGAAAATGTAAAACATTTATCTTCAAACTTCATTGTGCATTTCCCAGTCCATGTACTCCTTCCTTCAGAGACAACAGCTATTCTGACTTCAATCACCATTGATTAGTTTTAACTGCTGTTAACCATCATATGAATAAAATTATGGAAGATGTACATTATTGTGCCTAGTTCCATTTGCTCAGTATGGTGCCTATGAGATTTATTCGTGTATTGCGTGTAGCAGTGATATATTCTGAGTCATTTCCAGGTTTGGTCTACTTTATGTATTTAGAGCTGCTGCAAACATTCTTATGCAAGTCCTCTGACTGATATATGCAGTAATTTTCCTTGAGCCATTTAATTTTAACCTATCTGTCTCATATTTAAAACATGCCTCTTTAAAAGAGCATATACTTGGTTTTTTTTTTAATACAGTCTGAAAATGTCAGCCTTTTAATTAAAGTGCTTAGATCATTTACATTTAACATCACTGATACAATTGGATTCATGCCTTTCACTTTGGTATTTGCTTCCTAATTACTGTATCCATGCTTTTTCTTTGACTCTGCTTTCCAGACTTCTATTGGATGAATCAAAATTTTTCAGGTTTTATTTCATCTTCTTTACCAGATTTTTAGTTTTATATTTGTTGCATTTTTCCTTTAGTGAATATTTCAATATACATCCTTGAAATGTTGTAATCTACCTTGAATTGGTACTTTTATTGTGTTGAAAATAATGCGCAACTTTATAACTGTTACCTGTATATATTCTCTCCACTATTTGTGCTATTGTTGTCCTGTATTTTACTTCACAAATGTTATGGACCCCAGAGGACACTGTTATTATCATTACTTTAGTCAGTATTCCTTTTTTCCTTTGCAAGTTTATATGGTGAGTGTTTTTAAAGGATTTAAAAAGCATGCTCCATCAGCATAATATCTTTTTCTCATTTATGTAACAGATGCATTTCTGTCTGCTTGTGTAGGGCAAAGGGTTGGAACTTGAATAAACTTATGATTTCAGAAATATGCTATTTTAGAAATGTACTCCATAGAATTTACTTCACTGCTCCTACCACTGATTCTTCAAATAAGCAAAATATGGAAGGTCTTATCCCTTGAAAATGTTTTTAAACACTAGCACTTTAAGTTGAAGCATTGGCAGAAAAGTAGCAATGTCAGCTATAATGCCAATACTTAGTTTTATTTAAAATAAAAATTGAATGCACAGCACAAAATTTATCATTTCCTTTATCATTGGAGGAGAGGGAAAGAAAGCAAGCAGAGATGGGGGTATGGTTATACTATTTAGGGAAGAGCTGAATACAAAGACAATGAGTCTTTCATAGTCTCGACAACTCCACAATGAATAACTGTGGATTATCCCATTTATAATTTACATTGGATAAAAAAAATGGCTCCCCTCTGTGTATATCAATTTAATTCAAACCTTATTATCTTCAAAATACAAAGATGAATACTACAAGATAAACTCTAACTGCAATAGGTATTTTCTAAGTAGAAGACCAAACACCAAAAGGAATCCCTCTTTCCAATGTCTTTTGATATGACGAGATTTTGCCAGAGCAGAACTTAAATAAGCATTCTCATGGTCAAGTAAGAAACCACAGTTGTTGTGTGTATTACCCTACAATTACTATATGTATCACACATTAAATTAAACTCAGCATTAAATATGCTCATATAATTATGCTGTTAATGATGATGGCAGTGATGAGGCTGGTGGAAAAGCCTGTCTTGAGTGCAAGAAAAGTAAGAGAGAAAAACATAACAAGCAGAAAGTAGACACAGAGTTGGACATTTTTTGACTAGGAAAGAGAATTTTAAGCATAGAAATAAAAAAGAAAAGTACTCCCTTATATCTCCTATGTGGAAATAAGAAGATACCTTTATGAGATATACTAGACAAGGACAAAACTCAGTACTCTAACTCTACTGCAGCATTACAGAAAAAACCATCCCTTTACCACAGTGTAGGATTTAAGGGCAACCTTCCCAAGGATGCATGTTATATAAAACACAGCAAGATTGCTGCTGCCCTGTCAAGTACTTCCAGTCCCTACCCAGGTCCTGTCAATACTGGTGATTCCAATTAGTTTTATTAAAATAAATCTTTGAAAAAATGATAAAGCATTTAAAAAGGCAAGTCAAAATGCTTCAGGAACCACATATGCAACACAAATTTTATCGTCAAATGAGTTGTTTGCCTTGCACTACGAAACTTTTATTTTACTCAAATTAGAGCAAAAATCTTCTATACATAAGTATCTTCCCTGGCCAATAATTCAAAGAAAAAAGAATCCCAAATGATTAGTAAAGAAAAATATAAGAATTAACAGACCCTTTAAATTTGTTTTAAATATTTTTAAGTTTAAAAAGTGTTAAAGTTTGTCACTCCTAGTAGGAAAACATTATCTGAATGGATACCCTAGTGGCAAACCACTGTAAAATGCTTCAGCTGCGTTTGGCAGAGAGGAGTAGGGATGATCTTCAAAGCACCCCAGCTCTCTTGATGAGAAGGTCAGAGGTACACTGGTTTGTATTGCAACATCCATAAGGTGACCAAGGTTGCTTTTCCTTCAGGAAGGACTTTATCTATCAAAAGGGCATTGTGTTTGACCTCTAAATTTGGCTGACAATTTGCTGATAAGATTAATAACCTTTGAGTTGCTCTGGTATTTTGGCATATATTTGCTGGGCTCTGAGCCACATCCTGGAAGGCCACCATAAGTTCTGGATCCTTCATGGCTGCAAGAACCTCTGGATCACTAAGAATTTCATTGAGTCTAGGCATTCTGGCCATTCCAGGCATGACCCCTCCCATTCCAGGCATTCTTCTGGGAAAACAAGCAGGCATTCTCCCAGGAAAGCCACCTGGAAAAGAGCCGTACTGAGCTCCTGACTGTCAACTGGCTTCTTCCTCCCTCTGGGCTCTCTCATGCTCTTCTGGATCCTTCTTAACTCTTTCTATTCTTTCTTTGATCTCTCGCTATTCACTTTTTTGCTCATACTTTCTCCAATGTTCTGCAATTTTCTGGGCCCTAGGTTGAACTTCTTTCAGCATTGCACTCACATCTTCATCATAGTCCAATTTACAGGCAAGGGCAAGATCATGGACTGCTTCTTCCCAGTGGCCCAGGAGTCTGTGCTTTCCCTTGCCTTTTGTAAGGCTGAGCTGAATAAGGATTTATTTCAATGGCTCTGTCACAGTCTCGGATGGCAGCATTTGGTTTCTGTAATTTGACGAAGACACTGGCCCTCTTGGTATACAAAATGGCCAAGCAAGGATTCAGCTTGATGACATCTGTGAATAAGTCAATGCCTTTCTGCAATTCACCAACCTTTAGGGCTTCAATAGCAGCCACTTTCTTATCATTTGCCTGATCCATCATCTCCTCTGTTATCTCTGCATTTTCATCTCCCATTTCTTGAGGGGTGTCAGTGTCTGATTCAATAACACCTTCATTATCAATTTCTAGATCACTTTCTCACTTGATGGTTCACCTGCCTTTAAGTCTTCCTCTACCTTCTTGCCATCAGGTTTTTCTTCCTTGGTTTTTTCTTCTGATTTAGCTTTCTGAGTAGCAGGTGATATTTTACCCCCCATACTCTCCACCCTCTCCCTCAGGAAGCACATTTCCTCGGTGTGCAGAATGCTAGAATCCTGCTTACACATCTTCACAAAGGCCTGAAGCTCATTCACTTTGCAGGGGTCCATGGTCAGGAGGCGGTGGGCGAAGCTGAGGTTCTGCAGCCCAGTTCCAGGCCCAGGTGCTGGCTCAGCATGACCGTACAGAAGGGATTTAGTCAACATTCTTTTGTGTTTTTCCCCACTTTACTATTTCCGGCAATTTTTACCCTTTTTAGCACTTCCATCTGAAACCATTTTCCTCCAGACTGAAAAATTTCTTTTAATATTTCGCTTATTACAGACTTCATGCTAACAAATTCTGCCAGATTTTGTTCACATGGAAATATTTTTATTTACCCTTCATTTGTGGAGCTGGTTTTCACTGAGTATGCATTCTGACCTCCCACCATACACACCCTGCATTCTTTATAGATGGTTTTCCACTGCCTTATGACAAACGCATTTACTTGAAAAGTCATTTGCCAATCTTAACATTGGCCCTTTGCAAGTAATAAATGGAATCTTTCTCCTGGCTGTTTATTTATTTATTTATTTATTTATTTATTTATTGCCCTGTACTTGTATTGTTATCGAAGCTTGACTATTTTTTTCGCCCTGTATCTGTGGTTATCCGACGCTTGGTTTGCCTAGCTGTTGGTTTCTTTTTCCCTTTTCCTTTTTTGAAACTTCTTAAGCTTTTTCTTAAATGTCTTAAATCTGTAGTCTGATATCTTACATCAGATTTTGAAAATATTAGTTCGTCTCTTGTTTTTTCCAGTTCTCTCTCTCCACATCTTCTGAACTCAAATTAAATACGTTAGATCACCTGCAAGTTTTCCTAAAGTCTCTTATAGTCTGTTCTCTATTTTCAACTATTTTTCTTCTGTTTCAGTGTCGATGTTTTCCATTTACCTGTTTTTGAATTCATTATTTCTGTCTCCTGTTCTGCCCAGCCTGCTCTTACATGGACTCAATGAATTCTTAAGTTTAGATGTTATGTTTTGAATTTCCATAATAACATTTGATTCTCTTATGTATTAAAATGGTCTTTTAGACTTCCCATCTTTCATCCATTTTATTCATTTTTTTCTTTTCTTTGTATATTTACAATAGTTATTTCATTGTTCTTGATCTTTATTATGATTATTGGTCATATTGTTCTCCTATACACCTGTCTCCTTTTAAAAAATTCATGCCAGACATTGCATATAAAATATTTTGAAGAATGAAATTGATCATTTTCCTCAGAATGTTCATTTTTTCCTCCATTAGACAGACAATATGAAGGACTGATCACTTCACTCTAATCATAAATTGTGCTATGTCAGGGCAAGACTGCAGTTTTAGTGAGAATAGGTCAATCTCTATTTTCTTTTTTGTTAATCTGATTGAGACATATTTTACATATCATATAATTCATCCATTTCAAGAGTACATTTTAATAACATAAGGATTTATTGATGCACTTCTACTTTTTGTCCGTATTTTTTGTCCTTATGCCAGTACCACACTGTCTTGATAACTGTACCAGTTAGTTTGCATATCAAGAAGTAATAATGCTTCAACTTCATTCTCTTTCAAAATTATTTTTGATATTCTAGGTTTTCACATTGTTATACAGATTTCAAGATCTAATTGTAAGTTTCTGCCGAAGTCTGCTGGAATTTTGATATGAATTTCCTATAGATCAATTTGTGGAGAATTGCCATCTTAACAATATTGACTCTTCCAATTTATAAACATGGAATTTTTTTCTGTTTATTTAGTTCTTCCATAATTTTCCTTAAAATATGTCGCAATTGCTGTGCAGAAGCTGTGGAGTTTGATTAGGTCCCATTTGTCTATTTTGGCTTTTGTTGTCAATGCTTTTGGTGTTTTGGTCATGAAGTCCTTGCCTACACCTATGTCCTGAATGGTTTTGCCTAGATTTTCTTCTAGGGTTTTTATGGTGTTAGGTCTTATGTTTAAGTCTTTAATTCATCATTAGAGTGAATCAGCAACCAACAGAATGGGAAAAAATTTTTGCAGTTTACCCATCTGACAAAGGGCTGATATCCAGAATTTACAAAGATCTAAAACAGATTTACAAGAAAAAAACTAACTAAGCCCATTCAAAAGTGGGCAAAGGATATGAACAGACACTTTACAAAAGAAGACATACATGAGGCCAACAAACATATGAAAAAATGCTCATCATCACTGGTCATCAGAGAAATGCAAATCAAAACTACATTGAGATACCATCTCAGGCCAGTTAGAATGGCGATCATTAAAAAATCTGAAGACAACAGATGCTGGAGAGGATGTGGAGAAATAGGAACACTTTTACACTGTTGGTGGGAGTGTAAATTAGTTCAACCGTCGTGGAAGACAGTGTGGCGAATCCTCAAGGACCTAGAAATAGAAATTCCATTTGACCCAGCAATCCCATTCCTGGATATATATCCAAAGGATTATAAATCGTTCTACTATAAGGACACGTGCACACGAATGTTCATTGCAGCACTGTTTACAATAGCAAAGACCTGGAACCAACCCAAATGCCCATCGATGATAGACTGGATAGGGAAAATGTGGCACATATAAACCATGGAATACTATGCAGCCATCAAAAACAATGAGTTTGTGTCCTTTGTAGGGACATGGATGAACCTGGAAACCATCATTCTCAGCAAACTGACAGAAGAGCAGAAGATCAAACACTGCATGTTCTCACTCACAGGCGGGTGTTGAACAATGAGAACACATGGACACAGGGAGGGGAGCACTACACACTGGGGTCAGTTGGGGGAAAATAGGGGAGGGATGTTGTGGGGTGGGGAGCTGGGGAGAGAGAGCAAGGGGAGAAATGCCAGATGTAGGTGATGGGGAGGAAGGCAGCAAATTACACTGCCACGTGTGTTCCTATGCAACAATCTTGCATGTTCTTCACATGTACCCCAAAACCTAAAATGCAATAAAATAAATAAATGGAAAAAAAAAATAAAATAAATAAAAATATATATATGTCACAATTTTTCAATGTACAAATATAATATGATATTCTTTTGGTTAGCAGGTTTTTAAGTATGTTATTCTTTTTAATTTTATTGTGAAAGAAATTGTATTCTTTTCTTTTTGAATTTTGACTGCACTTATTTAGTGAACCTAGAGATAAGCCAAAGACATAATGCAAGTCAACATTATAAATTGTATGTTAATTTTATGTTTACTTATGTATTGGAGGAATACAGCTAATCTTTGTGTATTGATATTGTATCTTTCAACCATGCTTTCCTTATAAAAGTACAGTCCTACATGTTTGTGTGTATATATATGTGAATTTTTTAGAATTTTTCTACATAGATACATCATCTTGCATGTAGTAGAACAGTATTATTTCTTCCTTTCCAATACGAATGCCTTCTGTTTCTTTTCCTTGCATAATTGCTCTTTCTAGAATCTCCAGTACAATGTTAGAATAGAAGAGGTGAGAGTTGCCATCCTGTCTTTGTTCCTACTATCAGAGTGAAAACTTTCAGTCTTTCACCATTAATTATAACATTCTCTTTAGGTTTTGCATAGATGCCTTTATTGGATTCAGAAAGTTTTCTTCTCTTCCAAGTTTGTTGAGGGTTTTGGTTATAAATGAGTTTTGAATAATATTAAATGTTTTTTCTGTGACTATTGAGATGACCCTGTGCAGTTTTTCTTCCATTCTATCAGGACGGTTTTTAACATTAGTTAATTTTTGGATGTTCAATCAATCTTGCCTTTTTGGGATGCATTCTTCATGGTCATGGTGTATAATGGTCTTTTGTACGTTCTCAATTTGGCTTGCTAATAGTTTTCAAGAAAATTTGTGCTGTGTTCATGAGGGAATTGGTATACAACATTCTTTTCTTGTGATATCTTTGTCTGCTCTTGTAACAGGATAATAATAGTCTTATAAAATTAGTTGGGAAGTGTTCCTGCCTCCTCTACTTTGCAGAAGAATTTTTGTGTAGAGTAAAACATTGTTTCTTTTCTAAAGGTGTGGCTGAGTTGCCATTGAAGCCCTCTGGATACTCACCTATCCTTCTCCCGTTGTTATTGCTTATTTGTTTAGTGACTTGGCTGTTTCAGTAAAATCTATCTTCCTCACAGTGTGAAACCTATGTTTCTCAGAGAGTGAAGTCTGGGGATACACACAGGCACTGTGGGAGAAGAGATTTTAGCAGGGCTCCTGTTGGCTCCTCTCTACTAAGTTGTCTGCCTCTGTTAGTATCATACTCAGCAGTTAGCCTTCACTAATTGCAGGCTGATTTCTCTATTGTTCTCAACAACATCTGGGGTATAAATTGTTTCATAGTCTGATCCAAGTATTTTGGGCCTCTTTACAATTATTTTGGTAGTTCCTGAGGTTTCTTTTGACTCCTCTTGTCTTTCTGTTTCCCAGTTTTCTCTGATGAGCTAGTCGGTGTATGGCTTAGTTTGTTGCTCTATGGACCCCTCACCCTCTGCTCATTTGCCTCAACTTCCCCACACTCAGTTCCAAATAAATTTCATTTCCTTTCAAGACAGCTTTGTTATTATGGACTGTCTTCCCCTAGAACACTGTCTCTGAATCAGTGCCCTAGAGCTGGAAACAAACACGGCGTCACCCTTCTCTCTGAGGACACCCTGCTTCAGAGGCAGAGCATTGGGTGGTGGTCTCCGGTCTTCTCAGTTTGCCTCTCCCAGTGTGGAAGCATTGCCTATGAGCCTTCTGGATGAGCTCAGTATGGGGCCCCAGTGTTCTTGGTCTCCCCTGCCTGGGACAGGGCCTCTATATTTTGAGTGCAATCTAGGTGAAGGAAGGGAGCTGTCACCCTCTCAGTCATACTCACATGGAATTCATTCTCTACAACACAAATGAGGGTGGGAGCTGGCTCCCAGCAAGCTCCCACCCTCATTTGTGTTGTAGAGAATGAATTCTGGCATTTGTGTTGTAGAGAAAAAATGCTGGCAACTTGCTCTTTCCCGGGAAATACTGTAGCCTTTGATTGGAAACTGGTAAAAAGGAAGCCCTACCTTCTTAGTCACAGCATCCCACAGAGAACTGAGCTAAGGGGAGGGAGTGGGTGGTGGCTCAAGTATCACAGACTCTCACTGTTCTATCTGAGGTTTAGTAGATCTGCTTCTGTACATGTTTCTTCATTTGCTGTACGCCCTAAGAACAATTTCAAAAGATATTGAATGGTTGCTTTTTAAAACACTCTCAACAGTTATAACTCTTTCACTGGAAGACATGTCTACAGAGCTTCTCACACCACCATTCTGGAAGAGAGATAATACCTTGGAAAATGTCTAACTAGAACACCAGAGCTTTGAATACATTCTTGGTACATATAACACATACATTTGTAGAGAGTATTAAAAAACTGAAGAGTAAATTTTTCCAAAATATCTTCCTGTACGTCCTCTCCCTTAATCATCACGGCCGTGAGACAGGTAAGGCTAATAGTATTTTTCCCCTTTTTGCAAATGAGAAGACAGTAACAGAAATAGACATGAGGAAATAACCAAGGTAGAGGTAGATTATAACTCAGCCCTTTGAGTCTCACCTTCCCAGTAGTTCCTCAGTGAATATGATATGCCCACATTGCAAAACTGCACCCTACGTTCTAAGGCAGGCTAATGGAGCCATGACATGGATTCGTGGACATGCATTTGATTCATATCCTCTATATCTAGTCTGAGTTCTAAGCATGTGCTATGACTGTAGAAAGATATAATTACTGAATGTTAACAGTTCTCATTACTGGGTTCAAAGGAGGCAATGGGGAAAAGAGACAGAATATTCTCTCTATTATGGGTTCAAAAGGTCATAACAGATATAATGCATTTGACATTTTAAAAAGTGATATAATTCTGGGAATAATGAAATGTTTCTAATATTATTTCATCTAGGAAAACTTGTGTGATAAGAATCCCTAAGAGTAGGTGGGAAAGGTGCAAACTCACCATGGTGGGTTCATTTTCATTGTGTAATTTTATTTACCTGCCCAGAAATCCTACCTCAACACTTCCACAGAAGCTCAATTAAGATGATCTGAAAGTGAACTTAGTTTCCTGATGCCAAAACTCAATGAGTTGACAGCATCATAGTTAAAGATGCCTCCTGCAGTGCAGTTGTCATCAAGGGAGACAAGCTCAGGTTTCTTCTTCTCCCTTTTGCCAAAGATGAGACTTTATGTGGGGCTTACATGAAACTGGATACAGAATATGTGCTACATTGGAATGAGGAATTTCTGTACTGTTGTCAGAAATAATGGCAAAATCAAGAGCAGAGAGCTCCTGCAGCTATAGTTTGATCATTGAGTTTTGAGGACATGCATGACCATATTCGAAGCTTGTCACCAGGAATATGGATCTAGAGTCTTTGTGAAGATGTACAGGCTAGAGCTGGCTCAAGAGCAGGATCAGGCGTATGTGGAACGGGCTGGATATTGTTAGAGAGCACATAGTGGCAGCCTGTCCATTCTAAAGCTCTTCCTTGGCCTTCTGTGGAAGAATTAATGGCTGTTCACTTGACCCTCAGGAGCTAAGGCTAGGGAGAATGGAGGGGGAGGGTGGTAAAAGTTATACTGGGGGAGATTCTTCCCCAGAGATAAAAAAGAATATAAACGGGGAGGCAGGAAGTTGAGATTGATTCCAGAATCATTTAGACTAGATTTAAGAGAGTCTATTTTCATAGGGCTTGAATTTGGGGAAGAAATAGAATTTGAAAGTACAGTTGCCTTTTAAGCGGATAATTTTGAGACTAGCAAAGGTGAGAAGATTCTAAGCAGACTTTATTATGACTCTTTGTAAAGACAGTAGGATGGCTTCAATTATTTTAAAAAAACATTTTGGATTGTTCTTTGACTTGACATTGAGCCTTTTCTTGGCAATAGGGACTCAAAATTATAGCTGGGTTATCTGTGGTTTTGGCCTATGTGGCTATATATTATTCTTCTTTCAGAAAAATTAGCCCAATAAAATCCTTGTCAGCTGCTGAAATGCATTATATGAGAAAAATATAATGAACACTAAGTAATTAACCAATGAATTTTGAAAATGCGAATGATTTGTGATAAAATGACATATCTGAAAAGTAATTTGCCCTTGAGAAGGCACCATCACATTTATAGTCATGTTATGTCTTCCTAGAAAGTTGTCAAGAATGCAGCCGATAATATGGTAAGAGTGCTGAGAACAAGGCAGGTGTTGCATTAGCACTTCAAAAATCATTTTGGTTTCTCAAATTCTATGTCTAAATAAAAAATGAAACCTTGACATGGAAGTTGATTATCATGTGGTGGCACGTAATATCAGATAGTATTAAATATTTGTGAAAATGTCAAGTACAGCAGAAGTAAACAGAATACTACAAAATAATTTCCTTAATTCAAAAGTACGGTCTTCACCATGTGTACAGACTCTCATATAAACAAAGTATAGGATCCCAAACTACCTTCTCAAGAGATGACATCAGCAAAATGGCAGAGTAGGCATCTCTGAATCTTTGTCTCCCCATGGGAACATTAAAAACAAGCAGAAGTTTCCATAACCACCTTTTTTGTTTATTTCTTTTTTTTAATTGGGCAATAATTGTACATATTCATGGGATACATAGCGATATTTTGATACGTGTAATATGTAGTGATCAATCAGGGTAATTAGCATATCCATCAACTGAGACTTTTTCATTTCTTTGTGTTGGGAACATTCACTATTCTCCTTCTAGCTATTTTAAACTATGTATTATTGATAACTAGAGTCCTCCTACAGTGGTATAGCACACTGGAACTTACTCCTTTTGTGTAGCTATAATTTTGTATCCTTTAACAACCTCTCCCTCTGCCTCCTTTTTTCCTATTCTTCCCAGCTTCTGGCATCCTCTGCTCTACTTTTTACTTCTATGTGATCAACTTTTTAAAGTGTCTACATATGAATAAGTACAAGTGCTGTTTAACTTTCTGTTCCTGGCTTATTTCACGTAACATAATGTCCTCTGGTCTCATCCATGTTTACATGATTGACAGGATTTCATTGTTTTGGCTGAATAGTATTCTATGATGTATGCATACCATATAGTCTTTATCCCTACATCTGTTGTTGGACAACTAGGTTGATTTCATATCTTTACTGTTACTTTGTTGGAACTCTGGAAAAAAATCAAAGGCTTACAGCAACCAATAGAATGCTTAATAAGGAAAAAAGCAACTTAAAAATGATAGGAAAGCTGTGTGATAGGAAACTCCATCTCCTTTCCAGTATGGCAGTGGTGTTGAAGTGGCAGCAGCAGGTATTTCCAGTGTGGGATCCTGGTCTCTGATTCCAAAGAGAGAACAGGTCTTATTCACAAATTACTGTGTATGTCTGTTCTACCATGACTGGAGATACCTAAAATACCAATGCAAGGTGCTCGTCTCTATTTTGCCTAACTCAGAATTTGGGCCAGAAAAATGGTGGGCATCGCTCAAAAACAGTGCAGCTAAATTAATACTCATCATGTGCTTGGGGCAAAAAAAAATTATGGTTGAAACATACAATAGACCACCTAAACCCTAAGAAAAAAGCTGGGGAAAGTTTCTTGGGGAAATTAAGACATTAAAAAGTAGCTGTGTATATAGGGGGATTTCAAAAGCCATGTGCCTGCACAGGGAAAAGTGAAGGTTCACAAAAGACCTACTGCAACCCTAAGGCTTCACCCCAGTGTGATCCTGACGTGTGGAGTAAGCTAACTAAGTGTAGAAGAAGTGGCCTGGCACAAAGACAGTCTCTGAAAAGAGCAGGAAAAGAGCTTTTGTGAAAAGCGCTTGTTGTAGCTCCTAACCCTTAAGGAACTCTCTGAAAATGTGCAAGGTGAACGCAAGCTAAGAAATACAGGCTTCAGTGACTACACACAAGGAATAAAATCTTTGTAAAACTAGTTTTGTAAAGTCACTAAACTAACGGAAGGTTACAACCTTTAACAATAAAATTTTAAAAAATAAAATAAAATAAAATAAAATAGAAGAACAGGCAATCCTGGAGAAAGGGAAGAATCTGATTTCCAGTGAAAACACATTGTAATATTCAAATATCCACCTTTCAACAAAAAAAAATCACAAGTCAAACAAAAAAAACAAGAACGTATGGCCAATTTAAAGAAATAAAATAAATCAACACAAACTGAAAAAGCTCACACATTGAACTTATTTGACGTACACTTTAAAGCAATGCTTTAAATATGCTGACAGAGCTAGGGGAAAACATAGACAAAGAACTAAAGAACACATGAAAACCAACGTATAAACAGAATGAGAATATCAATAGCTAGAAATTATTTTAAAAAACCAAACAGAAATTCTGCAGCTGAAAATCTCTATTTATAAACTATTCACTACAGGAATCCAAGAACAGATATGAGCTGGCAGAAGAAATAACCAAGATAGGACAATCAAAATGATTAAATATGAGAAGACAAAATAAAAAAGAATGAAGAAAAATGAACAGAGCGTAAGTGAGCTGTGCACCATCCAGGGAAAAAACACGTGCATTCTTAGTGTTTCAGAGGGAAACAAAGGAGAGGAAGGGGCCAAAAAGTTAGAATTATTTAATGACTGAAAACTTCCCAAATTTGACAAAATTCATGAATTTACAAATTCAAGACACTCAATTAACTCCAAGTAGGATAAACTCAAAGTGATTCACAGTGAGACACATTATAATCAAATAGTTAAAAAAACAAAAACGAAAATAATTTTGAAAGCCACAAGAGAGAAGTGACTCATACATATCAATGGCTGTACAAGAATCACCTATAAGATTAACAGATAATTTGTTATCAGAAACCATACAGTTCAGAGGCACTGGATGACACATTTAAAGAGATTTAAAAAAAAATTACCCTGACAACCAAGAATTTTATATCTGATAAAATTATCCTTCAAAAGTGAGGGAGAATTTAGGATGTTTCAAGATAAATAAAAGGCAAGAGTATCTGTTACCACTAGACCTTTCCCACAAGAAACGCTAATGAGATTTCTGCAGGTTGAATTGAAAGGACACTAGATAATTAATCAAAGCTGTATGAAGAAATAAAGATCTTTTTTTGTGGCTGGAGAATTCATGTGGAGGTCAGAGTGGAGGCAGGTGTGAGAGGGCCCAGTAGAAGGAAACATGGCTGCCAAAGTGTTTGAGTCCACTGGCAAGTTTGGTCTGACCCTAGCTGTTGCAGGAGGCCTGGTGAACTCTGCCTTATATAATGTGGATGCTGGACACAGAGCTGTCATCTTGACTGATTCCATGGAGTACAGGACATTTTGGTAGGGGAAGGGATTCACTTCCTCATCCCATGGGTACAGAAACCAATTATCTTTGACTACCCTTCTTGACCATGTAATGTGCCAGTCATCACTGGTAGCAAAGATTTACAGAACATCAGCATCACACTGCGCATCCTCTTCCCGCCCTTAGCTAGCCAGCTTCCTTACATCTTCACCAGCATGGCAGAGGACCATGATGAGCATGTGCTGCTGTCTATCATGACCGAGATTCTCAAGTCAATAGTGGCTGGCTTTGATGCTGGAGAGCTAATTACCCAGAGAGAGTTGGTCTCCAGGCAGGTGAGCTGCGACCTTAGGAAATGAGCAGGCACCTTTGGACTCATCCTGGATGACGTGCCCTTGACATATCTGACCTTCAGGAATGAGTTCACAGAAGGGGTGGAAGCCAAACAGGTGCCTCAGCAGGAAGCAGAGAGGGCTAGATTTGTGGTGGAAAAGGCTGAGCAGCAGAAAAAGGCGGTCATTATCTTTGCCAAAGGCGACTCCAAAGCCGCTAAGCTGATGGCCAACTCGCTGGCCACCGCAGGGAAAGGCTTTTTGAGCTGCACGAACCGGAAGCTGCGGAGGACATCACATGCAAGCTTTCACTCTGGGAATATCACCTTACTCCTGTGGGGCAGTCCTGGCTCCTCTGGCCACCCCAGTGCAGGCCTGCTCTGCCTGTACCATGGGCCAACTTGGCCCGTGATAGTTAAGATGGCCTTCCTTCTGCCCCCACCACAGAATCACTGTGAAATATCACGATTGGCTTAAAGTAAAGGAAATAAAAGTAAAATCACTTCAGAGCTCTAAAAAATAAATATATAAATAAAGATCTCCAGTAAAGGTAACTGCATGGGTAAATATAAATGCTTGTATTGTTATTTTTTGACTGTTAATTTTACTTTGTGTTTACTACATGATTTAAATACAAATGTGTAAAATATGAATCTACATTATGGCTACGCAGTGTATAAAGATGCAATTTGTGGCAACAATAACATAAAAGGAGAAGGCAGAGAGGTAGATGAACAGAATTTTTGTATGCAATTGAAGTTAAGTTGGTATCAGTTCAAAGTATATCGTTACAAATTAAGGATGCTAAATGTAATTTCCATACTAACAAAAAATAAAATATCTCAAGAATATACACAAAAGAAAAGGAGAGGAAAATCAAATTGGTTTACTAAAATTGAAAAATCAAAAATTTACTAAACCTAAAATGAGGCAATAATGGAATAATGGAACAAATGTATGAGACATACAGAAAACAACAAATAGCAGCTATCCTTCCTTATTAGTTAATATATATGTATTAAACTCTCCAACCATAAGGAGGGTATTAGTACAGTGAATTTTGTAAAAAATGATACAACTATATGCTATCTACAAAACACATTAGAACTAAAAACACAAATAGGTTAAAATGAAAAACTGGGAAAGAATATTCCACACAAATAATAACCAAAAGAGAGCTGGAAACCTATACTAATACCAGACAGCCTAGATTTATAAGAGACAAAGGCGATAAAACAACTGGCTCACAAAAGGAGTGAAAAATTATATGCATATGTATACCAAACAAGAGCCCTTATGTATATATAAGGTCTCTCAAAGGGCTGTGTGTGTGCGTGTGTGTGTGTGTGTGTGTGTGTGTGTGTGTGTGTGTGTGTTGAAAGGGAGAGAGAGAGAGAGAGAGAGAGGTAACATTGATACAATTAAAAGGAAAAATAGTTCTATAATACAAGTTGGGAATTTCAATACCCCACTTTCAATAATGAATAGAACATCTAGACAGAAGATCAGTTATAATATAGAAGATCTGAATGACATTATAAACCAACTAGTCCTAACAGACATAGAGAGCACCTTACTCAACAACAGAAAAATATGCATGTGTCTCTAGTACACATAGACTATTCTCCAGGATAGATCATATGGTAGGTCACAAAACAAGGATTAAGACATGTTAAAACATTGATATCATACAAAGTATTTTCTCTAACTACAGTGGAATAAGCCAGAAATTAATAACAGAAGGAAAACTGGAGAAGTCACAAATATGAAGAAATTAAGCACCATTCTATTAAACAACCAATGGGTCAAAGTAGATACAACAAGAGAAATTAGAAAATACTTAGGGATGAATAAAAATGAAAACACAACATACCAAAACGTATGGGATGCAATAAACACAGTGCTCAGAGGGAAATCTAAAACCATAAATGCCTACGTTTAAACAGATTTCAATTCAATAAGCTAAATTTATACTTTCAGGAACAAGAAAAAGGAGAGAAAACTGAATTCAAGTCTTAGGAGAAGAAACATAATAATAAAGATTAGTGTGGAGATAAATAAAATAAAGAATAGAAAAAATACGAGAATCAGTGAAACCAATAGTCGGATCTTGGAAAAGATCAACAATATTGATGAATTTTACCAAGACTAACAACAAAAAATAGAGCGGAGACACAAATAACTAAAACTGTAAATGAAAGTATGGACAGTGCCGAACTTACAGAAATTAAAATGAATATATAAGAATACTATGAATCTTTGTACACAAAAAATTAGATAACCTAGATAAAATGATTTCCCAGAAGCATAAAATTAGTTGAACTCCAGAAAAAAGAGACATCTGAAGAGATATACAATACAATTAGAGAGATTGAATTAGTTATCAAAACCTTCAGAAAGGTCAGGCGTGGTGGCTCACACCTGTAATCCCAGCACTTTGAGAGGTCGAGGTGTGTTGATCTCTTGAAGTTGAGTTTAAGACCAGCCTGGACAACACGGCAAAACCCAATCTCTACTAAAAATACAAAAATTAGACGGACGTGGTGGTGCATGCCTGTAATCCCAGCTACTCAGGAGGCTCAGGCACAAGAATCACTTCAACCTGGGAGAAGGAAGCTGCAGTGAGCCAAGATTGTGCCACTGCACTCCAGCCTGAGCTACAGTGCAAGACTGGGTCTCAAAAACAAACAAACAAACAAACAAACAGACAAAACAAAACAAAAAGAGAAGTCCAAGACCAGATGGCTCAATTAGTGAATTCTAAAAACTATTTAAAGAAGAATTAAAATCAATGCTTCTCATAGTATTCGAAAACTAGAAGAGGAACACTTCTTCATATATAAAGCCAGCTTTACCCTTATTACACAACAGCATAAAAGAGTAAAGATCAATACCTTTCATGAATATAGATGCAAAAACCCTCAAGAAAATACTAGTAAACCAAATCCAACAACATATTAAAAGAATGGTACAGCATGGCCAAATAGGATTTATTTCTATAATGCCAAGATTGTTCAACACATGAAAATAAATCACTACAAAAGAATGAAGGGGATAATCCCACACAAACTTCTCAATTGACGTGAGAAAAAAAGGATGTAACAGAATTTAATATTCTTTCTTAACAAAAACACAACAAATTTTGAATAGCAGGAAATTATCTCAACACGTTGAGAGCCACATATGAAAAATACAGTCAATGTCATACTAAATTGTGAAAGACTGAAAGCTTTTTCTCTAATATTAGGAACAGAGCAAGGATGCTCACTTTCACCATAGTACTGAAAGTCCTAGCCAGAGCAATTAGTCATGAAAAAGATGTAAAAAGCATACTGACTGGGCACAGTGGCTCATGCCTATAATCCCAGTGTTTTGGGACACTGAGGCAGGTGGATCACTTAGGTCGGGAGTTTGAGACCAGCCTGGTCAACATGGTGAAACCCCATCTCTACTAAATATACAAAAATTAGCTGGGCATGGTGGTGCACGCCTGTAATCCCAAGTACTCAGGAGGTTGAGGCAGGAGAATCACTTGAACCTGGGAGGCAGAGGTTGCAGTGAGCCAAGATCTCCAGCCTGGGATACAGGCTGAAATAAATTAAATACATACATATATACCTACACATAAACATGTTTAAAAAGATATAAAAGGCATACACATTGGAAAGAAATAAGCAAAATTGTTTGTGCTCACAGTTGACATTATCTTATATGTAGAAAACCCTACATCTTTTTCTCAAAACAGAATTAATTGAATTAAGCAAAGTTGCAGGATTCAAAATCAGCACACGCCCCAAAAAATCAGTTGTGTTTTAATATACTAACAATTGATGATCTTTAAAAGAAATTAAGCAAACAATTTCATTTGCAATAGGATCAAAAAGAATAAAACACTTAGGAATAAATTTAACCAAGGAGGTAAAAGACTTGCACACTGAAAACTATAAGATATGCTGAAAGAAATTAAAGATACAAATTAATAGAAAGACACCCCATGTTCAGGGATAGGAAAATTTAAATTGCTAAGATTTCAATATTACTCAAGGTGATGTACAGATTCTGTGCAACCCCTATCAAAATCCCAGTGATTTTTTTTTGCTTAAATAGAAAAATCCATCCTGAAATTCATATAGAATTTCATGAAACAGAATAGTCAAACAATCTTGAAAAATAAGAATAAAGTTGGAGGTCTTACACCTAGTGATTTCAAAAGTACTACAAAACTATAGTAATAAAAACAGTGTTTGACTGGTATAAAGGCTAACATGGTGACCAATCAGATGGAATAGACAGACCTCTAAAACACCCTTGTATATATGATCAAATTATTTCCAACAAAGTTACCAAGGCTATGTAGTGGGGAAAAGGCATTCTTTTCAACAAATGATGGTGCTGGGAAAACCAAATATACACATGTGAAAAGATAAAGTTGAAATCTTACTTTATACCAAATGATCAAAATGGATCAAATACCCAAATGGAAGAGCTAAAACTATAATACTATAAGAAGAAAACTAAGGGGGAGGCCTCATGATATTGGATTTGGCAATTATTTCTTGAATATTACTCCAAAAGTGCAGTCAATAAAAGAAAAAATAGCTAAATTGTGCTTCCTTAAAATTAAAAACCTTTGTGCATCACAGGACACTATCAACAGAGTAAAAAGGCATCCTACAGAATGGGAGAAAATAATTGATTGCAGTCATATATCTAACAAGTGGTGAATGCACAGAATAGCTTAAAAACTCCTATAACTCAACAACAAATAAACAACCAGATTAAAAAATGGATAAATGACTTGAATATGTATTTCTCCAAAGATGATGCACACATGGTTAATAAACACATTTTTAAAAGACTCTCCATATCATTAGTTATTAGGGAAATGCAGAACAAAAACATAGTGAGATGCTACATCACACCTACTAATATGACTATTTAAAAAAAACACAGAAAATCACAAGTAGATGTGGAGAAACTGGAACCCCCATACACTGCTGGCTGGACCGTA
>NW_022437107.1:1747550-1755853 GCF_009761245.1 Sapajus apella
TATCCCAATGTTTATTGCAGCATTATACACAATATGTAAAAGGTGAAAGCAACTTAAGTGTCCATCAGATGAGCATAAAATGGTAAATACATTCAGTGGAATATTATTTAGCTGTAAAAACTGAATGAAGTTCTTACACATGCTAAACCATGGATGAACTTTGAAACATCATGCTAACTGAAATAAGCCTGACATGAAAGAACAAACAGCATATGGTTCCTGTCAGTCCATCTGTGTTGCCATAAAGGAATACTTGGGACTGCTGGGTACTTTATATAGAAGAGGTATATTTGGCTCAGAGTTCTACAGAGTTCTGCAAGAAGCATGGCACCAGCATCTGCATCTGGTGAGGGCCTCAGAAAGCTTCCATTCATGGTGAAAGGGAAAGAGGTGCTGGCATAGAGAGATCATATGGAGGGTCGGGGAAGCTCCAGGCTCTTTCTAACAAACAGCTCTCACAGGAACCATTACAGCAAGAACCCACTCATAATCTCAAGGACAGCACCAAGCCATTCATCAGGGATCTGCAGCCATGACCCAAACACCTCCCACTAGGCCCCACCTCCAACCCTAGAGGGTAAAATTTCAACATGAAGTTTGGAGGGTCAAGTGTGCAAACAATAACAGTCCCTTTAGATTAATGAGAAAATGCATAGTAGAAAAAGTAGGTTAGAGGTTATCAGGGGATGGGGATGGGGAGTCATTGCTTAATGATTACACAGTTTCTGTTTTGACCTGATGAAAAATTTTGAAAATAGGTTGTGGGAATAGTTGGACAACACTGTAAATGTCATTAATGCCATTGAATTATACACTAAAATGGCAAATTTTATGTTACATATATTTTACCTCAATAAAAATAATTTTTTAAAATATTACTCAATAAAAAAGGGACTCATCTTCTGAAAGAAATTATGCCAAAAGTAACACTGGGTTTTGCTTCCAGACCCTTCTGCCTATGGACTGTGAATCTGGTCATATCACTTACCTCTTCTGAGTCTTAGCTTTATTACACACAAATTGTGTTTCATGATGATTTTTAGAGGATTAAATGTTTAAGTGTTTAGTGGGTTCTTGTTAATATGAGATACATTATTTGTATTTGCTTACTGTTGCAAATACAGGTAGAAAGGATGGAGTAACACGACAACCATCTTCCAATTCTTGTTTTTCTGTTTTAGACTAGGTACTTCGTAATCTAGAGCTGTTCTGTTTTTGTTGTTGTTTTGTTTGTTTGTTTGTTTGTTTTTTGTTCTAAATCTATATGTAACCCAGCTTACAATAGAGCAGCCTTATTGCCAAGATCATTTTTTCCTCATTGCTATCATTAAACGCAGTATTTTTCATTGCCTCTCTGAGGGACTTTTCATTTCCTCTATGTCTCCAAAGTGGTACCAGAACATTAGCTGGCCCTGACTCCTACTAGGGACACGGAAGGAATTCCTTCTTGTAGTGTTGCTAGTGAAAATTTATTTCCAGTTTCTGAAGGGAGGTCAGATAAATCAACCTCCAACATCCCCTTTAGCCATGCGATTCCATGATTCTTAGATTCTATAATCTATTGAAGGAGTGAGATATGATCCCCTTCCCTCCCCATCTGTCCACCAATAAAATGAAGCTGACAGGGCCCCCAAGGGATCTCACATTTCCTTTCGTGGAAAATGGAATTCAGATTTTTGTAGATACTGATCTTTATGACTCTTTTTATGGAGCCTGAAAGGGTCTGACCTATTATTTGGACCAAAATCCCTTGTCAACCACCTTGCATCTGATTTATATCTAGCTCAGACATGTGCTGCCCTTGCTTAACCAAGCTCTTCTGGGAGAAAATGAAAATCTGAACTGTAACATGTTGGAACTGCCTTCTGCTAGACTTGTCAACCACAAGGAAAGCATGCAGGGCCAAGGCGACCATTTGTCATCCCAGGTACCACATCTCTTCATCCCCCTTAGTCTCCCAGTCTTGGGTTCTAGATGAGCCCTAAAGGTAACCAACCTCAGTGAGAGTTTTCCCTGCAGTGCTCTCCCACTGCCCAGCAGCAATCCAGTTTAGAATCTCCATGTGCTCATATTCAGGCATGACTCAATTCTTGCCTTCTTGCTCACCTCCCAAGTGGTGTTTCTCAGGCCCCTCAAGTGCCACATATCCAGAAATGAGTTCTCCATATTATCTCTAACTTATTCTTCTCAGCCTTCATTCTGATCTCTTTCAGAATATTCTGCACATGGCCTCCATAATGTTAATTGGGAAATTCAAAGCAGATTATGTCATTCTTCAGCATCAGCTCGTTGGATGGTGTCCCCACTGCCTTCCCAACTTTCTTCCAGAAAGCTAAGGCCTTCCCTGATCTATCCCATGCCCATCATTTGATCAAATGAGGTTGCTTTTTCTTTTTTTGTTCATTTGTCTCACTGTCTTTTTCACATTGTCTCTTCTGTCCTCTGTCTAGAATGCTGTTTCTGTCTTCTTTACCTGTTTAATTTGTATTAATTGTCTAATGTTCAACTCAGAGCCTTCCTCAAATCTCTACTCTCAGCTCTTTCCCTTCCTCCATTAGATTAGATGTTATTCTGTTTCTCTAATATTCTTTGGATAATTTTATCACTGGATTTACCACATCGTGTTGCAACTTTCTTCTTTTTTCTTTTCCCATTTATTAATTTTATTGCATTTTAGGTTTTGGGGTACATGTGAAGAACATGCAAAATTGTTGCATAGGAACACACGTGGCAGTGTGATTTGCTGCCTTCCTCCCCATCACCTACATCTGGCATTTCTCCCCTTGCTATCTCTCCCCAGCTTCCCACCCCCCACCGTCCCTCCCCTATTTCCCCCCAACTGACCCCAGTGTGTAGTGCTCCCCTCCCTGTGTCCATGTGTTCTCATTGTTCAACACCCGCCTATGAGTGAGAACATGCGGTGTTTGATCTTCTGCTCTTCTGTCAGTTTGCTGAGAATGATGGTTTCCAGGTTCATCCATGTCCCTACAAAGGACACAAACTCATCGTTTTTGATGGTTGCATAATATTCCATGGTGTATATGTGCCACATTTTCCCTATCCAGCCTATCGTCGATGGGCATTTGGGTTGGTTCCAGGTCTTTGCTATTGTAAACAGTGCTGCAATGAACATTCGTGTGCACGTGTCCTTATAGTAGAACAATTTGTAATCCTTTGGATATACACCCAGTAATGGGATTGCTGGGTCAAATGGAATTTCTATTTCTAGGTCCTTGAGGAATCGCCACACTGTCTTCCACAATGGTTGAACTAATTTACACTCCCACCAACAGTGTAAAAGTGTTCCTATTTCTCCACATCCTCTCCAGCATCTGTTGTCTCCAGATTTTTTAATGATCGCCATTCTAACTGGCGTGAGATGGTATCTCAATGTAGTTTTGATTTACATTTCTCTGATGATGAGTGATGATGAGCATTTTTTCATATGTTTGTTGGCCTCACGTATGTCTTCTTTTGTAAAGTGTCTGTTCATATCCTTTGCCCACTTTTGAATGGGCTTGTTAGTTTTTTTCTTGTAAATCTGTTTTAGTTCTTTGTAAATTCTGGATATCAGCCCTTTGTCAGATGGGTAAACTGCAAAAATTTTTTCCCAATCTGTTGGTTGCCGATTCACTCTAATGATTGTTTCTTTTGCTGTGCAGAAGCTGTGGAGTTTGATTAGGTCCCATTTGTCTATTTTGGCTTTTGTTGTCAATGCTTTTGGTGTTTTGGTCATGAAGTCCTTGCCTACACCTACGTCCTGAATGGTTTTGCCTAGATTTTCTTCTAGGGTTTTTATGGTGTTAGGTCTTACGTTTAAGTCTTTAATCCATCTGGAGTTAATTTTAGTGTAAGGTGTCAGGAAGGGGTCCAGTTTCTGCTTTCTGCACATGGCTAGCCAGCTTTTCCAACACCATTTATTGAACAGGGAATCCTTTCCCCATTGCTTGTTTTTGTCTGGTTTGTCAAAGATCAGATGGTTGTAGATGTGTTGTGTTGCCTCCGAGACCTCTGTTCTGTTCCATTGGTCTGTATGTCTGTTTTGGTGCCAGTACCATGCTATTTTGATTACTGTAGCCTTGTAGTATAGTTTGAAGTCTGGTAGTGTGATGCCCCCCGCTTTGTTCTTTTTGCTTAGAATTGACTTGGCTATGCGGGCTCTCTTTTGGTTCCATATGAAGTTTAAGGTGGTTTTTTCCAGTTCTGCGAAGAAGGTCATTGGTAGCTTGATGGGGATAGCATTGAATCTGTAAATTACTTTGGGCAGTATGGCCATTTTCACGATATTGATTCTTCCTAGCCATGAACATGGAATGTTTCTCCATCTGTTTGTGTCCTCTCTTATTTCGTTGAGCAGTGGCTTGTGGTTCTCCTTGTAGAGGTCCTTTACATTCCTTGTTAGTTGTATTCCTAGGTATTTTATTTTCTTTGTGGCAATTGTGAATGGAAGTTTGTTCTTGATTTGGCTCTCTTTAAGTCTGTTATTGGTGTATAGGAATGCATGTGATTTTTGCACATTGATTTTGTATCCTGAGATTTTGCTGAACTTGCTTATCAGTTTCAGGAGGTTTGGGGCTGAGGCAATGGGGTCTTCTAGATATACAATCATGTCGTCTGCAAATAGAGACAATTTGACTTCCTCCTTTCCTATTTGAATGCCCTTTATTTCTTGTTCTTGCCAGATTGCTCTGGCTAGAACTTCTAATACTATATTGAATAGCAGTGGTGAGAGCAGGCATCCTTGTCTGGTGCCACATTTCAAGGGGAATGCTTCCAGTTTTTGCCCATTCAGTATGATATTGGCTGTTGGTTTCTCGTAAATAGCTTTTATTATTTTGAGATACGTACCATCGATACCTAGCTTATTGAGGGTTTTTAGCATAAAGGGCTGTTGAATTTTGTCAAAGGCCTTCTCTTCATCAATTGAGATAATCATGTGGTTTTTGTCTTTGGTTCTGTTTACGTGGTGAATTACGTTTATAGACTTGCGTATGTTGAACCAGCCTTGCATTCCCGGGATGAAGGCTACTTGATCATGGTGGATAAGCTTTTTGATGTGCTGTTGCAATCGGCTTGTCAGTATTTTATTGAAGATTTTTGCTTCTATGTTCATCATGGATATTGGCCTGAAGTTTTCTTTTCTTGTTGAGTCTCTGCCGGGTTTTGGAATCAGGATGATGTTGGTGTCATAAAATGATTTGGGAAGAATTCCCTCTTTTTGTATTGTTTGGAATAGTTTCCGAAGAAATGGTACCAGCTCCTCTTTGTATGTCTGGTAGAATTCAGCTGTGAACCCATCTGGACCTGGGCTTTTTTTGGGTGGTAAGCTCTTAATTGCTGCCTCAACTTCAGACCTTGTTATGGGTCTGTTCAGGGTTTCGGCTTCTTCCTGGTTTAGGCTTGGCAGGAGGCAAGGGTCCAGGAATTTATCCATTTGTTCCAGGTTTATTAGTTTGTGTGCATAGAGTTGTTTGTAATAATCTCTGATGATGGTTTGAATTTCTGTGTCTCTATCTCCTTCAGTTCTGCTCTGATCTTAGCTATTTCTTGTCTTCTGCTAGACTTTGAGTTTTGATCTTGCTCCTCTAGCTCTTTCAGTTTTGACGATAGGGTGTCAATTTTTGATCTCTCCTTGCTTCTCATGTGGGCACTTATTGCTATATATTTTCCTC
Organism: Sapajus apella; assembly: GCF_009761245.1. Taxonomy (NCBI): domain Eukaryota; kingdom Metazoa; phylum Chordata; class Mammalia; order Primates; family Cebidae; genus Sapajus; species Sapajus apella. Next base: position 1,753,223 of record NW_022437107.1, read on the forward strand.
TAGATACTGCTTTAAATGTGTCCCAGAGATTTTGGTATGTTGTGTCTTCATTCTCGTTGGTTTCGAAGAACATCTTTATTTCTGCCTTCATTTCATTGTTTATCCAGTCAACATTCAAGAGCAAGTTGTTCAGTTTCCATGAAGCTGTGCGGTTCTGAGTTAGTTTTTGAATTCTGAGTTCTAACTTGATTGCACTGTGGTCTGAGAGACTGTTTGTTACGATTTCCGTTCTTTTGCATTTGCTGAGGAGTGATTTACTCCCAATTATGTGGTCAATTTTAGAGTAGGTGTGATGTGGTGCTGAGAAGAATGTATATTCTGTGGATTTGGGGTGGAGAGTTCTGTAAATGTCTATTAGGTTTGCTTGGTCCAGGTCTGAGTTCAAGTCCTGGATATCCTTGTTAATTTTCTGTCTGGTTGATCTGTCTAATGTTGACAATGGGGTGTTAAAGTCTCCCACTATTATTGTGTGGGAGTCTAAGTCTCTTTGTAAGTCATTAAGAACTTGCCTTATGTATCTGGGTGTTCCTGTATTGGGTGCGTATATATTTAGGATCGTTAGCTCTTCTTGTTGCATTGATCCTTTTACCATTATGTAATGTCCCTCTTTGTCTCTTATGATCTTTGTTGCTTTAAAGTCTAATTTATCAGAGATGAGAATTGCAACTCCTGCTTTTTTTTGCTCTCCATTTGCTTGGTAAATCTTCCTCCATCCCTTTATTTTGAGCCTTTCTGTATCCTTGCATGTGAGATGGGTTTCCTGGATACAGCACACCGATGGGTTTTGTCTTTTTATCCAATTTGCCAGTCTGTGTCTTTTGATTGGGGCATTTAGTCCATTTACATTTAGGGTTAATATTGTTATGTGTGAATTTGATACTGCCATTTTGGTGCTAGCTGGCTGTTTTGCCCTTTAGTTGAGCTGGTACTTGTTGTTCCTTTATATGTGTAGAGCCTCTTTCAGGAGCTCTTGTAGAGCTGGCCTGGTGGTGACGAAATCTCTGAGTACTTGCATGTTCCCAAAGGATTTTATTTTTCCTTCACTTATGAAGCTTAGTTTGGCTGGATAGGAGATTCTGGGTTGAAAGTTCTTTTCTTTAAGGATGTTGAATATTGGCCCCCATTCTCTTCTGACTTGTAGGGTTTCTGCTGAGAGATCTGCTGTGAGTCTGATGGGCTTCCCTTTTTGGGTAACCCGACCTTTCTCTCTGGCTGCCCTTAGTATTTTCTCCTTCATTTCGACCCTGGTGAATCTGACGATTATGTGCCTTGGGGTTGCTCTTCTTGACGAATATCTTTGTGGTGTTCTCTGTATTTCCTGGACTTGAATGTTTGCCTGCCTTGCTAGGTTGGGGAAGTTTTCCTGGATAATATCCTGAAGAGTATTTTCCAGCTTGGATTCATTCTCTTCGTCGCATTCGGGTACGCCTATCAAACGTAGATTAGGTCTTTTCACATAGTCCCACATTTCTTGGAGACTTTGTTCATTCCTTTTTACCCTTTTTTCTCCAGTCTTGCCTTCCCATTTTATTTCATTGAGTTGATCTTCGACCTCTGATATCCTTTCTTCTGCTTGGTCAATTCGGCTGTTGATACTTGTGCATGCTTCACGAAGTTCTCGTGTTGCGTTTGTCAGCTCCATGAATTCACTTATATTCCTTTCTATTTTGTCCATTCTCGTTAGCATTTCATCAAATCTTTTTTCAAGGTTCTTAGTTTCTTTGCATTTGGTTAGAACATGTTCTTTAAGTTCACAGAAGTTTCTTACTACCCACCTTCTGAAGTCTGATTCTGTCATTTCATCACACTCGTTCTCCATCCAACCTTGTTCCCTTGCTGGTGAGGAGTTGTGATCCCTTTTAGGAGGAGAGGCGTTCTGGTTTCGGGTGTTTTCATCCTTTTTGCGCTGGTTTCTTCCCATCTTTAAGGATTTATCCACCTGTCGACTTTGTAGTTGGTGGCTTTCACATTGGGTCTCAAATCTTTCAGATTAACGTTCTGTTTGTTGATGATGAGGTTATTTCTGTTTCTTGGTTTTCCTTCTGACAGTCTGGCCCCTCTGCTGTAGGTCTGCTGAGGTTCACTCCAGGCCCTGCTTGCCTGGGGTTCACCTGCAGCAGCTGCTGAACAGCACGGGTTGTTACCAGTTTTCTTCTTCTGCTATCTTTGTCCCAGAAGGATACCCGCCTAGTGTCAATCTGATCTCTCTTTTATGAGGTGTCTTTTTGGATATATAGGGGTCAGGGAGCTGCTTGAGGAGACAGTCTCTTCTTTATAGGAGCTCAAATTGTGAGCTGCGAGCTCTGTTGTTCATTCAGAGCTGCTGGCCAGGTACTTTTAGGTCTGCTGCAGCAGAACTCATAAACTGCTTTTTGTTCCCAGGTGCTCTGTCCCAGGGATTTAGGGCTTTATTTATGAGTTTCCGTTATGCTGCCGCCTTCTTTTTTTTTTCCTTCAGACCTGCCCAGCCCAGCAAGGAGGCAGCCTAGTCACTGTCGGCCTATAGCAGCTTTGCTGAGCTGCTGTGGGCTCCTCCCCACTGCCGAGTGAACTTCCCTGCAGTCCTGTTTGTATGGGTGTAGTTAACTGCTTTGGTGATGGTGGCCCGCCTCTGTTGGGGTGGAGTCTCTG
>NW_022437107.1:1755953-1791120 GCF_009761245.1 Sapajus apella
CCTGGAATCTACTGTCCTGGTTCTCTGCTCAGTCCCCTTTTTGAACCGGCGTACGGGCGACTTCCCGTGGCTCCAATCGCCAGCCAAAAGGGCCCCCGGACTGGTGTATTTTGTACGGAGAACCGCGGCTCCGGGGCGCCGACAAAGCAGCCGCGTGGGGCAAAGCAGCGGCGCTGGCCGGCACAGCCGCACTGGCTGAAACAGCCGCACTGGCGACCGTGGAGCACCTCCGCCCGGGAATTTCCTAGTCTGTGGGCAATAAAAACACGGCATCCACTCACCCTCTGCGTTTTCACTGGGAGCTGCAATCCTGAGCTGTTCCTAAACGGCCATCTTGGATCGAGCTCCGCAACTTCCTTCTTAAGTGTATGTCTCAATTAATTGTGAATCTTTGAAGGCATGAGCAATCTCATATTTATCATATTGTCCCCAGAGTCCAGCATGAAATTGACACATAAAAATGGCTCAATAAATGTTAGTTAAATGAGTGAATGAATCAGTGAGTGATTACCTAACTTGGCACTGCTTTTTCCCCTGTGGCTCTTCCTCACTTCCCCCATACTCTGCTGAGTTTATACGCAGATGGACCAGGACCTCATTCAACTCTGTGCCTTCCTGTGCCTCCCCCAGCAAAGGGACACAGCAAGAAATCAGCAAATGTCTGCTGAATCAACAAGCCTACTGCTTAGACTCCGTGACTATTGGAGTAAAGGACACATAAATGAAAGCCGACCAACCCATCTGTGCCTAGGGGAGGAAAGGCAGTAAGATTTTTCCCATGAACCTAATGGCTGCTTTAAGTTGGACTCATTCACATTGGATTTGCTATGAAATAGACTCAATGCTCTCTTGCAACTTTAATTAGTTCTCCTCAGAAACCATGCAAGCAAGAAAATAGTGAATTAAATATTTAATATTGAGAGAAAAAAAAAACACCGTCCTAGAATTATGTACCCTGTGAAATTATCCTTCAAAAGTGGAAGAGAAATAAACACTTTCTTAGTGAAACACCAATTTAGGAAATTTGTTGCCAGTAGGCCTGCTTTGCAAGAAATATTAAAAGAAGATCCTTAGAAAAAAGGACAATAATATAGGTTGGAAACTCAGATATACTTAAAGAAGAGCAGCGAAGAAAGAACAAGTGAAAATAAAATTAAAATGTTATTTTTCTTATTCTCAATCCATCAGATAGTAGTTTATTCAAAATAATAGCAAAAATGTATTTGAATATATAGATGTATATAATATATAAGCAAAATAAATGACAGAAATGATACAATGAACAGGAAGGAGGAATTAGAATTATTTTGTTATTATAAGGTACATGTACTACCCATGAGGCAGTATAGTGCTGTTTGAAAGTGATCTTGCTTAGTAGTAAATATATATTGTAAAATCTAGGTCAGCCAATAAAAAGAGTTAAAAAAATAGTACAACTGATATGCTAAGAGAGGAAAGAAAATGGAATCATATAAAATGCCCAATTAAAGCCACAAAAGGAAAAAAAAAAAAAAACAGTAGAAGAATAAACAGGAAGAACAAGGGCAATGAATAGAAAAATATGGCAGATATCATCATTCTTTTTAGCATTTTTTTTTAAGACGGAGTCTCACTCTGTCACTCAGGCTGGAGTGCAGTGATGCCATTTCATCTCACTGGAAACTTAGCCTCCTGGGTTGAAGTGTTTCTCCTGCCTCAGTCTCCTGGGATTACAGGCAACCCCCTGACCCCACCACAACCCCCCAGCTAATTTTTGTATTTTTAGTAGAAACAGGGTTTTGCCATGTTGGCCAGGCTGTTCTCAAACTCCTGACCTCAAGTGATCTGCCTGCCTCAGCCTCCAGACTGCTGGGATTATAGGCATGAGCCACCACACCCAGCCAAAATATGGTCTAAAGGCATCAAAGAAAAGATAGAGATTGTCAGAGTGAATCAAAAACCAGATCCAGCTACATGCTGTGTACAGGAACCCACTTTAAATATAAGAACACATATAGATGAAAAGCAAATGGATGAAAAGAGATTACTGTAGTAATACTAATCAAGCTGGAGTTGCTGTATTAATTTTAAATAGAGCAGACTTCACAGCAAGGAAAGTGCCCTTGTTTAAGGACATTAGATGATAATAAAGGGGTCAAATCTTCAGGAAGATATAACAATCCTTAAAGTGTATGTGCCTAACAATAGACCATCAAAACAATAAGTGAGGCAAAATACTGATAGAACTGCAAGAAGAAACAGATTAATCCACTATTACAGTTGGAGACTTCATCGCCCCTGTATTAGATATGGACAGATCCAGCAGGCAAATTATCAATGAGGACAGAGTTGAACTCAACAACGCTATTAATCAACTGAATGTAATGGATATCTGTAGACCACTTCATCCAACAACAGCAGAATACACATTCTTCTTATGCTCACAAGGAACATCATTCACAAGAATAGATCATACTCTGGGCCATAAAACATACCTTAACAAATTTAAAAGAATGGAAATTATACAATGTCCACTCTCAGATCACAATAGAATTAAACTAAAATTCAGGAAAGAAAGCTGGAAAATCCCCCTCAAATAATAGCAGATTAAACAAATCCCCCTCAAATAATTGCAGGTTCTAAATAACACATGGATCAAAGAAGAAATGTCAACAGAAATTTTTAAATATTTTGAAGTAAATGAAAATGAAGATAAAACTTATTAAAATCTACAGAATGCAGTAAAGCCAGTGCTAGAGAGAGAAATTTATAGTACTCAATGAATATATTAGAAAAGAAGGAAAAAGAAGACCAAGCCCTGTAGGCTCTGGCTGTGCCGCCTCCAACCCACCCCCCGCCCCGCTGGGCCCACCAGGGAAGCATGGCGGAAACAGAGGCACTGTGGAAGCTTCGGGAAGACTTCAGGATGCAGAATAAATCCGTCTTTTATTTGGGCGCCAGTGGAGAAACCACCGGCAGAGTGCTCTTAAAGGAAATCCTGGAGCGGGCTTGTTTTCCAAAGTCACTATCATTGGCCGGGGGAAGTTCACCTTCAACAAGGAAGTTTATGAAAATGTGAATCAATGAGTGGTGGACTTTGGAAGGTTGGATGACTACACTTCTGCCTTTCAAGGTCATGATGTTGGCTTCTGTTGCCTGGGCACCACCGAAGCGAAAGCCGGGCGAAGGGATTTGTTTGTGTTGACCGAGATTATGTGCTGAGGTCTGCAGAGCTGGCAAAAGCTGGAGGGTGCAAACATTTCAACTCGGTATCCTCTAAAGGAGCTGAAAAGTCAAGCAGTTTTTTAATATCTGCAAGTTAAGGGAGAAGTGGAAGCCAGGTCTGAAGAATTAAAATTTGGCCGGTATTCTGTATTTAGGCCTGGAGTTCTGTTGTGTGATAGGCAAGAATCTCGCCCAGGTAATGAATGTTTGCTTAGAAAGTTCATTGGCTCCTTACCAGATTCTTGGGCTAGTGAGCATTCTGTGCCTGTGGTGACTGTGGTTAGAGCAATGCTGAACAATGCGGTGAGAACAAGTGACAAGATGATGAACCTGCTGGAGAACAAGGCCATCCATGACCTGGGGAAAGCGCATGACTCACTCAAGCCATGATCACATTGGAGAAGTGGTTTTTATTGTCAACTTTAACACCTATCACCAAATCGGTAATTTAAGGGTCCAAAAAAAGTCAGCATATTTTAACTCCGTTGTTTTACTATTCTCAGGCATCCATTCCAATCAAGAAATGGTGGTGCTCTGCATCATTGGTTCAGATCCTGATTATACATATGGATCACCCAGGGAGCTTTGGAAAAGTAAAGATTTGTAAGCTCTATCTCAAACTTGAATCAAAATTTCTGGGGCATAGGCACAAAGATCTGTAATTTTCCTTGTTTATACTTCTCCTGATGCCACTGATTCTGATTCCACTGGTTGGGAGGTCTCCTTTGAAATGCTTGTATGCATAGTCATACAGTAGTGAAAACCTTATGAACATGCAGATGAGCTCTGCTCTAAAATTGTTGACATTCATGTCTCTGAGTTACAAAAGTGCTAATTAACTACATGTAATTGTGTAAGTAAACATTGTGCCTTTACTAATTCTTTACGTAATAGGAGTTGTGTACCTAAGTTTATATAACACATGGGGAGGATTAAATAAATAAAGGAATAAAGATAAATGAAAAAAGAAAGAAAAGAAGGAAGAGCTAAAACGAAGCTTCCACCTTGGGAAACTAGTAAAAAAAGAACAAATCAAATTGAAAATAAGCAAAAGAAAATAAATAATAGATATAAGAGCAGAAATCCATTAAATTGAAAACAAGAAATCATAGAGAAAAGCAACAAAATCAAAAGCTGGTTATTTGAAAATATCAATAAAATTGATAAACCCCTTGTCAGGTTCACTAAAAAAAAAAGAGGGAGAGAGAACACAAATTATTAATATCAGAAGTAAAACAAGGGGCACTACCTCAGATCTCATAGACATTAAAATTAGAATCAATAAATACTATAAATAAATCTGTGCCAACAAATGTGGAAAATGGACCAGTTCCTTGAAAGACACAATCTGGCAAAATTCATACAAGAAGGAATAGACAATCTGAATGGGCCTATATCTATTAAAGAAATAAAATCAATAATTAGTAATATTATTTCACAACAGAAAGCACCAGGCCCAGATGGGTTAACTGGTAAATTCTACCAATTCAAATTGAGGGTTATAGACTTTCGCTAAAATTCATCAATATTACATGAATATTCTTGGACTCAAGACAGAAATCCTGAATTCCAGTGAACTAAGGTAATCATTCATTTGCGTCATCTCACTGTGTATAGTGGACACAAGTCTTCAGGCAATGGCAACACTACCACAAACAATTTTTTTCCTAAAACCTGTTTACGATTTTTGTTTGTATCTTTTTGTCCTTAGAGTTTATTCCACTAAAGTTAACTTACTGTTTTGAAATAGTTTCTCCATGCACGGTTAGGTCACCAGTGCAATACATAGTAAAGCACAGTTGTTTTCTTTTGTTTACACTTTTCAGAGTTCGTTTTTTTTTTTTTTTTTTTTTTTTTTCAGATATAATTTCGTTTTGTAATTATGCAAAATGTTTACATAGTGTCGAAGGCAAATTTATAAAACCAGATATTTTCTCTCTTTTTTTCTTTTACTTTAAGATCTGGAATACGTGTGCAGAACGTGCAGGTTTGTTACATAGGTGTACATGTGCCATGGTGAAAACCAGACTTTCAGGCAGGTAGATTCTAACTTTGGCTCCTGTACCTTGCTTCCTCTCTCCCTCACAGTGAGTTGTGCTTTTTTTGAGTCTTAAAAATTCTTGGCTGGGTACGGTGGCTCACACCTATAGTCCCAGCACTTTGGGAGGCTGAGGTGGGTGGATCACTTGATGTCAGGACTTCGAGACCAGCCTGGCCAACATAGTGAAACACTGTTTCTACTAAAAATACAAAAATTAGCTGGTGTATGGTGGCACATGCCTGTAGTCCCAGCTACTCAAAAGGCTGAGGCAGGAGAATTGATTGAAACCAGAAGTCGGAGGTTGCAGTAAGCCAAGATCTCACCACTGTACTCCAGCCTGGATGATAGAGTGGGAGTCCATCTCAAAACAAAACAAAACAAAATTCTTCTAATTTTAGTATGGGAAAATATATGCATATATTTATATACTCCTATTTCTTTGAGAAACAGTAGCATACTACACACGTAATTTTTTTAATTTTCTTTTTCTGTCAACATATGCCCTGACGTTTGCTCTGTAGCAGTACATAGGGATATTCTCGTATTTTTTCAACTCCTGTCAGTGCCATCTGAATGCAGGGTATGTGTGAAATATATCCATCTCACCAAACTGACACAAGAACAGAAAACCAAACACCGCATGTTCCCACTCATAAGTGGGTGTTGAACAATGAGAACACATGGACACAGGGAGGGGAACATCACACATCAGGGCCTGTTGGGGGGTGGGGAGATAGGGGAGGGATAGCATGGAGTGGGGAGATTGGGGAGGATTAGCATTAGGAGAAATACCTAATGTAGATGATGGGGTGATGGATGCAGCAAACCACCATTGTAGGGAAAAGACCCCATAAGTGAGGAGGAAGGAGCCAAAAGTCTCAGTCCATTTCCATATAAATAATGAAGATAGTAACCAGAAATATAGTCATAGTAGTTATTAGCTATTCATAGGTAATCTTAGTTATTCATAGATGATCTTAATTCTTTTACTAATGCCTCTCAGGTCGGAAGTGTGAACTTGGGGTGACATTGTGAAATAAATGACACTAAGGCAAGACGCTTTAAGCCCTCTGTCACTCCGGAATAAGGGCTGCTGGAGGGCACCTTGTCTGTGCGGCAGCGCCAGCACTGGGAAAGCACCCGCTGTTTAGCCAGCTAGGGGAGGAGACGTCCAAAATAGCTGCGATGTCTCCTTCCTGGGGGAGTTAGGAGAAAACTCCGCCTCTCCAACCTCTTGTGGTAGGACTGATGGCTGTCAGGTAGGCCCACGGATATCCGGGGGCTTAACAGTCTATGTGATGCTGTGCTTCAGTGGTCATCATGTTGACTCATGTTCTGATCTGCACCTGGCTCCTTTTTTCTTAGAAAAGATAATCAGTAATAGTAATATAAATCTTAATGTTTTTGTTCTTTCTTGATAAGTATGGAAAATGTGCTGATGCATTATGCTCCTTACCTCATTTTGGGTGCCAGAAATTCCTGAGCCCCACCTGAATGATGCTTGATGTACTCAACCCTATCCCTACCACACCCTATCTACCCTGCCTCCAGTCTCCGACCACCAAGACCGTGCCCTATCTATCCTGCCCCTAGATTTGCAACTCAATAAAAGTGAGAGTGTCCAGGCATTCGGGGTCACTGCTGGCCTCCGCAATTTGGGTAGCAGTGGACCCCCTGGCCCAAACTCTTTTCTCGATCTTCGTGTCTTATGTCTTGTATTTCTACAATTTCCCTCCCCGCACCAGCTGAGAGGGGCTCACAGAACCCTCTAGGGCTGGACCCTACACACCATGGCACATGTATACCTATGTATCAAACCTGTACATTCTGCACATGTACCCCAGAACTTGAAATATAATTTTAAAAAAAGAAATAAAGTTTATTCAATCAACAAACTGCTGATGGATATTTATGTCTTTTTAAAAACAAGATGCTACAACAAAGACCTTTGTACATGTATCTTTCAGAATTTTTACTAGAATTTTAAGATTTATTTAATTTTTGTAATAAATGAGTTTCAAGTTTCGTCAAATGTCTTTCTGCACTGTGAAGATATTTACTGACTTTTTTTTCTTGGTTTTGATAGTATGATGGGATATATAAATGTTTTCCCGATAGTGAACCAATCACATATGTGGACTATATCATTGTTTGCTGTGATGATTTTTAAAAATATGCTATTAGGATTTTTGCATCTGCATCCTAAGTGAGACTGGTTTGTGGTTTCCTAGTTGGTTCACCCTTAGTCAGATTTGGGAATAAATGTTAGACCCACGCTCTAGTTTTAATTGCCATCCATACACTGAACTCTCACAAATATTTACCAGACCTCTGCCCCCACTTCCAGACTACTCTGTCCAGCCTTCTTCTTCACATCCTTCTCCAGATGTCTGACAAACACTTCAAACCCAGCACATCCAAAACTGGGCTTGATTTTCTCCCCACACTTGTTCCTCCGCAGGCTCAGCATCTCCAGAAATGTCAACTCTATCATTTTAGTTGCCCAGGGCCATAAGCCTTGGACCTCTCCCTGGCCTTTCCTTGATTCCAGGACAGTTTCATTGGTAACTCCTGCCAATGTCACCTGAATGTATCTGGAGGATGATCTCATCACAGCTCTTGTACCATTGAATCCTTCCTCACAAGCCACTGTCTCCTTCCCCTTGAATAATGGTACTTACCTCCTTATTTTTCTCTCTGCTTCCATCCAGACTATTCTCAATACAGCAGCAGGGTGATCCTTTTTAAACCAAGTTGCATGATATCTTTTTAAAATTTCAACTCTCCAGTGGCTTCCCGATGGATATACTCACTCTTTGCATTGGCCTGCAGGGTCCTATGTGACCTGTCCTTTATCACTTCCAGATCCTTTCCTGGATGTCTCGTGTCTACTTAATCAGTTTCAAATGGACTGCCTTCTTGCTACTGCTCAAGCACACCAACTCCTCTGCCTGGAAGGCTCTTTCTCCTTCTATCCACACAGCTCTCTTCCTCACACCCTTAAGATGTTTGATCAGATGCTGCTCTTTCAGTGGGGTCAATTCTTCCCTTACAGGATCATCTAGGGCCAATTTTTCGCCATCTTCCCTGCTTCATTATCCTCCAGAGCATTTATCCTATGGTGCCGGATTATGGATTATATTTATTGGTTCATGGTCTGCCTTAGCTCCATGTAGGCAAGGGTATTCATTTTGTTCACTACAGCATTTCCTGGGACTTAGGACAATATTAGCTCACAGCAGCATTCAGTAAATAATTATTGAACTTGTTTTCCAGGGATTAATCCATGTTGGTCATTATCTCATTTATAATAATTGCTCTATGAGGTTTGCTAATACTTTAAGAATTTTGTTTCTATGTTCATGAGTGGAATCAGTCTATAAAATCTCTCCTTACAGGCCAGGCACGGTGGCTCATGCCTGTAATCCCAGCACTTTGGGATGCTGAGGCAGGCAGACCATTAGGTCAAGAGATCGAGACCATCCTGGCCAACGTGGTGAAATCCCGTCCCTACTAAAAATACAAAAATTAGCTGGATGCGATGACATGCACCTGTAGTCCCAGCTACTTGGGAGGCTGAAGCAGGAGAATCTCTTCAACCCAGGAGGCAGTGGTTACATTGAACTGAGATTGAGCCTACACTTCAGCCTGGCAACAGAGTGCAATTCTGTCTCAGGAAAAAAAAACAAAAAAAAACAAAAAAAACTCCTTATGTGGTTCTTGCTTTGTTGTTGAAGGAATTTGAGAAGTATTTCCTATCTACTCTTTTTGAACATTTTGTACAATATTGGAATGGAAAGTAAAACACTTGGGCCTGGTCTTGTTTCTCTAGGAAGATTTTTAAATAAAGATATACTTTAAACCTTTCTCTTTTTTAATAAGTCATTTAGTAAATGTGTTTCTCTACAAATGTGTTTTTAATTGTGTTTATATTTATCGACATACTCATATGACTATTTAAATTTAAATTAATTAAAATTAAATAAAAATTAGCAGTTCAGTTCCTCAGTCACACCAGCCACATTTCAAGTGTTTGACAGCCACATGTGGTTAGTAGTGACCACGTCAGACAGCAGAGACATAGAAGGTTCTTTCATCACAGAAGTTCTGCTGGCCATCACTGGCTTATAATGTTCTCCCTGGATATTTTCCTAGATGGATCGTTTTTACCCATCATATCCCAGCACAGACATCTCCACCTGAGACAGAGTTTTCTGACTACTCAGCTTGAAGTAGCCCCCATCATCCACAATGACATCATTCTTCTCTATTTTCTTCATGGCCTCCCACCTTCCAAAAGGATCTTACTTCTCTGTCTCCCCTTTATTGACATATACATATGGTCCATAAGAACAGGGACCTTTCTGACTTGCTCACCATGGAATCCCTAAAGTATAGAACAGTGCCTTGAGGTGTTCAAAAACTATACATTAAATGAATAAAGTAGATAGAGTAATTGGGAAATCTTCCTACAGAAACAACATTACATCCATGTTTTACTTTCAATTCCAGTCTTATACAAAATGTTTAAAAAGAGTACATAAAGAAGAAATGTTTCTCAAATTCCTCAAATAAAGCAGATTGAATAATTAGGAAACTTCATCAATGACAATCTGAGCTTTAAAAGGTAATAAAATTGTACATAATATTATCATATTTTCAATCTCTTACGTGTCTCCTCATTTTATTTTTCATGTGTGTTTTCTTACTCTCTTATTTTTGTCTTATTAATCAGTTTCATCAAAGGCTTGCTTATGTCATTAGTTTGTTAAAAAAAACCCACAATTTTGATTTAATTAATGATACCTATTGTATATTTGCTTTTCCTATCATTACTATTAGCTTTTTTATTATTTATTTTCTTCTGCTATCTTTGGCTTTATTCCATTGATCTGACACTAATTTTTTAAAAGCTTAGCTCAATAATGTAAAGCTTTTTAACTTTAATAGAAACAATAATATTTTTATCTCTTTTGAGTTAATGCTTCACTGAATAGTATAAGTTTAGATATGTTGTATAAGTTTAGATATTTTTACTAATTTATAAGTTTAGATATTTTTACTAATTTTCAGTCTTTGAAATACTTCCATGTCTTCTTCGATCCGTGAAGTAGTTAGAAGTTTGTTTAGGAGTGGGGATACTATTATTATTACAAAATGTATGAAGTTGCTTTTAATTGTCCTACATCAGATACTTTTTTCTGAATGTTACAAACTCTAGAATTTGCTGAGACTTGCTTTAAAACCTGATACTTGGTCAACTTAAATACACATACACACACACACACACACACACACACACACATGCTTGAGAAAAAATGTTGATTTCATAATCATTGGGTAAAGTGTTCCGTATGTCTATTAAACATTTCATTGGGAATTTATTATCACTGCTCACCTAGAAATGAGACTGGGATAACCCAGGCAGGAAAGGAAGCAGCAGGCAGGAGGAAGCACATCTTTTCCAGCTCTACAGTCTTCCTGAAGCTCCACCTATCAGCAGAGCCCAACAGGGAGCCGTGGGCCCAGAAACAGTGCAGTTTCTGAGTCCCTGCCCCAGCCTCGCAAAAATAGAAGGGTAGGTTTATCGGCACCATAAGACGGGGTGAGAAAAAAAAAACAACAAAAAGGAAGGGTGGGTTCAGAGCCAAGAGACAATGTCTCAATAATTGTCATACTTGCCAAGAAATAAAAATTGTAATTAGCTTATTTATGTGCATCTGAAGTTCCAAAATATTGCTACAGATAGCATCAATCCATGATAAATCCATAGTTGTAGGGCCAAATATCTAATCTGGATTTGTTAAAACAGTGCCTGAAGGAAATGATGGCATGGTGACTCAATAGTTTCTTTGAAAATATTTTTCTCGTATTTTATCTTCTCAAGTATTTCTGTTAGCCAACAACTCATGTGCTACTCAACAATAGGAATCCATTCTGAGAAACGTGTCCTTAGATGATTTCATTGTTGCGTGCACATCACAGAGTGCACTTACACAATCCTCGAGGATAGAGCTTACTACATATGTCAGCTATACGGCATAGTTGATTGTTCCTAGGCTACAACTTGTACAACGTGTGACCATACTGAATACTGCAGGCAACTGTAACACATGGTATTTGTGTATCGAAACACACCCAAACAGAGGAGAGGTACAGAAATAGATAAAACAGGAATTTTTCAGTTCCATTATAATCTTATAGGACTATTGTCCTATACGCAGTCAATCACTGAGCTATACATCATTATGAGTTGCATGACTGTATTCCACAGTCAATAATAAATGACCTTTGTTCCACAAAATGTATAGGAGTTCAGCAAGAGGGAGGAGTCACCAACACAGTGGGTTTGGATTTGTCTGTGGGGTCTGCACCATCCTGTCCACATGGTGTTTCCTGAATCTCATTGATGGATGTCACTGATCTCGGGCACTCGTGGCTGATGAACAGAGCCATTGCCACACTTAGTGAACTACAACGATGGATATTCCCATTATACTCTGTTAGGTGCACTGTGCCAGGCACAGGGAGCAGCAGAGACAAAACAGAACCTGCATTTAGGGGACCTACAATCAAACAAATGAGACAAGACATGCTCAGCCTTGACTACAACAGAATAACTTCCATTGCTTTCCCAGGTGCCATCATAATTCCATGCTGCTTTGGTCCAAGATCTCTGAGTTACCCAGATCTCCTTCTGTCTCTATACTCAGCTAGTCACCAGATGTAGCTTATTTTCACTACAGCCCCTTCAGGAAGCCCCAGCTATTTTGTTGCCAATCACCCCTTTAGAGAGCTTCATCCACCCAACCCTAGTTCTCTCTTTACTTTCCAGATCCCTACTCCTCAGCAACCCCCCTCACACTACTTCCTGATTAATCTGCAAGAGCCAGCACTTTCATAGTGCTCCTTCTTGCAACAGCAAGCCTCGGGGGCTTTTCCTTGACTTGAGTATCTGACCCCTTGTCTTCCCTCCCACCAACATAGCCAGAGAAGGAAAAAAATGCTGATTATTAATTTAGACATCTTTTGGGGAAAGCATTTTTTTAGGAAAGTAGCCCCATGGGATGTTTGCATTCATTAAGGACTTATCCTGATTATCTCATCTAATGCTGTGATTTTTGACTTCTAGAATGATTTATACATGAAAGACCTTGCTTTTTCACTCCCTGAAAAAAACTGCTTAGTCATTATTACTCAGAATTTTGAAAATAAATACCCATATATTTGAGAAATGCTTCCTTGGATATTTTATCTTTTTCAAGAACACTTGCATAATTTTCATGGTCCAGTGTAAAATAAAATGCAAAAATTATGAAGAATTTCAAGCAACAGATCATCAGGATTTCTAAGTTTGGTGCACGAGAGAGCTGCCCACATTGTATGCCCATGAAGCCAGCCCTGATCCCTCTGTTATGCTTAGAGTTTCTTCCTTGGAGAATAAGAAAAAATGAGCTAAATGCAATTCCAAAACATATGAACTATATTACCTAAGGTTTCTGATATCTCTGACAGCAGCAGACAGCCTTCTTGGTGAGGGAAACAGCCTGAGAATAAGATTACGTGCATGTAATTTTGATTCACCACTTCCCGGAAGGTTACTTAATTCCTCTGTGACTCAGTTTCCTCATCTGTAAAGTTGAGATAGTAATAATAGTACCCACTCCATACCACACCATAAGGTTCTTATATGAATTTAATGAAATAATATAGGCAAAGTGCTTAGGACAGTGCCTGGACAGAGAATGCTCTATAACACTTTGGGCTATTAAAATTATCTCTTTCTTTACAAAGGTTTCTGATTTCTGTATTTATTCTCAGTTAAATTATTTCAACATGTAGCTACATTTTATTATAAGACATGAAAGTATGAATTAGAAAAAAAACATGCAAATTGCAAGAAACACAAATCTACTTAGGGTATTAGGATTAGGGCATAAACAAAAAGAAGCATGTAAACCTTGGTGCCAAGCTTAATCAATTGATTGGTTGATTTGACTACTCTTTCAAAAAGCAGTCACCTTTGCTTACTAGTTTCCAAAGAGTTGAAAAGGCACAGATTAACAGATTATAGTCCTAACTCATATTATAGGGTCATGCAGTACCACAGCAAAAGTAAGAAAATACAGTTTGGGTTGTCCAAAGGAAGGAAACTTGGTTAGGTCTTGGATCAGGGTATGGTGAAAATGATCTTTATCTCTAGAAAGATGAATAGGCATTTCCTAAGGCAGATTCCTTCAGGATAAAAGTATATTCAAAAGCTGGTGGTGCAAAAGAATAAGGCATGACCAGGATTCTCTGGAAGTTTAGTGTAGTGGAAGTTTAAGCTACAGGTAGGATGGCAGCAGAAAAGTGAGACAAAAAGTTGTCAGCTAAGTGGTTTCCAGACCTCAGAAATAGCTTCACACTCCACACTCAGGAATCTGTTTGTCATCCCATGCACTATGTGGAGACTGAAAGGCTTGGAGCAAAAAGGAAGGAGATGCAGTTTGGC
The DNA here is from genome assembly GCF_009761245.1 of Sapajus apella. NCBI lineage: Eukaryota > Metazoa > Chordata > Mammalia > Primates > Cebidae > Sapajus > Sapajus apella. The sequence continues at coordinate 1,769,693 of NW_022437107.1, forward strand.
AGTGGGATACAACAATGTGATTGCTTAGAAGGAAATGAGCTCTCCTTGTCTAACAGCGTCATGAGACTCTGGGACCCTGTCCACTGCAGGTGACCCTGCTCCCCTCCTCTAAACAAACGCTCTTGTCTTGTGGAATTGGTTTAATTTTTGCAACAGAGGAGACACCAAAAAAAATTATGAATTAATATAACTGTTGTAATTGATGTTACCATAGTTTGAAAACTAAATTAAGAAAATTATTTTTGGTAGACTGTACATGATATGTTTTTAATCGTAGAACTTGAACAGGAGTTTTGGCCTGGAATAGTAGGAAGGGATATTGTGTGATGTATATTTGCACTGGAAACAGGTAGGTTTGGTTTTTTATTTTGGTCAAATATCAACTATTTGACTCTAAGTGTACACTGAGTGTTCTGCTTCAAAAAATTAATTTGTAAAAAAATGGAAAGAATGCATAGAAGAAATCCAATCTTCTTGCCAAAGATGGATGATTTCTACTATGGATTTCTACCCTTGCTCTCAACTCCCTGAGAGCTTTCATGCTGGCTTTAGGCCCCATCAATTCAGTTTTCAGTGGACAATTCAATATAAAGCTGCCTTTTGAGTTTTGGAATGGTTTCCAATTCACATCATGATGATTTCTGTTGGAAGAATTTCATCAAATATTGCTCTCAGAATCATGCGAAACATCATGCAACATGGCTGAGAATTTATGGGGAATTAGGTACCTGTAACATAGGTGATCCTGCATATCATGATCTCAGAGCAGATAATAAGGGAGTTGTGGGTGAATTATGGGTGCTGAATTCTTTTCAGTGTGATCACCAAAGCCCCCTGCCAAAGTCTGCAATATCAAGGTCTTGTTAATGTCAGGTTTTATACTCTTTGGAAGTCACAGATTAGTTGGTAATTGCTGTTTCTTATCAAGTCAATTTTGAGATTAGTTGGGAAAAGTCAAAAAGTACAAAGTGGTTTTGTACTGGTCATGCCAAATGCCATGGGATTAAATAGATGCACATATAACTGGCTATATAGATAATATGGATCCTGTATGTATAAACAAGATATAAGCATCCCATATGTATAAACACAAATCCAGTTTTCAATTATCTTGTACAGAATTGTGGCATACAACTAATACAAGTTATTTATGTTTCCACTTGGATCATATTAGATAAACTTCTGCATTTATGGAGAGGAAAAAGCCTGCATTTGAATGCCAATACCTAGATTGGACCACTTGCTTTACTATTCCCCAGTTTTGTGATCTAAATGTCTCCATGTTAGAATTTCATCTGTGAAATATGATGTTTCAAAGGTTAAAAGTCATTGGGAAATTTTTAATTTTAATGAAGCCTAATTTATTAGATTTTTCTCATGTTATACTTTTGTGTTCTAAGAAATTTTTGCCTGACCCAAGATCACAAAGATTTTTCTCCTAAATTTTATTCTAGAATTTTAAAGTTTTAGGTTTTGGGTCTATAATTCATTCAAAGCTTATTTCTGTAGGGTGGCACAAGGCAAGAATTAAGGTTTATGTTTTGCTTTGTTTTGTTTCATGAAGTTGATCATCTATTCTGGCACCACTTATTAAAAATACTATCTGTCTCAACTAATTACCTTAAATTTTTTGTCGAGAATCAATTGACTATTCTATTACATTGATCTATTCATTCATCTAATTTCACCTTGTCTAGATTACTACATCTTACAGTAAGACTTAAAATTGGGTAGACTGAGACAACTTGGCTCTTTAAAAAATAGTACCGGCTAGGTGTAGTGGCTCACGCCTGTAATTCCAGCACTTTGGGAGGTTGAGGCAGGTAGATCACCTGAGGTCAGGAGTTTGAGACCAGTCTGACCAACATGGTGAAACCCCATTTCTACTAAAAATACAAAATTAGCTAGGCGTGGTGGTGCATAACTGTTTATCCCAGCCACTAGGGAGGCTGAGGCAGAAGAATCACTTGAACCTGGGAGGCAGAGGTTGCAGTGAGCCAAGATGGCGCCATTGCACTCCAGCCTGGGCAATAAGAGCAAAACTCTGTCTCAGAAAGCAAAAACAAAAACAAACAAACAAAAATAGTATTAAGAAAATAAGAGTGAGGAGGTGGGTCATACTTGATATCCCAGAACTTTGGGAAGCCAAAGTGGGCAGACTTTAGCTCATGAGTTCAAGACCAGCCTGGCCAACATGGCAAAATGCCATCTTTACCAAAAAACACAAAAATTAGCCAGACCTTGGTGGTGCATACTACTTGAGGTCCCAGCTACTTGAGAGGCTGACGCTGGAGAATCACTTGAGCCTGGGAGATGGAGGCTGCAGTGACCCAAGATCACACCACTGCACTCCAGCCTGGGTGACTGAGTGAGACCTCATTTCAAAAAAAAAAAAAAAAAAAAAAGAAAGACAAGAATAGAAAAGATAAGCCACAGACAAGGTGAAAATATTTTCAAAGCGCACATACAATAAAGGGCTTGTAACCAGATTATACAAACAACTCCGAACTCAGTAAGACAAACAACCCAATTAAAAATGAGGAAAATATTTGTATAGAAGAGATACAGATGACAAATAAACATATGTGATGCTCAATATCATTCAACGTTAGAGAAATGCAAAAAAAAATTATAAAATGAGATACCTCTACATACATGAATACCTAAAATTTAAAAAGACTGGCAATACCAAGTGCTGTCAAAGAGCAACTGCTGGAATGTTCATGTACTGCAGGTGGGAATGTACTTAAACAAATGTTTTCCTCTCTTTTAATGCTTGGAGAAATTCTGTTTTGAAGCTATTTGAGTCTAGAGTTTACCTGTAGGTTCAAGGTCTTTACAAATGTTCGATCATTCATATTTCCTATTTCTTCTTGTTAATTTGCTAACCTGTCTTATTTGTGTTTCTTTAGTAACTTGTCTATTTTATCTAAATTTTCAAATTTATTGGAAAAACATTTTGACAATAGTCTCTTATTTTTAATGTCTTATGAACTAATGATATCCAATTTTTCACTCTTGATATTAGAAATTTGTGCCTTTTCTCTTTTTCTTATTTATAATTTTCAGGTGATTATCAGTTTTATTTTTCTAATATAAAATTTTGGCTTGGTTAATTCTATTTTTTTCTAATTAATGTATTTCTGCTATTATTTATTTTATTTATTTCCTTTTACTTTAATTAGGTTTATTTTGGAGTTTTTTTCTAACTTCATAATATTTTTTCTTAGGTTGTTAATGTTTGGCTTTTAACACTATCTTTTAAATAAATGCTTTTATATTGCTTTAATTTGATACAATGTTTTATAATAGTGTTCATTTATTATTAAACTTAACATTTTCTAATTTCTTTCATTATTCTTTCCTGACAGGTGAATTACCTAAAAATGTACTGTTTAAATTTCAAACATTTAAGGATTTTCTTTTTGTTGTTATGTTGCTTGATCCCACTCTGTTCTACATAATTCCAACACTGAAATTTGTAAAATCTAGCTTTATAACTCAGCATATAATCAGTGTTTTAGAAAGTATCACATACCCTTGAAAATAATTTGCATTCTGTATGTGCTGGGTGTAGTGTTCTGCATAACTTAGTCAGGTCATGTTTGATAATCATTTGTTTATGCATTATTTATTTTTAGCTGAGTTATTTTTTTCTCCAAGTTTCTCAAAGACATATGGCCAACTCCCACATAGTCAAAAATCCACCTATTACTTCTAACTCTTTCCAAAGTTTAACTACTAACAACCTACTGATGACTGGAAGTCTTACTGATAGTATAAACAGTTGATTAACACGTATTTTTATGTTACTTGTATTACATATTGTAGTCTTACAAGAAAGTAAGCTAGAGGAAAAAAATGTTATTAAGAAAATCATAGGAAGAGAAAATATATTCACCACTCATAAAGTGAAAGTGGATCCTCATAAAGGTCTTCATTTCCTCATCTTTACAGTTGAGTTGGCTGAGGAGGAGGAGGACAGGAAGGCTTCATCTTGTTGTCTCAGGGGTGGGAGAGGGAAAAGGCGAAGAGATGAGGCAGGAGAGGCCGGGAAACTCCGAGTCACTTTTTGAAAATACATGGTAATTTCTGTCTTTTTTGCTTTTTCATTTTTAAAAAATGTTTTTGTACAGCACCAATCCTTTTTCTGCGGTTTGCTCTAGTTTCACTGCCTGTACCATAGAAAGGCCCGTGTCATAAAAGACGTCAAACGCAGTCTTGATTCATTGGAATACTCCTGCCAGATTGCCTAAGATCAGTTTATTTCCTAGCACTCCTTCTTTTTTGCCATCTTCTTCATCATCTGACATCAAGTCATCTTCTGTTAAGTCCTCTGGTGTGGTGTCTGTTAGTTCTTGACTTTCTCCAAGAAATCTTGAAATCTTTTGCCTCCCCCCACCCTTTTTGCCATATCCACAATCTCTTTCATGATTTCCTTGATTGGCTCTGTTGTAAATCCTGTGAAGTCATGTGCAACATCTGGACACAGTTTTCTCAACAGGAATTTATTGTTTCAGGCTTGATGGCTTTCACAGCTTTTTCTATAACAATAATGACATCTTCAGTGGTGTCATCTTTCCACACTTTCCTGATGTTCTCTCTCTCTAGGTTCTCTTCCATAGCTTTGACCATCCTTTCCGTAGAGAACTATGGGTAATGAGACTTAGAGATCTTTTTGACTCCCTGATCTAGAGGCTGAATTAAAGACATTAGGTTTGGGGACAAGTAGTCCACTTTGACACCTTCAGAGTCGAACTCATGGGGTTCTAGATGGTCAGGGCATTGTTCAACATCAAAAGAACTTTAAGAGGAGTCCCTTACTGGCCAGGTACTTCCTGACTTCAGGGACGAAGCATCAATGTAATCAATTCAGAAAAAGGGTTCTCATTGCCCAGGCCTTCTTGTTATACAATCTAAAGACTGGCAGATGGTGTTTCCTTTCCATTCAATGATCAAGGGTTAGCAATTTTAAATATAACGGCAAGCCTGACCATAGGCTTGACTGCATTTCAACAAAACAGTAGAATTAGCCCATCCCTTCCTGCCTCAAATCCTGGTGCTTGCTTTTCTTCTTCACTGATAAATGTTTTTTTATTTTTATTTTTTTGTTTGTTTGTTTGTTTTTGTTTTGGTGGCATTTTTTCTAAGAATAGAGCACTTTCATCTGCATGAAAATTCTGTTCAGGCAGATATTCTTTCTCCTCAGTGACTTTCTTAATGATGTCTAGGAACCTGTCTCTTTCCTCTTGGTCAGCAAAAGCTGCTTCTTTTGCTATCTTTACACTTTTTAAGCCAAACTTTTTTTTTCTATAATTATTAAAACCTCCTTTTACTGGCATTAAATTCTCTAGAATCAGATTGTTCGCCTGCCTTTTGCCTTGTCATATAATGTCTTCACTTTTTCTTAAATCATATGAGAATCTACAAGTATGGCTTTCTTATAGCAATCCTGCACTCACATTAAAGTTGTATTTTGCCGGGCACAGTGGTTCACGCCTGTAATCCCAGCATTTTGGGAGGCCGAGGCTGGTGGAACACAAGGTCAGAAGTTCAACACCAGCCTGGCCAAGATGGTGAAACCCCATCTCTACTAAAAATACAAAAATTAGCCAGGTGTGGTGGCAAGTGCCTGTAATCCTAGCTACTCAGGAGGCTGAGGCAGGAGAATCGCTTGAACCTGGATAGCAGAGATTTCAGTGAGCCGAGATCATACCACTGCACTCCAACCTGGGGTGACATAGTGAGACCCTGTCTCAAAAAAATAAAAAAATAAAGTTGCATTTTCAATACAGGGTGAAAAGATATTTCACAAAAAAGTGCAAGGTTTATGCATTTGCTTATATAGTTGCAGTGATGGCTGCATAAACTTCTTTTTCTTTCTTTCTTTTTTTTACAGTGATCCTTATGCTCTATTCATTTATCGTGAAATGGTGGGTATTCACGCCTGCAGATTTCAACCTATGATACATATCAAGCAATTCAAATTTTTCTTGTGATGTCATGACTTTTCCCTGCTTTCTGGGAGCACTTCTACTATCACCAGTGGTACTTTGCATAGGTCTCGTGGTGTTATTCAAGGTTTATGACACTGCACTAAACACGATGAAAAGTACACAAGAACTGCAAGAAATCACTTTTTTGCTGTGATACCTGATTTTCTGTAAAGACAAATTGCTCATGTGGAAGTGATTTAGTGTCACAGGGCACTTGAAGGTACTTGCAACACTGCTCAGTGTAATAGCAACAGAAGGTGTCTATAAAATTTTTATAGTAGTGCAGTATGTCCTACAGTTAGTTTCTGCAGTTATGATTTAATACTGACTGCATCTTTACATTTATTGACATTTCCTTGACTGCAAATGTACAGTCTGTGTTTGTATGTGTGTGGATTTCAGCTGGGACTACAGGCCCGCGCCACCACACCCAACTATTTTTTGTTTTTTTTAGTAGAGACAGGGTTTCACCATGTTGGCCAGGATGGTCTCGATCTCTTGACCTCGTGATTGGCCCGCCTCAGCCTCCCAAAGTGCTGGGATTACAGGCGTGAGCCACTGCACCTGGCCCGATTTTGATAATTTTTAAACTTTATATTAGATTTGTATATATTTTGTAATAATAAGTGGTAAAATAGACTAATATCTACATACATTTTATTATGACATACTTAAATTTTTCTTAATTTTTTATACTTTTAGGCTATATAGTTCATCTGTGAATTTTTTGAGGTTTTCACAAATCTCCAAAGAATGATCCAACATATTGACTGAAATAAAAATTGCATGTAAGTAAATCTGTGCAGTTCAAAACTATGTTGTTCAAGTCAAGTGTATGTTAAAATCTCCTACTGTATTGCTTGATTGGTCTATTGCTTCTTTTAGTTCAGTTAACTTTTGTTTTATATATTTTGAGGCTATGCTACTAGATGCATAAATGTCTCCAATTTTTATATATTTCTACTTGTTTAAATGTTTTCAAGTCATCTTTAAGTATATTATCTGCAATAGTGCTTCTTGCCTTAAAGTCTACGTTATCTGATACACCAGCTCTCTTTTGATTAGTGTTTTTATATCTTTATTTCTTTTCCAATTTTTTGTTTCATTGTTTTAAATGTTTTTGAGCAGTATGCCATTGGATATTATGTTATCCTGTTCTGACAATTTTGGTCTTAAATTGTAGTTTTTAGTCAATTTACACTTAATTCCCAAACTGTGTATAGTAAAGCCTGTTGTTTTAATGCTTGTTTTCTATTCCCTCTATTCTGTTCCTCTCTTTCTCTTTCTTCTTACGGATTAAGAAAGCGTCGTTTTATTATTTCACTTTCCCTCTTCATCAGCTTGTCAGTTCTGTATTTTTAAAATGGCTTTACTGTATTTTTTTTCTAGAGAGTAAACATAAATCATGAGAGTCTAAAATAACTTAGTACTTTTATACCAATTACCAGAAAATTGTAGAGCAAGAATCTTAAAGCCCTTTAACTGCATTTACCTTCCTGGTCTCTAGTATTACTGTTGCATATTATATTGTTAAAATATAGTTTAATTTCTATATGACATTAATTTATATATTCAACATTAATTTATAAATATTACCATTCCTTTATTCTTCTTTTTCTCCTGCATTTCTATATCTTCACCTAGAATCATTTCACTTCTTTCTGAATAACTCTCTTTAGTATATTATTTTTAAGTACAAGTCTGCTGGTAACTATTTCTCTTTAGTTTTGTTTTCTGAAAACATCTTTATTTTATCTTCATTTTTAAAGGTTATGAATGATGATTTAAAAATTCTAGGCTGACAGTTATTTTCTTTATCCTCAAAAATATCATTTCATTGTCTTCTGGCTTCTTTAGTCTTTGTTGAGAAACGCTTTGTCAGTCTTACTGTTGCTCCTCTGTATGTAACATGTTTTCCCACTTCAGTCTTATTTTAACATTTTCAGTTATTTATAATGTTTTGGTAGTGTTACAGTGATGTACCTAGTGGTGGTTTTATTTATGTTTAACCCTTATTTGTGTCCTTCCTAATTCTCAAATCTATACTTAATGCCTTTAATTGTCTTAGAATATTCTTGGTCAGTATTTTTCAAGTACGGTTTTTACACTATGTTCTTTCTTCTTTCTGGTCCTCAGTTGCTGTGTGGTAATTCACACCTTAACCTATATTTTATTTGTGCTTTTCTTTGGATTACACCTTTTGAGATATACCATGCTTTAATGTGTATCTTTCCTTCTGACTTATCTTCCATTTAACGATCTGCTTAGCTATTTCTAAAATGCTCTTAAATCCACTCCTTGAGCCTTTAATTTTTGATATTTTATTTTTCATTTCTATAATAGCCAAAGTAATTATTTGTAGTTTTCAATTCTCCAGGTTGTTACTTAATTCCTTGACCATAGCACATTTGTTTTAATTTTTATGTAAATAAGCCTGAAATTTGCATCTCCTTTGGTTATTTTTCTATTTTCTAATTTATTTTCTTTTTTATCTGCTCTTGTCTGTCTGTAACCTTGAGCATTTTAGACAATATTTGTCCTTGAATAGTCTAGAGACAATTGAAAGCTCTAAAGATTTACTATCATCATCTAGAGAGAATTGCTTTTGCTTCTTTGGACAGCTAAGTAAAGGTTTGATAGTCTTAATGATGATTGCAAGCACATGGTTTAAATGTGTTTATCTTCTTAAATTAGCCTCAGTGTAGTTCATCCATGAGCTATCTGGCTTTCACTGGAGATGTTATTCCCCTCTTTAGTATCTTTTTTGTGCTTGATTCTTTGCTCACTTATTTTTCAGGCTTTTTCCTAATATAATATTTAAAGATAAACATTTCCTCTCTACTTTCTGTGCACTAATATTTTCTGATATCCTATATGGTTTCTTTTTTTACCCCTATTTTTTAAAATATACGTGTGTTTTACAAATACATGAAGTTTTTGGTTATCTTTCTGTCACTGACATTTAATCTCATTTTATTGTAATAAGAACACATATTCTAAGTGATAACAATTCTTTAAAAATGGGTTACAATTTCAAGATGGCTGATTACTAGCAGCTCAGGATTTTAGCTCCCAGTGAAAGTGCAGAGAACGAGAGAACACCACACTTTCAGATGAATTTTTGTTGCTCATGGACCAGGGGATTGCCAGCGGAGGAGCTCCACGGGTCGCCAGCGTGACTCTTGTAGCCAGCGCGGCAGTTTTGCCAGCTCCCCAGAGCAGTGGTTCTTGGTGCAGAGTAAACGGGACTGGGTCCCCATTTGGTTGATGTCTGGAGCTCCGGGAAGGCAGAGTCGCCTATTTAGCTGATTGAAAAAGGGACTCAAGAAGGAAGCCAGACCAAAGATTCCTGGGCAGAAAAGCACCACGAATCTTAACACCGCTGTTTTGACTGGAGCAGTGGGTTGCTCAGATTCTGGAGCTGGAAATCAACAAGTCGGATGTCCAGCCAGAGACCTAATTTGAAAGTCGGTAATAACAAAGACAACAGGTGGATAAATTTACAATGATGGGAAGAAACCAGCATAAAAAGGCTGAGAATATCCAAAATAAGAATGCCTCTCCCTCTACAGGGGATCACAGTTCCTCATCAACAAGGGTTGATGGAGAATGAGTGTGTTCCATTAACAGATTTAGGCTTCAGAAGGTGGATAATAAGAAACATCTGTGAGTTAAAAGAACATGTTCTAGCCCAATGTAAAGAAACTAAGAACCTCGAAGGAAGGTTTGACGAAATCCTAATGAGAATGGGCAATCTAGAGAGGAATATAAATGAATTAATGGAACTGAAGAATACAATACAAGAACTCTGCGCAGTATGCACAGGTTTTAACAGTCGAATTGATCAAGCAGAAGAAAGGATATCAGAGGTCGAAGACCAACTGAATGAAATGAAATGAGAAGACAAGATTAGAGAAAAAAGAGTAAAAAGGAATGAGCAAAGACTCCAAGAAATATGGGACTATGTGAAAAGACCTAATTTACGTTTGATAGGTGTACCTGAATGTCATGAAGAGAATGAATCCAAGCTGGAAAATATTCTTCAGGATATTGTTCAGGAAAACTTTCCTAACCTAGTAAGACAGGAAAATACTCAACTTCAGATGATACAGAGAACACCACAAAGATATTCCTCAAGTAGAGCAACCCCAAGACACATAATCGTTAGATTCACCAGGGTTGAAATAAAGGAAAAAATTCTAAGGGCAGCTAGAGAGAAAGTCAGGTTACCCATAAAGGAAAGCCTATCAGACTCACAGCAGATCTCTCAGCTGAAACCCTACAAACTGGAAGAGAGTGGGGGTCAATATTCAATATCCTCAAAGAAAAGAATTTTCAACCCAGAATCTCATATCCAGCCAAATTAAGCTTCATAAATGAAGGAAAAATAAAATTTTTCACGAACAAGCAAGCACTCAGAGATTTCATCACCACCAGGCCTGCCTTACAAGAGCTTCTGAAAGAAGCACTATACACAGAAAGGAACAACCAGTATCAGTCATCCCAAAAACTTACCAAAATGTAAAGAGTATCTCCATCATGAAGAATGTATATCAACTAACGGGCAAAATAGCCAGCTAGCATTAAACGACAATATTAAACTCACAAATATCAATATTAACCCTAAATTTAAATGGATTAAATGCCCCAATCAAAGACACAGACAGGCAAATTGAATAAAAAGTCAAAACCCATCGGTTTGCTGTATCCAGATCCATCTCATTAGCAAGGACACATAAAGACTCAAAACAAAGGGTTGGTGGAAGACTTACCAATCAAATGGAGAGCAGAAAAAAAAAAAAAAAAAGCAAACAGGAGTTGTAACGTTCGTCTCTGAACAAAATAAACTTTAATAGTAACAAAGACTAAAAGAAACAAAGAAGGACATTACATAATGGTAAAAGGATCAATGCAACAACAGGAGTCAATGATCATAAATATATATGCACCCAATATAGGAACACCCAGATACATAAGAGAGGTTCTTAATGACTTATAAAGAGACTTGAGCTCCCGCACAATAATAGCAGGAGACTTTGACACCACATTGTTAATATTCGACGGATCGACGTGATAGAAAATTAACAGGGACATCTATGGTTTGAACTCAGACCTGGAACAAGTAAACTCATTGAATATTTATAGAATTCTTCACCCCAGGTCCACAGAACATACATTTTTCTCAATATCATATTACACCTATTTTGAAAGTGAACACATAATTGGAAGTAAATCACTCTTCAGCATTTGCATAGCATTTCACAGACTTAAATGAAATATTGGTTGGCTCTTTGTTTGTTATTTTCTTCCCTTATTCCTTCCTGTCTCTGCTGTTAAGCACAGTTATCGGCATAAAAGAGGTTTTTAATACCTATTTTTAGATTGCATTCCAGCTTGGGCAATAGAGCAAGACTCCTGTTCTCTCTCCCCCTTTCTCTTTCTCTTTCTTTCTTTCAAATCTCTCCGTCTTTCTCTTCCTCTTTCTTTCTCTCTTTCATTATTTTCTTTCTTTTTCTTTCTTTCTTTCAAAAAATGCATTGAGAATTTCTTTTTTGTTTTTAATTTTATTTTAGATACAGAGTCTCACTCTGTCATTCATGCTGATGTGGTGCTGTGGCATGATTATAGCTCACTGCAGACTTGAACCCCTGGGCTCAAGTGATCCTCCTCTCTCAGCCTCTTGAGTACTTCTGGCTTCACGTGATCCTCCTGCCTTGACCCCCCCAAGTGCTAAGATTACAGACAAGAACCACTATGCCTGGCCAAGAATCTATTTAATGGACTGGCACATTGTCAATTTTTTAAAATTATTCTTATATTCTTGAAAGGAATATAAATTCTCCAATTTGTGGGCATAATACATCTTTTAGGTCAATTAGTTATCTGTGTTTTTCAAATCTTCTGTATGTTCAATATATACCAGCAGATGTTCAACATTATTAATTATCAAGACAAAAAAATCATACATACAATGAAGTATTATTTTAACCTTATTCCAAGCTAAATTATTAGAAAGTCTAGATAGGGTATGGTTCCCCAGAATCTCTTCTGCATTGATGGCCATGTAGGTACATAAGCCCATGTTGAAAAACAGTCCCTCATTAACTTATAAAGTTAAATATTCATATGCCTTCTTATACACAATTTCACTCTTTGTGTATCTTTAAGCAAAAATCTCACACAAGAAGTTTCATAGCAGTACTATTTACAGAAATTATAAAACCAATCAAAATGCTTATCAACAGGAGAGTGCAGGAATCAACGCTGGTATGTTTACATAAAAAAATATAAACAAACTAGAGAGGCATGCTATATCCAGTATAAATAAAGCTCAGCTATATCCAGTTAAATGTAAAAATAAGCCCAGGAGATTATATATAGCATCATACCACTTTTATAAAGTTTAAAAATGTAAATACAAAATATAACTTCATGGAACTCACAGACATGCAATAAAACTATACAAAAACGAAATCACACAAGCAATGGCCCTCAGCATGGAGGGGCAGCCAGGGAGTGCGGGCACCTGGTTCCTGCCCACTGGGTTCCCACAGCAATGGTGCCAGTGCACAGCCACTGTGGGCTCTAGAAAACTCCATGTGTATTTTCTCCCCAGCTTCATGACTGAAATAATCTCATGCAGTTTTAACGTCGGGATTAACGCACTTTTCTCCTTTTGCTTCTCTATGCCTTCTACCATATTTGTAGCCAGTTTTCTTTATTGAAATTCCATCCTCAGAAGTGCCTGAGAAAGATTTGACTTTCTGGATTAGAGGTTTTCTACACAAAGGATGTAAAAATATATTTCAGGAAAATTCTAGCCAAAAGAAAGCTCATGGAGAAAAATGGACTTAAAGTAACAAAAATTATTAGGCATCAAGAAAGTCACTACACAGTGATAAGATGTTCATGTCAAGATGATATAAGAATTTTAAATATGTCTACACCTAATGTAATGCTCTCAAAATGTGGAAGGCAAATACTGATAGAATTCCAGGGAGATTTGAAAAATCATCAGTATATTATTAACTTCAAAATGCTTCTCTTAATTATGATATGTAAAGCAGACAAAAATAAGCAAGAATATTGAAAATAAAACAACTTAATTGAGCTTATATTCAATATTTAGAGAATGTACATTATTTGCAAGCATACAAGGATTATTAGAAATTTGATCAGGCACTGTCTTATAAAGCAAACAGCAACAAAATCCACAGCATGTGCATTTCAGACTTCATGTTTGTTGAATATAATAATTAAACTGAAGCTAAAATAAAATACTTAAACTTAGAAACCCTGCATATTTTGAAATTTAAAAAAACTAACAACTTATGGTTTAAATAATAAACTATAATAGAAACAAAATTTCTAGAATTATATAATAAGTAAGTACACTACATATCAACATTTAGAGATGTGCCAGACCATTAAATAAACAAACGATGGAAATTTTATTTTTATTTTTATTTTTTTGACACAGGGTCTCATGATGTCACCCAGGCTGGAGTGCAGTGGCGAGATCATAGCTTACTGCAATCTTGAGCTCTTGGGCACAAGGAATCCTCCCACCTCAGCTTCCCAAGTAGTTAGAATGACAAACCCACACTATCATGCCCAGCTAATTTTTTTTTTTCATTTTTTGTAGACCTGGGGGTCTCATTATGTTGCCCAGGCTGGTCTCAAATTCATAGCCTCAAGTAATCCCTGAGGATTTGCTTGATATTTGAAAAATCATCAGTATATTATTGACTTCAAAATGCCTCTCTTAATTTGAATATGTAAAGCAGACAAAAAATAAGCAAAAACATTGAAAATAAAACAACTCAATTGAGCTTATATTCAATATTTAGAGAATGTACATTATTTGCAAGGATAAAAGGAATATTAGTAATTTGATCAGGCACCACCTTATAAAGCAAATAGCAATAAAATCCAAAACATGTGCATTTCAGACTTCATGTTTGCTGAACATAATAATTCAATTGAATCCCAAAGTATTGGGATCACAGGCATGAGACACGGAGCCTGGTTTAGGTTTCATTTAATAGCAAGATTTATCAAGAAAAAAAAAAAAGAAAACTAAAACAACTAATATTTTAAATATAAAGAAAACATAAATAAGATGAATTGAATAGATAATATGACAAAGCCATCAACAAGCAGATATCAATAATTTTAAAAACATTTCAAAAATCAGAAAAAAATCATAAAAATATAGCATTAAAACTACTAGAAGAAATAAAGCATAACAAAATTGAAGCAAGTTATAAATCCTCTGAAGAAAAAAAAATAGAGTGAAATAATCTTGGCCGTAAGTCCTACCAAGCTTTTCAGGTACAAATCATCTCAATCTTTTATCAATGATCCAACAAATGGATGGGGGGAGTCCCTCTCAGCTCACTTTTTAAGACTAGCATGACCTTGATACCAAATCCAAACACTGTTAGTTGGAAAGAGGAAAGTTATCATACTGCTTACTCATTAATACAGATTCAAGAACATTAAATAAAATATTCACAAACTGAATCACACCTTATAAAAAGACAACAAAATTAGATAAATCTGATTTTACACTACTTGAGTGTAAAGCACATATTTCACCATATTAATAGATTAAAAATCATACAACCATCTCAATAGATTGAGGAAACCGTAAAATACTATCCAACTTACTTTCATGATTATAAACTTCAGTAAACTAGGAGTAGAAGGACATTTTATTGTTATAGGTAGGTACCTTTTATAAGATTTTTTGTCATATATTTTTGTCTTGCCAAATGACGGAAAGTTATCAGTCTTCCCATTATTCTTATTTCTGCTTGGCATAGATTTTCTCAATAGCAAAATAATTAATCAATATATTAATTGATTTTAGTAATATTATAATTAATAATGCTTACGTGAAAAGTATTAGGAAAGAGGAAATTAACCAGTCATTATTTCCAAATGATGTAATCCTTTACACAGACAAATCAAAAGATCATATAAATGAATTTGAAATGATGGAAAACATCCATTTATCCATTTATTTTATTATTTTGTATTTAAATTTCAAATGTCTACCAACTACCAAAAAACAATACAAAATGTAACTTAAATGCCATTTAATAGAACACACACATAAAAGGGGGACATCACCACTGACCCCACAAAAATACAAGCTATCATCAGAGAATACTATAAACACCCCTATGCAAATAAACTAGAAAACCTAGAAGAAATAGATAAATTCCTGGACACTTACACCCTCCCAAGATGAAACCAGGAAGAAGTCAAATACCTAAATAGACCAAGAACAAGTTCTAAAATTGAGACAGTGATGAATACCATACCAACAAAAGAAAAGGCCAGGACCAGAGAGATTCACAGCCTAACTCTACCAGAGATACAAAGAGGAGCAGATACCATTCCTTCTTAAACTATTCCAAACAATTAAAAAGAAGAGACTCCTTCCTAACACATTTTAGGAGGCCAGCATCATCCTGATACCAAAACCTGGCAGACACACACACACACACACACACACACACACACACACAGACACACACACACACACACAAAAGAGAGAAAAGTTCAGGCCAATATCCATGATGAACATCAATGCAAAAATCCTCAATAAAATACTGGCAAACCGAATCCAGCAGTACATCAAAAAACTTATCCACTATCATCAAGTCGTCTTTCTCCCTGGGATGCAAGGCTGGTTCAGTGTATGCAAATCAATAAATGTAATACATCACATATATAGAACCGATGACAAAAACCACGTGATCATCTCAATTACATGCAAAAAAGGCCTTAGATAAAATTCAACATTGCTTCATGTTAAAAACTCTCAAAAAACTAGGTATTGATGGAACATATCTCAAAATAATAAGAGCTATTTATGACAAGCCAATAGCCAATATCATACTGAATGGTCAAAAACTGGAAGCATTCCCTTTGAAAACCAGCACAAGACAAGGATGCCCTCTCTTACCACTCCTATTCAACATAGTAATGGAAGTTTCGGCCAAGATAATCAGGCAAGAGAAAGAAATAAAGGGTATTCAAATAAGCAGAGAGGAATTCAAATTGTCTCTGTTTTCAGATGACATGATTCTATATTTAGAAAACTCCATCATCTCAACCAAAAAATTCCTTAAGCTGATAAGTGACTTCAGCAAAGTCCCAGGATACAAAAAATCAATGTGCAGAAATCACAAGCATTCATATATTCCAACAATAGATAAGCAGAGAGCCAAATTATAAATGAACTCCCGTTCACAATTGCTACAAAGAGAATAAAATACCTAGGAATACAGCTTACAAAGGACGTGAAGGACCTCTTCAGGGAGAACTACAAACCACTGCTCAAGGAAATAAGAGAGGACACAAACAAATGGAAAAACACTCCATCTTCATAGGTAGGAAAAATCAATATCAGGAAAATAGCCATGTTGCTCAAACTAATTTATAGATTCAATGCTATTCTTATCAAACTACCATTGAAGTTTTTCACAGAATTAGAAAAAACTACTTTAAATTTCATGTGGAACCAAAAAAGAGCCCATATAGACAAGACAATCCTAAGCAAAAAGAACAAAGCTGAAGGTATGACACTACCTGACTTCAAACTATACTACAAGGCTACAGTAACAAAAACAGCATGCTACTGTTACCAAAACAGACATATAGTTCAATGGAACAGAAAAAAGACCTCAGAAATAACCCCACACATCTAAAACCATCTGATCTTTGACAAAACTGACAAAAACAAGCAATGGAGAAAGGATTCCTTATTTAATAAATGGTGCTGGAAAACAGCCTAGCCATACACAGAAAACTGAAACTGGAGCCCTTCCTTGCACCTTATACCAAAATTAACTCAGGATGGATTAAAGACTTAAATGTAAAATCCAAAACCATAAAAATCCTGGAAGAAAACCTAGGCAATGCCATTCAGGAAACAGGCATGGGCAAAGCCTTTTTGAAGAAAACACCAAAAGCAATTGAAGCAAAAATCAAAGTTGACAAATTGGATCTAATTAAGCTAAAGAGCTTCTGCACAGCAAAAGAAATTAGCATTAGAGTGAACAGGCAACCTACAGCATGGCGGAAAAATTTTGCAATCTACCCATCTGGCAAAGGTCTAATATCCAGAATCTACAAGGAACTTAAACAAATTTATAATAAAAAAAAACAAACAAACCCATCAAAAAGTGGGCAAAGGATTTGAACAGACAATTCTCAAAAGAAGACATTTATGCAGCCAGCAAACGTATGAAAAAACGTTCATCATCACTGATCATTAGAGAAACACAAATCAAAACAACAATGAAATACCATCTCATGCAATTCAGAATAGTGATTATTAAAAAGTCAAGAAACAATAGATGCTGGTGAGGCTGTAGAGAAATAGGAACCCTTTTACACTGTTGATGAGAATGTAAATTAATTCAACCATTGTGGAAGACAGTATGGTGATTCCTCAAGGATCTAGAACCAGAAATACCATTTGAACCAGCAAACCCATTACTGGGTATATACCGAAAGGAACATAAATCATTCTACTATAAAGACACATGCACACATGTTAATTGCACCACTATTTACAATAGCAAAGACATGGAACCAGCCCCAATGCCCATCAATGATAGACTGGATAAAGAAAATGTGGTACATATACACCATGGAATACTACGCAGCCATAAAAAAGAATGAGATCATATCCTTTGCACGGACGTGGATGAAGCTGGAAGGCATCATCTTCAGCAAACTAACATAGGAACAGAAAACCAGATGTTCCACCTCATAAGTGGGAGTTGAACAATAAGAACACAAGGAAACAGGGAGGAGACCATCACACACCCAGGCCTATCGGGAGATAGAGGGGGGAGAGCATTAGGACAAATACTTATGTATGCAAGGCTTAAAACCTAGATGATGGGCTGAGAGGTGCAGCAAACCACCATAGAACATGTATATCTATGTAGCACACCTGCACATTCTGCACATGTATCCTGGAACTCAAAGTAAAATTTAAGAAGTAATTTAAAAACAAGCAAACAAAAATACCTTCATTTTTAGCGTCACCTGTAAATGTTGGAATTTGAAGTAAAAGCAAATTCATGTATCAATGGAAATTCAACATAAATATAATGTTGTATTTGTAAGAAATTCCTTGATTTATCAATTAATGTAATCTCAAATTGGGATACTCACCAAATCAAATAATAAATCCATGTCAAGAAAAAAAATTTTAATGCCATTTAAAGTGGTAAAAATAAGAATACAGAACCTAACAATAATTTTAACAAAAGGTGTGGAAGATTAAAGATGGCCTAAGTAGGCCAGGCGCGGTGGCTCACACCTGTAATCCCAGCACTTTGGGAGGCCGAGGCAGGTGGATCACAAGGTCAAGAGATCGAGACCATCCTGGTCAACGTGGTGAAACCCCGTCTCTAATAAAAATACAAAAAATTAGCTGGGCATGGTGGCGCGTGCCTGTAATCCCAGCTACTCAGGAGGCTGAGGCAGGAGAATTGCCTGAACCCAGGAGGCGGAGGTTGCAGCGAGCCAAGATCCCGCCATTGCGCTCCAGCCTGGGCAACAAAAGTGAAACTCTGTCTCCAAAAACAAAAAAAAAAAAAAAAAAAAGATGATGGCCTAAGTAACTAGAGATATATATGGTGATCATAGCAATGCAACAACTCTTGACCCTATCACTTTTTAAAAAATCAATCTATAGCTACTATGACTCCAATCCAAGTCCTAACAGGACTGTTTTTTATAAACTTGACAAACTGATCCTGGAATTTTGGTGAAGAAATAAAATTCCAAGAATAACCAGGATATTTCAAAAGAAGAGTGAGAGGAATCCTCTTCTTATCAGTATTAATCCCATAATAACTGAGGTAGTGTGGAATTTACCCCAAAGTATATTAGCAAAAAGAAAAGACTTTAAAAAACTCAGGAGATATGTGTACATAGGAACTTCGGTATGGGAGACAGTGAGCAAACCAGGCCAGCGATGGAGAGAAAGTAGGCTGAAAAGTGGTTATCCAAATAAACGAAGTTTATTGCATCCTGATCTCACATCACTTCTCTACACAAAAATTTATTTCAGATTAACATTTTAAATGTCTAAAAAGGAAACAAAAGATCTTGGCAGAAAATATAGTTGAGAAATTTGTAGACATCAAAGTTTAAACAAGAACCAAACATACTATTATAAAAAAGTGACTGAAATTTGACTAAATTTTAAAATTGCAAGCTTTTTATCATCAAAGGACACCTTAAGTGAAGTAATTTTAAACAGGGAAACGATATTTTAACATGCACAACTGACAGAATCAACATAGATACGTAATGTGTAAGAACACCTTTAAATCTAGAAGAAAAGTCCATATTACCGTATTTTTCCTTAAGGAGAAAAAAAATCATAAATAGGCTCTTCACAGAGCAGGAGGCTCTTCTAGTCAGAAAACCCATATGAACAGATATTTAAGTGCATTAATGACCCAGGAATACATAAAGGAAGATGAAGTAAAATACCCTGTTACACCTCACAAATTGGTGCAGGGATTCGAAGCTAATAGCCTCTTTAGGGACGAAACCTGGGAGAATCATATTTTCCTAAAAACTTACCTTGTTTGTTTAATGGTGGTTAATGTTAAAATCATCCTGTGTACAACTGCCTGTGTGTCCCCTGCCTGGAAAATCCTTTCTCAAGATACCCTGCTCTGCCAGGTGCAGTTCCCTGGATACATCAGGGGTCACCACTCCCTTCCTCCACCAGCTCCTCTGACTCCCACCCAGCTCCCAGCAAACTGCACTCACCAGCCTCCCACCTCAACCTGCCCACCCCCACCTCTCCCCCCCATGCACCCAGGCTCTCGCCCTCCCCATTCCCATCCCACTTCCCAAACTCCTGCAACAGTGCCCCTCTGCACCCAGGTTCTCTCCCTAGCCCCACCCTGCCCATCCCCCACTCATCTCCTTCGCTCAAACTTTTGCCCTTGTCCCACCCTGCCCCTGCCCTCACCCACAGGCCTCCCTGCCTGCCCCGCAAGCCCAGGCTCTCACCCCTGCACTGCCCTGCCCATTCCCCTTGCCTTTCCCCGGTGCCCAGGCCTCAACACCCTTCCAATGCCTCTCTTAGGCATTCCTGCCTCACTTTCCACAAGGACATAAATCTCGGGGAACCAAGACTAATTAATTTGGACTTAGCAGAGGGAACAAGGAGAGCCTAGGGCTTGACCACTCTCCTGCTCAAGGGCACTCACAGTCAGGGTGATTGTGCTTTCAATTTTCAGCTGTGGCTGTTTCAACAAAGTCATCATTTCCTGGGTCAAACATGAGAGATGTATATTTTTGTCAAAAGATTTTATTTTTCTATCACGTTTCAATTAGTAACATATTATACCATAGTTAGTTTTAGTTATTAGCAGCTGGGGCTTTTATTTAATAGGAGTGTTTTTTTTTTCTAAACAATATTCATTATTAATTACTTAAAAATTAACTTAGTTTATGTTACTTCTTAACAAATCCAAGCATCAGATCGAGCAATTCTGCCATAGACAGGCACAGAAAGGCTCAGTGAGAGATCCAGAGGCAGAGAAGCTGCAGATGTTCTGGAGTCCTGGTTGCTTGGCAGGGTCCCAGTGGTGGCCTAAATACTTCTCCTTGCATGAAAACGTGCTCCATCCTGTAGCCCTGTCCAGAAAGCTGTAGTGAGAGTGCGTCTGTCTGGTGCAGCTTACAGTCTCCTCCCGTAGAAAGCCCTGCTGCCAGCCTCAAACAGAAGGAGGCAGGAGTCTCCCTGGCAGCCTCTAGTAGAGGCCTGTGAGCCAGCCTCACCTTGCAAGGGCTCTGAGTGATTGTGCCACTCTTGAGGCCCTGTGAAGCCTGTGGCCACAACCAACCTCAGAGCAAAAATCATAATGGAACCCAAGTCCTCTTCCATTCATGCATTCATTCATTCATTCCTTCATGATGCATTCTGATAGTCATTCAATAAGCATGTAGTGAGTTTTACAGCATGCTGTGGTCAAATGTGGCAAGTGGAGGGGTTGTGCCACAATACCAAACCTCACCATGCTTAATTCATCAAACCAAGCAGTAAATCTACTGAATTTCCAAGAAGCCCTGGAGAGCAGAGTGGCCACCAGGATTCTCCTTATATTAAATTCTCTAAGAACCTGTGATCAAAGTGACTCAGGGGACAGAGAACTCACTGTCCAGCACGGGAGGCCCACAGCATTGAGTGGTTACCTTCAGTGAACAGGGAAACTCCAATCACCTCCCCTTCTCCCCCTCTCACAGCCAGGATATCCAGGGGCGGGAAGTGCCAGGCCTAAATGTCTTTTGATGCTTAGAAAAATTCCTTATAAAGCTATTCCCCTGTGTGTGTGTGTGTGTGTGTGTGTGTGTGTGTGTGTGTGTGTGTGT
>NW_022437107.1:1791130-1807031 GCF_009761245.1 Sapajus apella
CCAAACTACCAAAATGTTAGAAACCCACAAATACATAGCTTACCTCCTAGAGCCTTTCTTCTGTTTCTCATGTCACTGACTATTGAGATGTTAGACTTGCCAGGCTAAACGTGAGAGACAGCCATGGTACAACCACTCCCCAGCTCCACTGGTTCCCCCACACTCCCCCAGAAAAGGGCTGTTCCCGGTGCTGAGCAGGCCCCTGCGACCAGGACATGTCCTTTGAGTTTCAAGTGCATTTATTCACTAAGTAGGATCTACCTCTACCCATTGATTAGAGTGAACAGGAAACACAGAAGTCAGTGGTTGGAGCAGTTCCCTCTCCAGCCTCCTCCCACCCATCTTTCCAGGTGCTGGTGCTTGTGTCCCGTCCTGGCCAAGGCCACAGTCAGCTCTCTTGCTCCTCATTTCAACCTTGACTTGCGCATTGATCTCAATTGGCAACTTAAAGTCCTCCTGGCAGCCCCAAGTCTTTTCTGGTGCCTTACTCCGCTTTTCTAGTTTCTTCTTGCACTTCTATTATTTTTGTCTACAACCAACTATACTTCCTCTTTCAGGAAGCTCCTCGTGTGTCTCCCTGCTTTTTAAAGGGAGCGGTGAGCCTTACAGGTAGGATGCTGGAGGATTTGTTCACTCCAGTTCTCAAGCTGTGGATGGGGCTAGAGACGGCTGAGCCTGGCAGGAGGATCACAGGTGGGGAGTGCAGACTTCTGGGGAGCCTAGTGTGTGTCAGCAAGGAAAGGGCACAGTGGAGACCAGACTCTACAAGAAGAGGGGGGAGAGCTGCTCAGCAGGTGTTTAGATGTAAAACTTTAGGGAGAAAAAGAGTTGTCTCGAGAATTTGGGTAAAGGTTTTCTGTGCATTGTGCTATGTAAAATCTATGCTCTCTCTTCTAGGTAACTTATGATTAAAAGATGGATCATTTCTCCTAGTTTGGAGGACTATCACACACCTCCTTGGTAGAGACAACAGATAAAACGGTCTTCCTTTCCTCTCCCCTTCTCTCCTCCCTCCCTCCCTCCCTCCCTCCCTCCCTCCCTTCCTTCCTTCCTTCCTCCTTCCTTCCTTTCCTCCTCCTTCATTTCTTATTCCTTATTATTCCTTTATCCACACTTTCTTGTAGGATTGCTACATTTTCTTGCAGTCTTAAGAAAGCAGTAGTGGAGAGTTGGAGTTGGGATGATATAGCTGAGACCCTTCGTGACATAAGTCCTGAGACCTTGCAAAACCAGAGACTGCAAAACAACTGTTTGCACTTCTAGCCCTGCACCTTGCTTGCTCTGTGTTTTTTAACAAATTACTCAACTTCTCTAAGCCTCAGTATCTTCAATTTAAGTGAGGATAATAAATGTCTCTATATGGTCACTCTGATGGTTGAATAATACATTAATGAATTTGTTTATTTAAATTACAAAGTGATTATATTTAACTGATTCTTATAATTCATCAGAACACCTTTTCTGAAATCCACTGATATAATTTGCAGAGCACATTTTTTAAAAGAGCCACCACGACTGCAACACTTTAATCAAGCTTCAGTGAACCTGTGTCAAGGTATCAGCCAGGCCTGCTTTCGTTGTCTGGGCCCTTGGTGCTGCTGCTGTGTCTCTGGCACATCCGGAGGACCAGGGGAAGGAGGAGAACCCTGAGCCCGGTGTGGAGGCAGAGAGCCTGCCAAAGCCATCTGCTCAGGGGAGCCAGAGGCCACAGACAGAGAATTGTGGTTTTACTTTTTTCAGCTAAGAAGTTTTAGAAAATAATTTCTCTATTTTTTTTTTGATGTGATGCCTGAAGGAAAATAGTAATAAAACAAAACTAGAGGAGGGCACATTATCTGCCAAGTGACATTTTCCCCTATTCTTTCTGCTTCTATTCCTAGAAAAAAGAAATTGAAAACTGCAGGGAAAGTGTTGGCAGCATCCCAGACTTTCTTGTTTTGCTGCTAATCACTCTTGACAGCGGATTTCTTTTTCCTAGGATGAGAGGCCAATGCCTCCACCCTGCTGCTGTCTTTAGACAATGAGGAAAGATGATGATGGTGACATTTATTAGGTGCTTGCTATGTGCAGGCAGCACGCAGAATACCTTGCCAGAATGATGGTGACTTGCCCTTGCAACAGTACCCTGGGGCTGGCCTAAAGTGAGGACCCCAGGCTCAGCATGGCAGTGATGCAGCTAAGATGTGGATGGTGTCACTCATTCCTGGGCACAGTAAATCATTGTGAAGCATGATGCTGCCTTCCTGATTTGGGAACCGCAAAAGAAGTTTAAATATTCAGATTCAGAGTTTCAAAATGTGCAACCCAGAACTATAGATACAAAAGAACTGGAAGCCACAAGAGAAGCCCTTCAGTTCACCTTCTTACTTTACCCGAATCACCCCAGCACTGTGAAGCTGGTCATATCTGAGCACAGGAAGCTAATCCAAATCATGAAAACCCCTCTGAAGATCTTGTTTCTAACGAATAAAAATAAGGTCATGCTGAAGATCCAGTAGCACTCCTTCTCTTGACTACTCTAAATACCTTGCGTACTTAAAGGGTCTTATCACTCTTCCTGGTTTTTGAAGGAATGGAATAATAAGTGATTTGGGGAAAAGATTTGTTAATGGCCCAACTGAATTAAAACAGGCCAAGGAGAACCAGAATCCTCTGCCCAAGGGTAGCTACCTGATGCTGACCCTTCGGCCACCCTGCCTGCCTGAGGATTTCCTAAGCCAGTCTGTCAGAGATGGCTCACATGACTTTACGTGGAGGAAAGCCATGATGAAGCATTATAACAAGAATGTGTGCCACACTTCCTAGTTTATAATGATTGTGGATATTATGGAAACTCTCTGCCATCTCCATTAGGCCCCTTCCAGATGGACACGCTCTCCCTTCTCCACAGAGCATCCTGGCTACCACCCAGGGCAGGGAGCGCTGCCAGCTGACTCCTCTCACGATTGTCTCCGTTCCTTGCCAATTCTGTATGTTCTTCCAAGGGCCAGCTGTCTTCTTCCTCATACTTGTTTATGCCAATTGTACTTATATTAATTATAAAATGTAATAATTTGTAAACTGATGAAACAGGGGGTAAATGAAATGCAAGTGTGGAAAGAGATATTTATCAAATATAAGACATCATCGGTTTGAAGGTAGCCAACAATTTTATGTATCACTTAGAAAAAGCACTAATGATTAAACCATGATATGTGATTGATTTGATTTTAAGAATATTCCTATTACAGAGAACTTAAAATATGGGCAAAAAGTGCATGTTAGAATTAATGTAATATGGTATGTTGAACACTTTGGAAAAACTGCAGAGAACAGAAGACTGTTAGATGTAAAGGAAGTGTACAGTTGACTATTCACATACACTATGACCACCAATTAACCCTCAGGACATATCCCCAGAGGAATACTTATATATACACTAGAGGAGACACATAAAAGAATGTTCATAACAACACTGTTTATAATAGCAAAAAGCTGGATGCTGTCCAGTGTCTGTAAGAGGAAACAAGATGAACAAAATGTGGCACATTTACAAAGTAGAATATTATGTAGCAGTTAAAATTAATGAACAATGACAACGGTGTGTGTGAATCTTTTTTTTTTTTTGAGACAGAGACTCGCTCTTGTTGACCAGGCTAGAGTGCAATACCAGTCTCAGCTTACCCCGCAACCTCTCCCTCCTGGGTTCAAGTGATTCCCCTGCTTCAGTCTCCTGAGTAGCTGGGATTACAGGCATGCGCCACCATGCCCTACCAATTTTTGTATTTTTAGTGGAGACAAGGTTTCTCCAGGTTGGTCAGGTTGGTCTTGAACTCTCAACCTCAGGTGATCCACCTGACTCAGCCTCCCAAAGTGCTAGGATTACAGGCGTGAGCTGCCATGACCAGCTAAATCTTAAGAATATAATATTAAATGATAAAAGTTACCTCCAAAATTCTATCAAACCAAAGAAAAATAAAACTAAGAAAAAAGGACATAATATTTGGGATGATGACTAACCAGTTGGAGGAAGCAGGGAGATGGGAAGGGGGAAGAAAATATGGTGATGCACATGTAAGTTAAAATCAAAGTTATGAATGATTAGGTGCATGAATGTATTACATATGTGGTATGATGGATGTATTACATTATGAAATACATGAAGAACTAACTGGATAAAGGAAAGTCATGCACTGACCAATGATGACAGTGTGTTTTGGAGCAGGGATTATGAGAGATGTAATTCTGTGCAACTGAGGTCCAATGAAAAGAACCAGCATATAGGCCAAGTGGATTTTTAAGTGCCCACATTTGGAAATTAAATTTAAAATGTATTTTGTTATTAATTTACGGAGTTTTAAAAATGTATTTTGGATACAGCTCCTCAGTTGACTATATGGGTTGTAAGTATTTCCTCCTACTCTGATGATTGCCTTGGATGAACAAAATTCTTAAATTTTAATACAGATTGATTTATTACATTTTTGTCCTTTCATGGTCAGTGGTATTTGTGTCTATTTGTAGGGGGAAAATTTTTCCCTATCCCAAGATCTCAAGTACATATTGTTATGTTCTCCTTTAATAGTTTTATTTTTTACACTTCACATTTAGATCTGAAGTCCATCTGGAATTGATATTTGTGTTTAGTGAAAGGACATGGTGTATTTTTTTTTTTTTTTTTGCCAATACCAATAGTTATTCTATGCCCAGGACATTTTATAGAAAAGACCATTGTTTCCTCCAATGAACTTCAGTGTCACCTTTGCCGTAAATACATATAAGCTTGCCTCTGGACTCCTATACATTATACTGTTTCACTGAGGTCTTCTCTGCTGTACCTCCTGATATCTGGTAGTATACTACATCCTGCAGTAGAAAGTTTTCCAATTTTATTTTTATTCTTCAAGATTGTTGTAATTATTACAGACTTTTTGCATTTCTGGATGATTTTTAGAATTGTTTGTCATTTTCTTCTCCCCACTTGGTAATAATAACTTTTTTACAAAACCTGACTCTTTTGCCAATAAGCATAATATATTCATTCATTAATTTAGGTCTAATTTAATTCCTCAGTAAAGCCCTTCTAAGTATTTCATATTTTTGATGTTATTATAAATTACATCTAAAATTTAATTTTGGATTTTTGTTGTTGGTATGGACAGACATCTATCGAAATTGATTTCCATAGATAAAGTTAATCTCCAAAGATCTCACTAAATTCACTTACTAATGCTAACAGAATTAATCAAATAATTCTATTCTAACAGATTTTCTCTAAAATCTCTTGAATTTTCTAGATAAGCAAGATCATATTGTCTGCAAATAATAGTTTTATTTTATTCCTTTTCAGTTGGTAAACTATGTATTTCTTTTTTTTTTTTTTTTTTTTTTTTGCTTCATTGTACTGCCTGCAGTACAATGTTGAATAAAAGTGATGTAGCAGCACCACTTATTTCTAATTGCAAGAATAAATTTTCCATTATTTGCAATGGAGTATAATTTTAACCAGAGATTTTGTAGGTTTTTTTTTTAAATTGTACTTTAGGTTCTGAGATATGTGTGCAGATCATGCAGGGTTGTTGCATAACATACATGGGAAGGTGGTTTACTGCCTCCATCCCCCCCCTCATCTATATCTGTCATTTCTCCCCTTGTTATCCCTCCCTAACCTCCTTACCCCCACTGTCCCTCCCCTAACCCCCATCAACAGGCCCCAGTGTGTGATGCTCCCCTCCCTGTGCTCATGTGTTCGCACTGTTCAACACCTGCCTATGAGTGAGAACATGTAGTGTTTGATTTTCTGTTCTTGTGTCAGTTTGCTGAGAATGATTGTTTCCAGGTTCATCCGCGTCCCTACAAAGGACACGAATTCTTCATTTTTTGTGGCTGCATAGTATTCCATGGTGTATATGTGCCACATTTTCCTTGTCCAGTCTATCATTGATGGGCATTTGGGTTGGTTCCAGGTCTTTGCTATCGTAAACAGTGCCGCAATGAGCACACGTGTGCATATGTCTTTATAATAGAATGATTTATAATCCTTTGGGTATATACCCAGTAATGGGATTGCTGGGTCAAATGGAATTTCTATTTCTAGGTCATTGAGGAATTGCCACACTGTCATCCATAATGGTTGAACTAGTTTACATTCCCACCAATGGTGTAAAAGTGTTCCTATTTCTCCACATCCTCTCCAGCATATGTTGTCTCCAGATTTTTTAATGATCACTATTCTATCTGGCATGAGACGGTATCTCAATGTGGTTTTCATTTGCATTTCTCTAATGACCAGTGATGAGCATTTTTTCATATGTTTCTTGACCTCATATATGTCTTCTTTTGAAAAGTGTCTGTTCATGTCCTTTGCCCACTTTTGAATGGTTTTTTTTTTTTTTTTCTTGTAAATCTGTTTTAGTTCTTTGTAGATTCTGGATATTAGCCCTTTGTCAGATGGGTAGATTGCAAAAATTTTTGCCCATTCTATTGGTTGCCAGTTCACTCTCTAATGATTGTTTCCTTTGCTGTACGGAAGCTCTGGAGTTTAATTAGATTCCATTTGTCTATTTTGGCTTTTGTTGCCAATGCTTTCGGTGTTTTAGTCATGAAATCCTTGCCTGTGCCTATGTCCTAAATGGTTTTGCCTAGGTTTTCTTCTAAGGTTTTTATGGTGTTAGGTCTTATGTTTCAGTCTTTAATCTATCTGGAGTTAATTTTTATTTGGTTAAGCAAGTTTCCATCTATTTCTAAATTTCTAGGAATTTTTTAAATCATTAGTGAATATTGAATTTAATACATGCTTTTTCTGCAACTAACAAGGTGATTATGTAATTTTTCTCCTTTTTCTATTAAAGCAATCAGTTGCATTCCTTGATTTTGTGTTGGCAAAGCATGCATGTGTACCAAGAATTGTTCATCTACTCATAAAGTATTATCTTGTTTATGTTGTTGGATTTTACTTGCTAAATATTTAGTTAAGAATATTTGAATCTATGTTTATAAGAGTGAATGATTTGCTACCGCACTTCTGTGAAAGAGTTTGTTGCGAAATTGTTATTTCTTCCTTCAATGTCTGGAAGTATCCACAGGTGAAGCCATCTGTTGCCAGAGATTTCTTTCCAGAAAGAAATATTCAATTTTATGCATATCAGAATATTCATGTATATCAGAATATTCATATATCAGCATATTCAGAAATTATGTATGTCATAGTTTACAGGTATCTATAAAATGTGTAAGAATGATCATTTTTTATTCTGTAATTTGTGTTTCCCTCTCTTTTTATCTTTATCAGTTTTTTGAGGTTTAATAAGTTTTATTATTCTTAAAGCACTCTTAGGTTTGTTGATTGTTTTTCCACCGTATGCTTTTTTTCTTTTCTTTTCTTTCTGTGATATATGCTCTTATATTTATCATTTATTTTCTTTTCCTTTCCATGGGCTTGCCTTGTGCTTTTTTGCTTTTTGAAATATAATTTTAAATAATTGATTTCAGGATTTTTCGTTTTCTGATATGTGCATTTGATGCTATATATTTTTATATAAGTACTTATTTTCTCATCCCATAAATATTGGTAAGTAGCCTTCATTATTTGGCTTAAAACATTTTCTAGCTTCTCTTTTGGATTTTTTTCTTGGATCCATAGAATATTTAGAATTGTATTAACTTCCATAGAGTTGTGGTTTCTATAATTATCTTAGTAATTTCTAGCTTAATTCCAAAGTGGTTTAAAAATATACTATAATTAATTTCAACCTTTTTTCAGAGCATACAGCCATTATGTAAAGTACTTTTACCCTAATAACCTTCATTTAGTCTAATTTCTGCCTGAAAACTTATATTTAATATTCACCCTCAATCTCATTGTCAATTTATATCCAGGCATTTTGTATCTTGGGATCTTGTTTCAATTTGCATCTCCCTAATGACAAATACTCTTGAGCTCTTTTCATATGCTTATTTGCCATTTGTACACCTTCTTTGGTGAGATGCCTGTTCAGTTCTTTTGCCCAGCTTTTATTTATGTTGTTTCCTCATTGCTAAATTTTAATAGTTTTTTCTGCATTTTGAATATCAGTTCTTTATCAGATATGAATATTTGACAAAATTTTCTCTCAATCTGTGACTTGCCTTTTCATTTTATTAACAGTCTCTTTGACAGAAGATAAGTTTTTAATTTTAATAAAGTCCAATGTAGTTTTTCTTTCTTTCATGAATTGTGCTTTCGGTATTGTGTATAAAAATTCATCACCAAACCAAGGTTACTAGATTTTCTCCTATGTTTACATTTGGATATTTATAATTTTGTATCTTACATTTAGATATATAATCCATTTTGAATTAACTTTTGTGAAAGGGCCTAAAGTTCATGCCTAGGTTCACATCTTTCTTACAGATGTTAATTGTCCAAGCTGTTTGTTGAGTAGATCTTTTCTCCATTGAATTGCCTTTGCTTCTTTGTCAAAGAACAGTTGATTATATTTGCATGGGTCTATTTCTGGGTTTCTTATGCTGTTCCATTAATCCATGCGTCTATCTATTCTTCCACTAATCCCATGCTTTCTTGATTGGTACAGCTTCATAGTAAATCTTGAATTCAGATAGTGTGGATCTTCCAAGTTTGTTCTTCTTCAGTATTGTGTTAGCCACCCTAGGTATTTCGCCTTTCAATATAAGCTTTAAAGTCAGTTTGTCAACAACTACAATGTAATTTCCTGCAACTTTTATTGAGATTGTGTTTTAGACCAAATTGGGAAGTACTGAAATATTAAGAATATTGTATGTTCGTTTATGAACATAGAATATTTCTTTATTTATGTATATCTTCTTTTATTTCTTTTATCAGAGTGAAATTGTCAGCTTATCTCAGAAATTTTCTCCCTTCTGGAATTTTGGCTCATATACTCTTGTTTCCATAGCTCTCTGACAGGAATTTAAGTATTATTGATAATTTTTCTGTTTCTGTTTCTTTCTAGTTGTTGCAGTTGGTCAATCCAGAAGCAGGAAAGGAGCCACTTTTATTCACTTTGGAGACTTATATTTTCATTTAAAATATACAAACAAATATATAGACGTCTATTTGTGTGTGTGTGTATATATATTTACCTACACCTTTCTTCAGTAAACAGTGGCACACTATATGCATTTTTTTCTGCAAATTGTTTCTTCCCCACTTTGTAGTAACTCCTGGAGATCATTTGACATTATATGTAAATATTCCTTGTTTCTTTTTACAAGTGGATGTACCATAGTGTGTTCACTAGTTGTTTCTAGTCTTTTGATAGACAGTACAACATTGAAAACCTTGTTTAAAGGTTTTAATTTCCTGATGGACAAAAACCATTACACTAAATTTATTTTTATTGCTCAGAAAATTTTGTTTGCATTGTTGTTGTTGTTGTTCTTGGAAACGTATAGAAGTCTTCTTGTGGCCCACCATATGGTCAATTTTCATGTGTACTTGAAAAATTGGAATATTTTGTATTTTAAGAGTTCAGAGTCAGTGATAGATCAATAAATCCTAGTTTATTAAATGTTTTGTCAATTTCATCTGTTTTGAAAAGACAAAGTTAAAATGTCTGCTATTTGTGTGATTCTATTTTCTTTTGCATCTACTGAAGTTTCTGCTTTTCAACATTACTATTTTGTTGTCAGGTTCACGAATATGAGTAACCATTATACATTCATTGTGAATTACACAGTCATTACATAAAAAAAATATCCTTTGTTGTTTCTCTTAATCCTTTTTATATGACTTTTACTTCGTCAGGTATCAAAATTGTGACTTTTACTTTCTTTTTCTTTGTTTTTGTTTTTGTTTGAGATGAAGTCTTATTCTGTCATCCAGGCTGAAATGCAATGGCATGATGCTGGCTTACCACAACCTCCACCTCCCAGGTTCAAGTGATTCTCCTACCTCAGCCTCCCAAGTAGTTGGGATTACAGGCACGTGCCACCACACCTGGCTAATTTTTTGTATTTTTAGTAGAGACAGGGTTTCACTGTGTTGGCCAGTCTAGTCTTGAACTCCTGACCTCGTGATCCGCCCGCTTTGGTCTACCAAAGTGCTGAGATAATAGGCATCAGCCACCATGCCCAGCTTTACTTTCTTTTTATTTACACTTAACTAATATGTTTTTGCCTGTTAATTTTGCTGTTGTTATTATCACTCAGAATTTTTTTTGTTTTAGATGTGTCCTTTGTATACAACTTATTATTTGATTTAGTTTTCCTAGCCAACCTAAAAATCTATAACTTGTTATGTCATTTTACAGCTGTAAAGGATATATGTCATATTATTTATTTCATGTCCCATACTGTTGATTGCATATATGTGTATAATATGGCCAGTTTCATATATGTGTATATGTATATGTAAAGTGCATATATATATATATAAGTTTAATTTCTGAGGTACAAGCGTACAGGTGCAGAATGTGCATGTTTGTGTATACATAGGTATACATGTGCCACCGTGGTTTGCTGCACTCATCAACCTGTGGTCTACATCAGGTATTTCTCCTAATACTACCCCTCCCTAACCCCACACAGGGCCCAGTGTGTGATGTTCCCCTCCCTGTGTCCATGTGTTCTCATTGTTCAACTTCCTCTAATGAGTGAGAATATGTGATGTTTGGCTGTCTGTTCTTGTGTCAGTTTACTGAGAATGATGGTTTCCAGCTTCATCCATGTCCCTGCAAAGGACATGAACTCATCCTTTTTTATGACTGTATAGTATTCCGTGGTATATGTGCCACATTTTCTTTATCCAGTCCATCATTGATGGGCATTGGTTCCAAGACTTTCTATTATGAACAGTGCCACAATAAACATTCATGTACATGTGTCTTTATAGTAGAATGATTTATAATCCTTTGGGTATATACCCAGTAATGGGATTGCTGGGTCAAATGGTATTTCTGGTTCTAGATCCTTGAGGAATCGCCACACTGTCTTTCACAATGGTTGAACTAATTTACACTCCTCGCAGCAACAGTGTAAAAGCATTCCTATTTCTCCACATCCTTTCCAGCATCTGTTATTTCCTGATTTTTTAATGAATGCTGTTTTAACTGGCATGAGATGATATCTCAATGTGGTTTCAACTTGCATTTCTCTAATGAACAGTGATCAAAAGCTTTTTTGGGGGAGGGGGGACAGAGTCTCGCTCTGTTGCTCAGGCTGGAGCACTCTGGCATGATCTCGGCTCACTGTAACCTCTGACTCCTGGGTTCAAGTGAGTCTCCTGCCTCAGCCTCCTGAGTACCTGGGACTACAGGCATGCACCACCACCGGGCTAATTTTTTTGTTTTTTTTAAGTAGAGACGGGGTTTCACCATGTTGGCCAGGATGGT
This sequence comes from Sapajus apella, assembly GCF_009761245.1. Taxonomy (NCBI): domain Eukaryota; kingdom Metazoa; phylum Chordata; class Mammalia; order Primates; family Cebidae; genus Sapajus; species Sapajus apella. The sequence continues at coordinate 1,802,461 of NW_022437107.1, forward strand.
CTTGATCTCTTGATCTTGTGATCCACCCACCTTGGCCTCCCAAAGTGCTGGGATTACAGGTGTGAGCCACTGTGCCCAGCCAATGATGAGCTTTTTTTTTTTCATGTTTGTTGGCACATAAATATCTTCTTTTGACAAGCACCTGTTCATAACCTTCACCCACTTTTTGATGGGGTTGTTTGTTTTTTTGTTGTTGTAAATTTGTTTAAGTTCTTTGTAGATTCTAAATATTAGCCCTTTGTCAGATGGATAGATGGCAAAATTTTTCTCCCATTCTGTAGGTTGCTGTTCACTCTGATAATTGTTTCTTTTGCTGTGCAGGAGCCCTTTAGTTTAATTAGATCCCATTTGTCAATTTCAGCTTTTGTTGCCACTGCTTTTGGTCATTGTTTTAGTTATGAAGTCTTTGCCCGTGCCTATGTCCTGAATGGTATTGCCTAGGTTTTCTTCTAGGGTTTTCATGGTTTTAGGTCTTAACGTTTAAGTCTTTAATCCACCCTGAGTTAATTTTTGTACAAGGTATAAGGAGGGGATCCAGTTTCAGCTTTCTTCATATGGCTAGCTAGTTTTCCAACATCATTTATTAAATAGGGAATCTTTTCCACAATGCTTGTTTTTGTCAGTTTTATCAAGATCAGAGGGTTGTAGATGTGTGGTCTTATTTCTGAGGCCACTGTTTGTTCCATTGGTCTATATCTCTGCTTTGGTACCAGTATTATGCTGTTTTTATTACTGCAGCCTTGTAGTATAGTTTGAAGTCAGGTAGCATGATGCCTCCAGTTTTGTTGTTTTTTCTTAAGATTGTCTTGGCTATGCTGGCTCTTTTTTGGTTTTACATAAAATTTAAAGTAGTTTTTTTCTAATTCTATGAAAAATGTCAATGGTAGTTTGATGGGAATAGCATTGAATGTATAAATTACTTTGGGCAATATGGCCATTTTCACAATATCGATTCTTCCTATCATGAAATGTTTTTCCACTTGTTTGTGTCCTCTCTTATTTCCTTGAGCAGTGGTTTGTAGTTCACCTTGAAGAGGTCCTTTGCATCCCTCATTAGTTGTATTTCTAGGTATTTTATTCTCTTTGTAGCAGTTGTGATTGGGAGTTCACTCATGATTTGGCCCTCTATTATCAATGTATGGAAATGCTTGTGATTTTTGCACACCAATTTTGTACCCTGAGACTTTGCTGAAGTTGCTTATCAGCTTAAGGAGATTTTGGGCTGAGACTATGCATTTTCTAAATGTATAACATTTGCAAACAGAGACACTTTGACTTCCTCTTTTCCTAACTTAATATCCTTTATTTCTTTCTCTTACTTGATTGCCCTTGCCAGAACTTCCAATACTCTATTGAATAGGAATGGTGAGAAAGGGCATCCTTGTCTTGTGCTGGTTTTCAAAGGAAATGCTTCCAGCTTTTGCCCATTCAGTATGATACAGACTATGGGTTTGTCATAAATCTTATTATTTGGAGATATGTTCCATCAATACCTAGCTTATTGAGAGTTTTTAGCATGAAGGGCTGTTGAATTTTGTTGAAGGCCTTTTCTGCATTCATTGAAATAACCATGTGTTTGTTATCATTGGTTCTGTTTATGTAATGGATTATGTTTATAGATTTGCATATGTTGAACCAGTCTTGCACCCCAAAAATGAAGCCAATGTGATGGTGGTGGATAAGCTTTTTGATGTGTTGCTGGATTCGGTTTGCCAGTATTTTACTGAGGATTTTCACATCGATGTTCATCAGGGATATTGGCCTGAAATTTTCTTTTTTTTTTTTGCTGTGTCTCTGCTAGGTTTTGGTATCAGGATGATGCTGGCCTCATATAATATGTTAGGGAGGATTCCTTCTTTTTCTATTGTTTAGAATAGTTTCCGGAGGAATGGTACCAGCTCCTCTTTGTGCTTCTGGTCGAATTCAGCTGTGAATCCATCTGGTCCTGGACTTTTTTTTGTTGGTAGGCTATTAATTGCTGCCTCAATTTCAGAACTTTTTATTGGTCTATTCAGGGATTTGACTTCTTCCTGGTTCAGTCTTGGGAGGGTGTATGTGTCCAGGAATTTTTCCATTTCTTCTAGATTTTCTAGTTTATTTACATAGAGGTGATTATAGTATTCTCTGATGATAGTTTGTATTTCTGTGGGATCACTGATGATATCCCATTTATCACTTTTTATTGCGTCCAGTTGATTCTTCTCTCTTTTCTTCTTTATTAGTCTGGCTAGCAGTCTATCTATTTTGTTGATCTTTTCAAAACACCAGCTCCTGGATTCATTGATTTTTTTGAAGGGTTTGTTTGCTTCTGTACCTCCTTTGGTTCTGCTCTGATCTTAGTTATTTCTCGTCTTCTGCTAGCATTTGAATTTGTTTGCTCTTGCTTCCCAAGTTCTTCTAATTGTGATGTTAGTATGTCAGTTTTAGATATTTCCTGCTTTCTCTGGTGGGTAATTCAGGCTATAAGTTTCCCTCTACACACTGCTTTAAATGTGTCCCAATAATTCTGGCAGGTTGTGTCTTTGTTCTCATAGGTTTCAAAGAACTTGTTTATTTCTGCCTTAATTTCGTTATTTACCCAGTAGCCATTCAGGAGCAGGTTGTTCAGTTTCCATGTAGTTGCGCAGTTTTGAGTGAGTTTCTTTTTTTATTTTATTTTATTTTATTTTATTCTATTTTTTTCCCATTTATTTATTTTATTGCATTTTAGGTTTTGGGGTACATGTGAAGAACATGCAAAATTGTTGCATAGGAACACACGTGGCAGTGTGATTTGCTGCCTTCCTCCCCATCACCTACATCTGGCATTTATCCCCTTGCTATCTCTCCCCAGCTTCCCACCCCCCACCGTCCCTCCCCTATTTCCCCCCAACTGACCCCAGTGTGTAGTGCTCCCCACCCTGTGTCCATGTGTTCTCATTGTTCAACACTCGCCTATGAGTGAGAACATGCGGTGTTTGATCTTCTGCTCTTCTGTCAGTTTGCTGAGAATGATGGTTCTTACTCCTGGGTTCTAGTTTGATTGCACTGTTGTCTGTGAGACTTATAATTTCCGTTCTTTTGCATTTGCTGAGGAGTGTTTTACTTCCAATCATGTGGTCAATTTTAGAATAAGTGTGATGTGGTGCTGAGAATAATGTGTATTATGTTGATTTAGGGTGGAGAGTTCTGTAGATGTCTATTAGGTCTGCTTGGTCCTGGAGATCCTTGTTAATTTTCTGTCTCTTTGATCTGTCTAATATTGACAGTGGGGTGTTAAAGTCTCCCACAGTTATTGTGTGGGAGTCTAAGTCTCTAAGAACTTGTTTTATGAATCTGGGTGCTCCTGTATTGGGTGCATATATTTTTTGGATAATTAGCTTTTCTTGTTGCATTGATCACTTTACAAATATTTAATGCCCTTCTTTGTCTCTTTTGATCTTTGTTGATTTAAAGTCTGCTTTATCAGAGACTAGGATTGCAACATCTGCTTTTTTTTTTTTCCATTTACTTGATAAATATTCCTCCGTCTCTTTATTTTGAGCCTATGTGTGACTTTGCACGTGAGATGGGTCTCCTGAGTATAACACACCGATAGGTCTTGATTCTTTATCCAATTTGCCAGTCTGTGTCTTTTAATTGGGGCATTTAGCCTGTTTACATTTAAAGTTAGTATTGTTATGTGTGAATTTATTCTTGTCATTATAATGCTACCTGGTTATTTTGCCCACTAGTTGATGCAGTTTCTTCATAGCATTAATGGTGTTTACAATTCTGGCCAGTTTCTTACCCCTTTCCTCCTTGACTAATACTATATTGATATTCAGGGGTTTATTTTTTTTTCAATATTTTAATTTTACTGCTTTGATTTTCTTCTTTGGAGACTCCTATAATCATATATCACATTTTTGTTGCTTATCTTCTGTATCTGTCACTTTGTGTCAAATAATTTTTATGTATTCATTTCTTCCCATCTTCTTCTCCTAAGGCATAACCTGTGATAGTTCCATATCCTTGTGTTTCTTCTAGTTTTGTATTTGTTTCTCAAATAAAATTAGTGTTTAATTCTGAAACAAAACACTTGTTTTATTGCTAATTATTTCCTGACTTCTGGTAGCTGTCTTTAAAAATTTTTTTGAACTATCTAATATCTAAGTTTTCTTTAATCCAGACTTATGCTATTATTTTACATCATTTATCACTTTCTTAATATTTTTAGCAAAATTGTACTACTAAGTTATATCTTTTACCTATTTTATGGAGTTGTTAATTATCTGTGAAGACATTATTTGGTTTCTTATTTCCTTCTTTGAAAATATAACTTTCTGTGAGATTTGAAAACACTTCTTTTCTACTTCTTCTATTTAAGTGAGATGAGTTTTCTTCTTACAAAGGAAGGTAGGTACTGGGATGATTTCCTTAAGTCCTCAGTACAGGAGCTCTCTCTTCTACAATTTCTGCCAAAAGTTCAAAACTTTGCAAGACCTGGTTTTTTTCCCCCGTCCTACTTACTTTCCTATTTGAATATTTTCTTTCCTTTGACCCTTTTGTCCCTTTTCTCCTTGATTTCTTTTTTTTTTTTTTTTTTTTTT
>NW_022437107.1:1807131-1814732 GCF_009761245.1 Sapajus apella
TTACCCAGGCTGGAGTGCAATGGCGCGATCTCGGCTCACCGCCTCCTGGGTTCAGGCAATTCTCCTGCCTCAGCCTCCTGAGTAGCTGGGATTACAGGCACGCACCACCATGCCCAGCTAATTTTTTGTATTTTTAGTAGAGACGGGGTTTCACCATGTTGACCAGGATGGTCTCGATCTCTTGACCTTGTGATCCACCCACCTCGGCCTCCCAAAGTGCTGGGATTACAGGCTTGAGCCACCGCGCCCGGCCTCTCCTTGATTTCTATTGTGCTCCTTGGTTCAGGCTCATCTTGGAAGAGAGTATTTTGGTTGGTCTGAGATCGCACAGGGTCCAGAGCCCTCCATCAGTCACGTGACATTCGTATGGCCTCTTTACTCATCCTTGGATTAGAACCTGCAAAAACCCTTCCCACTTTTTTTGGATGGCTTCAGAATCACCTATGACTCATCCAGTAACATATGTTTATGATTTAGGGATTTCTAGTTGTAAAAGTTATTATAAGTTTCTTTACCCTCCTTCTACTATCACAGACATCGTTCTAATGCCAGGAGAATCTTGCCCCATTTGGCAGTTTGTCCTCACCCACTAGTATTCTGGGATGTGTGGGAATATCTTCTCACCAAGTATTGAGATAGAAGCTGTCTGAGACATTTTGGTTTTCCTGTCCTGGGCACCCAGTGGCTATTCAAATGACCCAATACACTGCACTCACAAAGTCCTAACCTCTACAATTCTCTAGGAGTCTCAGCTTCATCCCACTTCAGGTGATTACACAAATGGCAAAACCTGTTTAGCATCCAGAAATGCTTTATGGCTGAAGTTGCAAATTATGTGATATTTGCATCTTTCTAACTCTAGCATCCACACTCCCTCCACAGCTGTGGTTTAAGCTTTCAGAGACCACGAGTCTGCTATTCTCTCCATGTTCTCCCAGTTAGTCTTCTTTTTCTCTCCCTCTCCCCCACATCCTCCTTTTTTCTTCCATTCTTGCTGTCAATTTGTCTTTCAAAAAGGCTTATTCTTTTTCCATCCTGAGCCTTCGTGATCTCTCCATGATCACCTGATTTTTTTTTAAATCACCATCATCCCCATGTCTCTCATATGACTGTCCTATTGATGAATTAATTCCTCCAGTATGAATCCCATCTGGATCAATCTCTATCTCATCTGTAGCTTTACACCGAGGCTACAGATCATGGTTAGATTGGAAATTCCATGAGAGACATAGCTACCCTTTGTCCCCAATAACTAACATAAACCTGAACACATCAAGGAGATAAATAAGTATCTGTTGGATGACATGGAATATTTCACAGTGTAGATAAAGGCCATCATGCAGGCGTGGCCTCCACCTCAGCTGGTGTTCCACATCTGTACTGTTATTGGTTTATGTTTGCCTTTGGCCTATTTCATCTTTTGTTTTTCTCAGTAGTTATTTTAAACTTTCAGTGTTAAAGTAAATCTCTTACCAATGACTCATTATCAATCAATCTTATTTATTTATTTTTCTATTTATTTATTTGACAAACCAAGTACCAGAAACTATGTTTGGCATTGGAGGCCCAGTGGTGAGCCAAAGCAGACATGGTTTGCAACCTTATGGAATTACAATTTAATGGGGGAGACAAACTTTAATCAATTAATCAGGCAAAAATTGCAATTACAATAAGTGCTCTGAAGGAAAGAGACTTAGCGTTATGAGATCAACAATCAAACAAGTTGACCTAGGTAGCAACATTCCAGACTGCTTCTCTGCAGCACTCCAACAGGTACGTTGAAATTAACCAGAGCAGGGTGGGAGAGTAGCAGAGAGCATTGCATCTAAGTAAAGTAGCACTTTCAAAGCCCTGGGGATTTTCTTCCATTCACATGCCTAACAGAGATTAAAATATGCAGTCAAAAGATGCCAGTTACCTATTTCCCTGGTCTATCCATTAGTCTCTCCTGGCCTTGCTGATAGGAATCTGTCCTGAGACATGGGTGCTTCTCCAAGCCTCTTTGCCTCACCTGGTCCTCTCTGATTTCACCATACCTTTTTTTCCCTAACATCTATAGTAACTAAACATATTCAGCTTTGTAAAACTCCGTGTACCTCTCCAGGCCTCAGTTTTCTCACTTATCACATGCAAAGTTTAGATGAAGGGGAGTCCATGGCCATTCTCAGTCCCCACGGCCTCTGAAGGAGTTCTCTTCACTGGCTGGAAGGCAGTGTCCATTTACACACAGCCCACAAAGAAGGGGCATTGCTGTCTCAGTGCAGACCTGCCACCAAAGCCCTCTGCACTGTGTCATAGGTCTCCGCTGGGCCCACAGCCCCAAAGTCCTCGTGACACCTCCTTCTTTCCTAGACATACAGGACAAACCTGGTGTCAACAGAAGTCTGCCAAATATATGCCCTTTTGGACAGTGGGAAGTGAAGAAGACCCCTTGGATACAACTTACTAAACTGAGGGACACACTGGAGCCAGGCAGAAGGGGACAAATGAAAGAAGGAGTTGTGAGACTCACCCCCTGGGCCAGTGAAGGCATATCCAGGGCTGGCCTTGTCCATCACCTTCTTGGGTTTTCACGATTAATACCCTGGTGAAAAGGGGAGATGACCCAAGAAGGCCGAATAGGAACCGCTGTGGAGTGCAGTCCCAGTTAGAACGCAGAGGGTGAATGATCACTGCATTTCCAAACAAATTTTTACTGCCCACAGACCAGGAGATTCCTGGGTCGAAAAGCACCACAAGTCTCCAGCATGGCTGTTTCAGCTGGGTCTCCTCACTCACACAAATCTGGGTGCCATTTCAACTGGTGCCTGGAACTCCTGGGAGACAGAGTCACCCATTCACCTGAAAACAAGAGGGCTGAAACTGAAAAAAAAAAACTGAAATAGAGCCAGCTTATCTGGCTCGGCTGATCCCACCCCTACAAAGACCAGCAATCTGAAACACTCTGGATTAAGAGTTTCACAGCAAGCACAGCTGGACTCAGGACAGTCCAGCTTCATGGGGGGAAGGGCGTCCGCCATTACTGAGGCAGTCTACGACTAACAAGGCAGTCTGCCAATACTGAGGCAGTCCGCAAATCCACAGAATATACATTCTTCTCAGCACCACATCACACCTACTCTAAAATTGACCACATAATTGGGAGTAAATCACTTCTCAGCCAATGCAAAAGAATGGAAATCACAAGAAACAGTCTCTCAGACAACAGTGCAATCAAATTAGAACTCAGAATTTAGAAACTAACTCAGAACCACACAGCTTCATGGAAACTGAACAACTGGCTCTTGAATGTTCACCGGATAAACAACGAAATGAAGGCAGAAATAAAGATGGTCTTCGAAATCAACAAGAATGAAGACACAATGTACCAGAAACTCAGGGACACATTTAAAGCAGTGTCTAGAGGAAAATTCATAGCAATAAATGTCCACCTGAGAAGCAAGGAAAGATCTAAAATTAACATCCTATCATCAAAATTGAAAGAGCTAGAGGAGCAAGATCAAAAAAACTCAAAAGCGAGCAGAAGGCAAGAAATAACTAAGATCAGAGCAGAGCTGAAGGAGATAGAGAAACAAAAAAAAACCCTTCAAAAAATCTGGGAGCTGGCTTTTTGAAAAGATCAATAAAATAGACCACTATCCAGATTAACAAAAAAGAAAAGGGAGAAGAATCAAATAGATGCAATAAAAAATGATAAAGGGGACATCACCACGGATTCCACAGAAATACAAACTGCCATCAGAGATTACTACAAACAACTCTATGCACATAAACCAGTAAACCTGGAAGAAATGGATAAATTCCTGGACACTTACACCCTTCCAAGCCTAAACCAGGAAGTAGTTGACACCTAGACCAATAACAAGGGCTGAAGTTGAGGCAGCAATTAATAGCCTACCAACCAAAAAAAGCCCAGGTCCAGATGGATTCACAGCCGAATTCTACCAGATATACAAAGAGGAACTGGTACCACTCCTTCTGAAACTATTCCAAATAACACAAAAAGAGGTAATCCTTCCCAAATCATTTTATGAGACCAACATCATTCTGATACCAAAACCCAGCAGAGACTCAACAAGAAAAGAAAACTTCAGGCCAATATCCATGATGAACATAGATGCAAAAATCTTCAATAAAATACTGGCAAACTGATCGCAACAGCACATCAAAAAGCTTATCCATCATGATCAAGTAGGCCTCATCTGAGGGATGCAAGGCTGGTTCAACATATGCAAGTCTATAAACGTAATCCACCACATAAACAGAACCAAAGACAAAAACCACATGATTATCTCAATTGATGCAGATAAGGCCTTCAACAAAATTCAACAGCCCTTTATGCTAAAAACTCACAATAAAGCAGGTATCAACAGAATCTCAAAATAATAAAAGCTATTCACAACAAATCAACAGCTAATATCATAATTGGAAGTAAATCACTGAATGGACAAAAACTGGAAGCATTACCTTTGAAATCCGGCACAAGGCAAGGATACCCTCTCTCACCACTCCTATTCAATATAGTATTGGAAGGTCTAGCCAGAGCAATCAGGCAAGAAAAAGAAATAAAGGGTATTCAGTTAGGAAATGAGGGAGTCAAATTGTCTCTATTTGCAGATGACATGATTCTATATTTAGAAGATCCCATTGTCTCAGCCCAAAATCTTCTGAAACTGAGAAGCAACTTCAGCAAAGTCTCAGGATACAATAACAATGTGCAGAAATCACAAGCATTCCTATACACCAATAACAGACTTAAAGGAGCCACATCAAGAATGAACTGCCATTCACAATTGCTACAAAGAGAATAAAATACCTAGGAATACAACTAACAAAGGACGTAAAGGGCCTCTTCAAGGGGAACTACAAACCATTGCTCAAGAAAATGAAAGGACACATACAGATGGAAAAACATTCCCTGCTCATGGTTAGGAAGAATTAATATTGCAAAAATGGCCCTACTGTCCAAAGTAATTTACAGCTTCAACAATATCCCCATCAAGCTACCTATGACCCTCTTCACAGAACCGGAAAAAAATACCTTAAACTTCATATGGAACCAAAAGCGAGCCCGCATTGCCCAGTCAAATCTAAGCAAAAAGAACAAAGTGGGAGGCATCACGTTGCCTGACTTCAAACTATATTACAAGCCTGCAGTAATCAAAACAGCATGGTACTGGTACCAAAACAGAGATATGGACCAATGGAACAGAACAGAGGCCTAAGAGGCAACACCACATGCCTACAACCATCTGATCTTTGACAAACCTGACAAAAACAAGCAATGGGGAAAGAATTCCCTGTTTAATAAATGGTGTTGGGAAAACTGGCTAGCCATGCACAGAAAGCTGAAACTGGACCCCTTCCTGACACCTTACACTAAAATTAACTCCAGATGGATTAAAGACTTAAACATAAGAGACAAATGGGATCTAATTAAACTCCAGAGTTTCTGCACAGCAAAAGAAACAATCATTAGAGTGAACTGGCAACCAACAAAATGGTAAAAAATTTTTGCAATCTACCCATCTGACAAAGGGCTAATAGCCAGAATCTACGAAGATCTACAACAGATTTACAAGAAAAAAACAAACAACCCCATTCAAAAGTGGGTGAAGGATATGAATAGACCCTTTTCAAAAGAAGACATATATGAGGACAGCAAATATATGATAAAATACTCATCATCACTGGTCATTAGAGAAATGCAAATCAAAACCACATTGAGACACCATCTCACACCAGTTAAACTGGCAATCATTAAACAATCTGGAGAGATAGCATGGGAGAAATGCCAGATATAGGTAAAGGGGAGGAAGGCAGCAAATCACACTGCCACGTGTGTACCTATGCCACAGTCTTGCATGTTCTTCACATGTACCCCAAAACCTAAAATGCAATTTAAAAAAACACTTAAAAAAAACCTGGAGACAACAGATGCTGGAGAGGATGTGGAGAAATAGGAACACTTTTACACTGTTGGTGGGAGGGTAAATTAGTTCAGCCATTGTGAAAGACAGTGTGGTGATTCCTCAAGGACCTAGAAATAGAAATTCAATTTGACCCAGCAATCTCATTACTGGGTTCATACCCAGTGGATTATAAATCATTCTATTATAAAGATGCATGCACACATATATTCATTGCAGCACTGTTTACAATAGCAAAGACCTGGAACAAACCCAAATGTCCATTGATGATAGACTGGACAAGGAAAATGTGGCACGTATACACCATGGAATACTATGCAGCCATCAAAAACGATGAGTTCGTGTCCTTTGTAGGGACATGGATGAACTTGGAAACCATCATTCTCAGCAAACTGACACAAGAACAGAAAATCAAACACCGCATGTTCTCATTCATAAGCGGATGTTGAGCAATGAGAACACATGGACACAGGGAGGAGAGCACCACACACCGGGGTCTGTTGGGGGGCACTAGGGGAGGGACAGTGGGGAGTAGGGAGTTGGGGAGGGATAACATGGGGAGAAATGCCAGATATAGGTGATGGGGATGGAGGCAGCAGACCACATTACCATGTGTGTACCTATGCAACAATTCTGCATGTTCTTCACATGTACCCCAGAACCTAAAGTGCAATAAAAAAAAAAAAGCTGATGGCAGATCGGGCATGGTGGCTCACCCCTGTAATCCCTGCAGTTTGGGAGGCTGAGGTGGGCAGATCACCTGAGGTCAGATCAACACCAGCCTTGCCAACATGGTGAAACACTGTCTCTATTAAAAATACAAAAATTAGCTGGATATGGTGGCAGGTGCCTGTAATCCCAGCTACTCAGGAGGCTGAGGCAGGAGAATTGCTTGAACCCGGGAGGCAGAGGTCATGGTGAGTTGAGATCGTGCCACTGCACTCCAGCTTGGGCAACAAGAGCAAGACTCAGTCTCAAAAACAAAAAAAAGTGATGGCAAAAACGGAAATTACTTTTGCACCATCCTAATAGAATAAGTGACTTTCCCAAGGTCACAAGCCGATAACGGTGGAGTTAAGAGTTTGACTTTGGGTGATATGGCTCACAGCCCACATTCTCTAGCCCTGTATTCCACTCCTTCCCAATAAGGAACTCTTACTAATATCACCATTAAAAAAAAAATGCCCTGGTTAAAACACCATCTGTGATAAAACAAACATCACTGGTGCCAGGTATCATTAGTTCGGCAACAAAAGCATAGCAGCCACTGCTGTCTGTTAATTGATTCCAGGGATCAAACATTGAGCCCACTTTTCCTTAGGACTGAGGACTGAGGTCACAGGCAACTGGGAAAACCTTTTTTGGCACCATGGAATTTAACCAGCAGGAAAAGCTCTGAATTTCTGAGGGTTCAAGACGCTTTGTCCCCAGGTCGCTTTTCCATCTCCCTCCCTCGTGTGCCCCCCCCAGCCCCCATCATGCACATACATGGCATGCCTTGGCCCTTGGGTGCGCAGTCCCTTCCTCATACTGGTCCGTGCCTCATGCCTCCCCGCCTGCTCGCTCTCTGGCAAGTGCTCTCTCTCAGTGACCTTCGTTATACTCTTTCCCTAATCCTACCCAAGCCTCCAATTACTCTCAGACCTCATCTCTCTCACTTTTATTTCTACC
>NW_022437107.1:1814832-1823166 GCF_009761245.1 Sapajus apella
AAAAAAAAAAAAAAAAAAAAAAAAAAAAAAAAAAAAAAGCCTCGCCATTTTATGTGGTGGTTCGCTGTTTACGCATCTGTCTCCTGAGCAGACACTGTTCTTGTCAAGGGCAGGAATCATATACCATGTCTTTCCTCCTCCACCCTAAGTGCTAGACCCAGGACGCCATGATCAGCGTTGAATATTTGCTGAATTGGATCATTCTTACTCCTTCAGCCTGGGAAACGGCAGGCAGAGTCCACAACTCTGGGCCCAGCTCTGGCTCTGGATGCAGCTCAAATCCTAGCATAGGCCCCTTGGAGGCTACTAGGCTTATTCCTGCATCCTGGATTCTTAAAGAGCATCTCAACACTGCTTGAAACAGAATGGCCTCTGCAGACGGAGCGGCAGGACAGGAAGTGAAGAGGATTTTTCAAGCCCTTCAGTTCTGGCTGAAGAGGAGGCAGCCTATCTTCAGTCTGTGCTCAGCCACCAGGAGGCTGATAGCCGAAAGGGACTGTGTTGTGGAGGGGTGAGGATGGGGGGAGGGTTGTGGGGGCCCTGTGCAAGTTGTGCTCCTCTGGACTCCAGATGTGTCATCTCTAAAAGAACAGCCTTGCATCCTGAAATTCTAAGATTCTAACCCAAATAATTATATTTTCATATGTAAAGCTGAGATAGCTTCTATCCTGACCCACTTATTCTAAGATGACATTTTCTTAATGGAGTGGAAAGCAGACCCGAAATAAGCCCACTTGTGTGCTCGCAGTCCCCATTGCCAGAGGCAGGTGGGAGAGCGCCACCCTGTCCCCCAGGTGTAGGAAGCACAGAGCCTCCTGGGCCTGAATTTTCAGTCCTGCTAAAATCTCTAGGGCTTAAGGCCACTTGTTTGCATCTAGAAGTAGGGACTTCCTATTCTTTTGAAGGTTTAATGCAGACATCCTGAACTTCTGATAGACTCCCACAAAAGACAGTGGGAAAATTTGTTAAAAAGTGTCCAAAATTCACAGAATCAGTCTCCCTATAGACATGCACCTGTTCATAATCTTGAAGGAGAGCCAGGTATAAAAGAAATTCTAGTTAGAATGTATGAAAGCAAAACTTTTAAGGACTATTTTTGAAACATTTGTTGAATGCAAAGCCATAAATATATTGACCCCAGTGCACTCTTTACTTGTATGTTTTTCCGAAAACAAAAGGGTTAGGGAGCTTGTTCTCTATTTCAACAGTAAATGTTATGTAAATTTTCAATCAATACACATTTATGAAGCACCTACCTTAGCCGAGGCCCTCTACCATGTACAGTGGATACAGAAATACTCAGGAAACCTGTAGAAAGGGAGAGGGTAAAGAAGGGAAGATAACAGAGTTTAAGAGTGCCATCCTAGGGGTATGTCTAGGAGCAGGAGCCAGGAGCAGGAGCCAGGAGCAGGATCAGCAAAGCTTCCAGAAAGAATTCACAATGGCTTTAAAGGATAAGGGCAAAGGAGTAGGAGTTTGCCAGGTACAGAAAGAGAACAGCGTCCCAGGGAGACTAAACAGACCAGACAAGGCTTAGAAATATGAAGTAGTGAGTGCCTTCAGAGAAGATTGAACGAGCTGGGAGAGAAGAGAGATAAAATGCACCACTGAAAAGACCAAACTAGGAAGGAATGGAAATCCCAGACTAATGTGTTAGGAACAGATCCTCTGGGCAATGGGGAGACAAAGCCAGGATTTTAAGTGGGTGACACATTCAGACTTGCCTTTGGAAAGGTCTCTGTGCAGCTGTGCAGGAGATAAATGAGAAGGAAAGATGTTCGTTGCACAAGACCAAAGAGGAAGCTGCTGCAATCATGTGGGTGGGACATGGTGAAGGTAACAGCAATGGACTAGAGAGAGAAAACATGAAGCAAGAAACACCTAGGAGCAAGGACGCCCATAGCCAGAGATATGGAGAGTGAGGAATAGGATGGATTCAAGCATATTTTATAAAGCTTCATTTGAATGATGGCATTTATAATGGTAATAATATCAAGATGATGACCAATATTTACAGTATTTACTGTGTACCAATTACAATTTTAAGGACATTATACATATAAACTTAAGCCTCACCAACCTTATAAGTAGGTACCATATTACTGTTTTACAGATGAGAAAGCTGAGGCACAGAGAGATAAGTAACTTGCCCATGTTCACACAGTAAGTGGTAGACCCAGGATTCAAACCCAGGCAGTGTGGCTCCCGAAGCTATAGGTTAGTCATTTTCCACGCATTGGATTGAACAGGATGTACATTACAGGAGAAGATAGAAGCTGATGAGAAAAATGTGAGTTCAGCTTTGGGTAAGTGAGATGGAGGTGCCTGTTCACCCCCGAGTACATGTGTCGGGACTACTGGGAATGCCACAGAGCTTCTATGGCTACACAGATGCCGGTGCACAGGAGCCTGGCAGTTCCATAGACAGGCAGCACAGTCTGGCCTAGTGAAACCAGCCCAGCTCCCACTGTGCCAGTTACTATCTGGGTTGAATCACTTCATGTTCCTGGACCAATTTCCTCATCTATGAAGTGGCCATAATCTTATTACTTCATGACATAGTGCAGATTAAACAAGGCAACTCATATAAAGCTCTAGGCCTTGGTATATAAATATGACTTAATATTTTAAATCCCTTCCCAGACTCTGTCCCTGCCCAATGTAGTACTTTACAGAAAGTGATGGGAAAATCTTCACCACCTTATGTGATTCCTCTATGGTTAAAAAATATGTGTGGTCACAACTATCTCCTCAAAGCCAGGAGAAGCTGGAGTTTGCTTTAGGGATAATTCAAATCCTGCACTGTCTGCTCCTCAGCACAAGACCAATGTACAGGGTGGCCTGCTCTGTAATGGCTTCATTTCCTGACAGTCACAGGGGACCTACCATCTGCCTGGCATCACTGCCAGGCCCTGAGGCCATCAAGATGAACCTGAGGAGGGAGAGGACATTTCCATCTATGGAAGGTAAAGGACAGAAAGCATGCAAGAACACATGCCTCAGTAATGTTCTACTGTCTCCCACAGAAAGGTCAACCAGCTACTACCTACAAATGAGAACATCCTTTTACAAACCTCAGAATTTAGCGACAAGCCTGAGGCAGTTGTGTGGTCCACAGAACTCAATGAAATCCAAATTAAAAGGGTAGGAAGAATGGCCTTACTCTGATAGCGCCACCCTCCACCTGAAGCCAGCACAGAGAGGAGATGGATGTCAGATGGAGATGATTTCCCAGGGCCCACAGTTTCTACATGGGGGAAAGAGAAAGAGAGGCAGTCATCCAGCTTCCCTAGCATTCTGAGACATTTCCAGGAAGCCCACTTCAGTCTCACCTTACAATAACACTGGGAGTAACGGCATAGCTAGACCACCTAGGGTCAGGTAGAAACAAAGAAAGAAGGCAGAGTTTATAGTGACCGTGATGATACCTCTGTGTTCCTGATGTCACAGTATCCTTAGGATGTTGCTTCTCCAGCCAGAAGCCCAGAAACCTTTGTGTCCAGGGGCGCCTCTGCTTGAGTTTCACTTGCACTCATTGGACTGGTTCCCACTCAGCTCAGCAGGCTTCAGTCAGCTCACACTATTGGCTTGGATCTCATGCATGCCAAGGGCTAGCCAGGAGTGGAGCGGCAAGGGGTATGTAAGCGAGTGAGTGTGGGATCTGGCCATTGCAAATAACCAGGTACACCAGCTTTTGCAGCAGGGTCAGCAGCTCCAGGTGCCAGCAGAGATGCAAGAATGTGGCTGGACCGATGTACCACAAGCGGCTTCTGCTGTGGGCACCCACATCTGGACAAGGGGAATGCAGTTGTGTCTGAAAGCTTAGAGATGCCAGGAACCACAGTCTTAAAAAGAGGGTGTTACAGCATGTCACAGCCCTGGCTCAGGGATCCCCAAGGCCTGGACTCCCAGAAGAGTCATAGCTCTTCTCTCCTTCTTGTCACCCACAGCATAGTGAGCAGGTGGTGGGGGAAATTGGGGAAGGGGGACAGGATGTGTTTCAGTGAGGTTGTGTTTCACCCTGTTCGTGTTACAACTCTTTCAGTCCCACCATCCTACTCTGGCCTGGGCTGGCCTGGCCCCACTGCTGCTTCCCACCACATGGGGTGGCTGCCCAGTGCCAGCAGAGGGCAAGAGAGCTATAGTGTTACAGCAGTTCTGGCTCAGGAAATCTCAAGCTCTGAGCCCCTAGAAGGGTCACCAATCTTCACTCCTGCAGTCTAGGAGTGTGCCACTGCCCACAGCCTGGTCAGCCAGCCTGGAACATGATACAGCTTCTTTCACATCCGACACTTGTCAAATCCCAAGTTCTTGTCCTGTGTCCTGGAAGAACGAGGTTACACTGACAACCGGAAGGTGGGGAAAGAGGAGACAAGATTTATTGAGCAACAGAACAGCTCTCAGGAGACCCAAAGTGGGTAGCCTTTCTGCAGGCATGTTGTCCCCACAAGTGTCTGAGTCTGAGTCTGGGGTTTTATGTGCTCAGAATGGAGGAAGTGCATGCTTATTGGTCCATGGGCAGCCATGGGCAGGCCTGGTAAAAGCACCATCGAGTTGGCCAAAAGGCATCATTGAAGTTCTCAATCCAGGTTGCAGGCTCCACCCAGAAATGGTATCCTGGAAGCCTGAAAGCCTCCCAAGCTTCAAGCCATTCATGGCTTGAAGGCAGGGTTTCACCAGGGACCTGCCTCTTCCCACCTAGGAAACCATCTGCCTTCCACCACATCAACCAGCTGTCTGTGGCACCCAGGCTGTCTGCACTGATGGGCACTCTTGGGCCCACTACAAGATGCCCTCAACCCTTGCCTCCCTCCAGTGCTTGTCAGTGCCCAAAGTCCAGGGTGGTGGAAGTGGCAAAGGGCTGACATATCAGTGCCATCCTGAATGCATGCACACCTGGTCAGATCACAACAGTGTCCAGGCTAGGTCACAACTTTGCTCCACACCAGAGAAGATGCCAGAAGTGGGGAGAGGCCAGGGATCAGAAGCAGGCACTTTGAAGCCTGTGGGGGAATGGAGTTTCTCAGGTCCCCAAGAGTGCAGCAATGCATGGGTCTGGAGCCACAGCTGGGTGGCTGCAGCTGCACCTGAGAGCACAGATTCCCACCCTAACAACTTGGTGGGGTGTGGGGCTCCAGCTAGGATCATCTGTTCCCATTCCCACCAGCTCTGCAGAGCATGCAACCCTGGTTGTACCTCCTCTCTGCAGCTTGTGTCTTCACAGCAGCTGCTACAGCGGCTGCTGTCGCCACGATGCCAGATTGGGGATATCAGCTAACTTCATAGCCTGCCTGTGGAGTTAAGTTGATTGCCCTCAAAGCATGGAGGGAAGTTCAAACTAGCTTGAGTTCCTAAATGGCTAGTTTCCACATCCAGCCTCACAGCCCACCCCAAAGACCATGCCTAGGAAGGGAGATACCCACTTCCATCAATGTCAAAACATAGAGGCTAGACCTGCTTACACAGGAAGTCAAGCAGTGGCTCCACTCACAAAAAGCCCACCTGATAAACTCTACCCAGGCAGGAAAACTCCCACAACTATGCATTTCAGAGAAATGTAGGAACAAGACTTGCTTGACCCAAGAAGTCAAATAGCCCCTCAACTCAGAGAAAGGCCCACCTCAAATCTCCACTGTGACAAGGAAGCAATCTAAAATGGTGCATTTCTAAGGAGCATAGCCTCTGGTTTACCTATCTCAAACAGTGACTATCCCTAATCTTTAAGCCTATCCTGAAACCCTGCAAACTATATATCCCAAATAGCAGAATTGCATGGTCAGGGAATATATCCTGTCACTAGACTCACCAGAAAACATTGCAGTACCCAGCCAGCAGCTCTGCCCAGTAGCACAGTACAGCCAGAGGACTTGACAGAGAGAGAAGCCCAGCCAGGAGCTCCACTTGACAACAGAAAAAAGGCAGAGTACCAGCCAACTAGAAAACCCACAAGGTCTGCCTGTCAGGGATTGTCAATAGCTGGCCCTTCCAGAATTACAGGCTACACTAAATAGTGAAGGTCTATTCCTGACAAGGAACATTTGTAAAAGCCAGAAAAGAGGACTTTCTCTTCACATACATAGAAAACAATGCAAGGACACAAGTATCATGATGAATCAGGTAATCATGATATCTCCAAAAGAAACTAATTGAGCTCCAATAATTGACCCTAAAGAAATGAAGATCTATGAAATGACTGATGAGTAATTCAAAATAAACTATTTTAAAGAAGCTTAGTGAACTACAAGAACATAGGGATAGAAAATTAAATGAATTTTGAAAAACAATACACAAAGAAAACAAGAAGTTTGACCAAAAATAATAGAAACAATAAAAAATATAGAAATCCTAGAGATGAAGAATCCAATGCCTGAACTGAAAATTCAATAGAATTTGTCAATAGGCTCAACCAAGCATAAGAAGGAATTAGTGAGCTGAAAAACACTATTTGAAATTATCCAGGCATAGGAACAAAAAGACAAAATAATAAAAAGAATGAAGAAAGTCCACAGGAATTTTGGGACACCATCAAGAAACCAAACATTCACATAATAGTAGTTTAGAAAGAAAAGAAAAGGGGGCCAGAAAAAAATATTGAAGGAAATAATGAGTAAAAAATTCCCTAATCCTGAAGTAGTTGTTCACGTCCAAATACAGAAAATGCAAAGCTCCCTAATCAAATTCAGCCTCAAAAAAGTTCACCAAGACACATAACAATGAAACTTTCAAAACTCAAAAATGAAATTTTGAGATCAACCAGACATAAGAAACACATCACATAGAAATAAATACCAATACAACTATCCATTTTCTCAGCAGAAACTCTATATGTCTGCAGAGAGTGGAATCATGTATTCAAAGTGTTAGAGGAAAAAACTGCCAATCAAAAATAATTTATACAACAAAGCTGCCTTTTAGCAATGAGAGGAAAACAAAAACTTTTCTGGACAAACAGAACTTTGGGAATTTATCATCACTAGACCTGCCATACAGGAATTACTAAAGTGAGTTATTAAAATTGAAACAAAAATCCACTAATTAAGAACATGAAATATAGGAAAGCACAAGACTTAGTGGTATAAGTAAAACAGAGCTATATTTTTAATGCTCTAGGACTGTAATGTTGGTGTGTAAGCAGTTTTATTCCTAGTACAAGAGATAGAAGACAAAGATATAAATAATAACTATGGCTAAAATAAATTTTCAAGGAAAACACATTAAAAAATTATGCAAATTCTGCCATCAAAAACTTAAAATGTGTGGGGAGAGTAAAAGTGCAGTTGTATACAATCAAAGTTAAGTTGCAATCGGCTTTAAATACGATACTGTAAGATGTTCTATGTAAACTCATGTAACCAGAAAGCAAAAACATTTAGTAGAAGCACAAAACAAAAATAGAAAAGATCCAAAACATATCGCTACATAACAGCTTCAAACTACAAAAGAAGACACCATGAGAGGAGGAAAGAAAAAAATATTTGTAAAACAACTGGAAAATAACTGGCAAATGGCAATTATCCTTACCCATTAAAAACTACCTTGAATGTAAATGGCTTGAATTCTCCAAAGAAAAGACATTGAATAATTGACTGGATTGTTTTATTTTTTTCCCCATTTATTTATTTTATTGCATTTTTGGTTTGGGGGTACATGTGAAGAACATGCAAGATTGTTGCATAGGTACACATGTGGCAGTGTGATTTGCTGCCTTCCTCCCCATCACCTACATCTGGCATTTCTCTCCTTGCTATCTCTCCCCAGCTCCCCACCCCCCACCGTCCCTCCCCTATTTTCCCCCAACTGACCCCAGTGTGTAGAGCTCCCCTCCCTGTGTCCATGTGTTCTCATTGTTCAACACCCGCCTATGAGTGAGAACATGCAGTGTTTGATCTTCTGCTCTTCTGTCAGTTTGCTGAGAATGATGGTTTCCAGGTTCATCCATGTCCCTACAAAGGACACAAACTCATCGTTTTTGATGGCTGCATAATATTCCATGGTGTATATGTGCCACATTTTCCCTATCCAGTCTATCGTCGATGGGCATTTGGGCTGGTTCCAGGTCTTTGCTATTGTAAACAGTGCTGCAATGAACATTCGTGTGCTCGTGTCCTTATAGTAGAACGATTTGTAATCCTTTGGATATATACCCAGTAATGGGATTGCTGGGTCAAATGGAATTTCTATCTCTATGTCCTTGAGGAATCACCACACTGTCTTCCACAATGGTTGAACTAACTTACACTCCCACCAACAGTGCAAAAGTGTTCCTATTTCTCCAAATCCTCTCCAGCATCTGTTGTCTCCAGATTTTTTAATGATCGCCATTCTAACCGGCGT
>NW_022437107.1:1823266-1824225 GCF_009761245.1 Sapajus apella
TTTTTTCTTGTAAATCTGTTTTAGTTCTTTGTAAATTACGGATATCAGCCCTTTGTCAGATGGGTAAACTGCAAAAACTTTTTCCCATTCTGTTGGTTGCCGATTCACTCTAATGATTGTTTCTTTTGCTGTGCAGAAGCTGTGGAGTTTGATTAGGCCCCATTTGTCTATTTTGGCTTTTGCTGTCAATGCTTTTGGTGTTTTGGTCATGAAGTTCTTGCCTACACCTACGTCCTGAATGGTTTTGCCTAGATTTTCTTCTAGGGGTTTTACGGTGTTAGGTCTTATGTTTAAGTCTTTAATCCATCTGGAGTTAATTTTAGTGTAAGGTGTCAGGAAGGGGTCCAGTTTCTGCTTTCTGCACATGGCTAGCCAGCTTTCCCAACACCATTTATTGAACAGGGAATCCTTTCACCATTGCTTGTTTTTGTCTGGTTTGTCAAAGATCAGATCGTTGTAGATATGTTATGTTGCCTCCGAGACCTCCGTTCTGTTCCATTGGTCTATATCTCTGTTTTGGTACCAGTACCATGCTGTTTTGATTACTGTAGCCTTGTAGTATAGTTTGAAGTCCGGTAGTGTGATGCCCCCCCGCTTTGTTCTGTTTGCTTAGATTTGACTTGGCTATGCGGGCTCTCTTTTGGTTCCATATGAAGTTTAAGGTGTTTTTTTCCAGTTCTTTGAAGAAGGTCATTGGTAGCTTGATGGGGATAGCATTGAATCTGTAAATTACTTTGGGCAGTATGGCCATTTTCACGATATTGATTCTTCCTAACCATGAACATGAAACGTTTCTCCGTCTGTTTGTGTCCTCTCTTATTTCGTTGAGCAGTGGCTTGTAGTTCTCCTTGAAGAGGTCCTTTACATTCCTTGTTAGTTGTATTCCTAGGTATTTTATTCTCTTTGTGGCAATTGTGAATGGAAGTTTGTTCTTGATTTGGCTCTCTTTAAGTCTGTTA
>NW_022437107.1:1834225-1970655 GCF_009761245.1 Sapajus apella
AGCCGCGCTGGTGACCTGTGGAGCTCCTCCACCAGAAAATTTCCTAGTCTGTGGGCAATAAAAACAAGGCATCCACTCACCCTCTGTGCTTTCACTGGGAGCTGCAATCCTGAGCTGTTCCTAAATGGCCATGTTGTATCCTCCGACTGGATTGTTTTAAAAGACCCAACTATATTCTGTCTACAAGACACTCACCTCATTTTTGGCCAGACATGGTGGCTTACACCTGCAATCCCAGCACTTTTGTAGGCTGAGGTTAGAGGATCCCTCGAAGCTGGGAGTTTGAGACAAGCCTGGGCAACAAAGCAAGACCCCATCTCTACCAAACAGAGGAGAGACAGAGAGAGAGAGAGAGACCCTTACCTCACTTTTGAGGTGAGAAAGAGAGAGAGAGACAGAGAGAGAGAGAAAGACAGAGAGAGAGAGAGACTCACCTCATTTTTGATGATGTATATAGATTGAAAGTGAAGAGATGGTGAATGATATTTCATTCAAATAGAAACCAAAAATAGCAGCATTAGCTATATTTATCTCAGAAAAAAACAGATTTTAAGTCAAAAACTGTAAAAAGAGACAAAGAAGGACATTATATAATGATAAAAGGGTCATTTTATCAAAAGGATATAACAATTATATATGCACTCAACATCAAATCATCTAAATATATAGAACAAATGTTAAAGGATCTGAAAGAAGAGATAGATTGCAATAGAATAATAATAGGGATCTTCAATACTTCACTGTTCATAATGTCAAGAGATTATCCAGAGAGAAAATTAATAAGGAAACATTGGATTTGAGCAACACTTTAGACCAAACAAGCCTAACAGATATACACAAAACAGTATATTAAATAGCAAGAGAATACAGATTTTTCTCAAGCATACACAAAATATTCTTCAGAAAAGGTCATATGTTAGGGCACAAAACAACCCTTAGCAAATTTTAAAAGGCTACAGTTATGTCAACTATCTTTGCCAATCACAATTGCTATGAAATTGGAAATAACAGAAGAAATTTTGGGAAATTTACAAATACATGAAGATTAAACAATATACTTCAAAACAAAAAAAAATTGGTCACTGCTCTCTAAGAAAAAAGGGAGAAGACTCACATATACAAAATCAGAAATGAAAGAGAAAACATTATAAACCAATACCACAGAAATACAAAGGATATCAAGAGAATACCATGAACAATTACATGCCAATACATTGGATAACCTAGAAGAAATGTATAACTTCCTAGATACATGAAACCGAGATTGAATCATGAAGAAATAGAAAATCTGAACAAACAAAAATAAGTAAGGAGACTGAATCAGTAACGAAAAGGTCTTATCAAAGAAAAAACCAGACCCTGTGGTTTCACTGCTAAATTCTACCAAGCATTTAAATAAGTAATAATACTAATCTTTATCAGACTCTTTCAAAAAAATTGAAGAAGAAGGAATATTTTCAAACTCTTTTTACAAGGTCTGCATTATCTTGATACCAAAGCCAGACCGGGGCATTACGTGATAAGAAAATTGCAGGCTAGTATCTTTGATGTGCATAGATGCAAACATTCTCACTTAAAATACTAGTAAGCCAAATTAAACAACACATTAAAAGGTTCATCCACCATGATCAAATGGTATTTAACTCTGAATGCAAGAATGGTTCAACATAAGAAAATCAACAAATGTAATACATCACATTAACAGAATGCAAGAAGAAAAAATATGATCACCTCATTAGGGATGTAAAAGGTATTTCACAAAATTCAACATTCTTTCATGATAAAAACTCTTGACAAATTAAAAATAGAAGGGATGTACTTCAACATAATAAAGGTCATATATGAGAAGCTCATAGCTAACATCTACTTAATGGTGAAAAATTAATGAAATTAGATCCTTATTTCATATCATATATGAAAATCAATTCAAATTGATTAAGGACTTAAACATAAGATCAGAAACAGTAAAAACACTAAAAGAAAACATAGGAAAAACCTGCGTAACTGGTGTAGGCAATGAGTTTTTGGTTTCGACTCCAAAAGCACAGGCATCAAAAGCAAAAATAGAAAGTAGGAGTATGTCAAACTAAAAGGCTTTGCATAGAAAACAAAACAAAACAACATACAAAGACAATGTGGATTGGAAGAAAATATTTACAAGCCATACATCTGATAAGAGGTGAATATCTAAAATATGTAAGAAATTCAAACAACTCAATAGTAAGAAAACAAAATACCCAATTTAAAAATGGGCAAGGAACCTGAATAGACATTTCTTAAAAGAAGACATACAAACACCTAACAGATATATTTTAAAATTCTATGTATAATTTATGACATATGAAAAAATCACCAATCATTATAGAAATGCAAACTAAAACCACAATGATACATTATCTGGTACATGTCAGAATGACTATTATTACAAAGACAAAAGAATACAAGCATTGGCAAAGATGCGGAGAGAAGGGAACTCTCGTACACTGTTGGTGAGAACATAAATTGGTACAACCACTATGGATAACGTCTGGAAGTTCCTCAAAAATTAGAAATAGAACTACCATATGATCCAGCTATCGCACATCTTTGTATTTCCCCAAAATATCTGAAATCAGTTTGTCAAAGAGATATCTTTGTCTCATGTTCACTGCAGCACTATTCACAGTAGCAAGTTATAGAATTATTCTAAGTGCCCATCAACAAATGAATGGATAAAGAAATGTAGTATATATACACAATGAAATACTACTCGGCCTCAAAAGAGAAGGAAATTCTGTCACTTGCTACAATATGGATGGTATTCGAGAACATCATTCTAAATGAAACAAGCTAGAAATGATGAGACAAATAGCATATATTCTAACTTGTACATGAAGTCTGAAACAATAGAACTCATAGAAGCAGTGAGTAGAATGGTGGTCACAGAGACTGGGGCTGGAAAAATGGAGAGATGATGGTCAATGGGTACAAAGTCTCAGACGGGAGTATGAATTTTTATGAGATCTATTGCACAGTGTGCTAAATAGAGTTAATAATAGAATAATATTGTACATTTCAAAATTATTAAGAGAGTAAATTTCAAATATTCTCACCACAAAATGTATTAAGTATGTGAGGTGATATGTTAAGTAGCTTGTTTTAATTATTCCATATTATATTTATAAATAATAATCACTTTATAGTCCATAAATATATACAGTTATAAATTTTCAGTTTACATTTTTGAAAAATGAAAATAAAAAGTGTATTGAGCAAGGTATAGTTAATGCCCATCTTGTTGGTGTGGGCCATGAAGAAGGAAAGACCCTGTCAACTTCTGTTAGCACAATGGGTGCTTTTCAAATGAAGCAGAGCATGACAGTGCAAATAAAGTGCTATCTCTTGAAACACTGCAGACATTGTTTTCAGAAATATCTTCAATGCATACATCCCAGGGGTCACCCATACAAAGATTTAAATAATTGAAAAAGAATGGAAGAAATGGCCTTCAAAAATCTAGAAGGAATGTCCAGCTTAAAGGGCCAGCCACTTTACATAGAAGTAATAGCATTCATGGTTGTTACATGGAAGTTAAGAGATTAGATAGAAAAATTCACTGTCTTGGCAAGAGCCAGTCTGAGTGAGAGAGGAAGAGCCAGTCTTGACCCCAGGTCCCCTCCCCTGCTGTGGATGCACCTGCTCTGCCTCATTTATGGGCTCTGGGACGCTCTGTGACCAAGGCCTTTGTGAGTATTTCAGGGAATAACCAGACAAGGCTGCCCAGTTTATGCCTCAGCTTGGCTGCAGGTCAGCTCTAGAAAAGGGTGTGGCCTTTCTTCTTGACTGGGGACTGCCTTTCATGTGTCCCTTGAGAGGTCATGTGGAACACCTGCTCCTTCCTGCCAGTGATCTGCTCCAACCCTCCAAGAGGTACTTTGGAAAGATTTCAATTTTCACTTTTAGGATGCTACATTTCTATGACTTTTTGAATGAATTTATACAAGAGGATTAAATACTCCTGTAATATATGTCTATTATGAATAATTACATGGGTACATGAGTAGAGCATTTATAGTGGGCAATGATATTATTTTACTAACATCATTTTAGCATTGCTGTTATAACACACTGATTTTCTTTAAAAGATGCTTTTCATGAAGTTTTGCTATTCTTTTCCTGGCAATGTTCACCTTACCCATCAAATCCCAGTCATACATACTCTCACTATCTCTAGGAACCCACCCAAAAGTTGTTATCTAGAACCGATTGCCTTCTTTCTGTTCAACAGCACTTTGTTCAGACCACTGTATAGGACTGATACAGTAATGATAAGTAGCTAATATACCTTTTCCCTTAGGAAATTAGGCTGTGAGCTTGCTGAGCATGGGCAGACTGCCTTTAATCATCATGCCCTTAGGGCTGACCTCAATAGTTGGTGCAAAGTACAGCCACATTCTTGCTAGAATTGACTGAATGATCATATTCTACAACCAAGTATACTGCTGTTGTTATCTACAACAACTACCATGCTGAAATCTTGTCCTGTTTTTGATGCTGGCTCAAAAAGCACCAATCCAGTATCTGAATTTTCACTTGAGTTCTTTCATTTACTGGAAAATGAAAAATTTCCAACTGAAGCAAGCAAGTATGGAATCCAGTGTCCAAGAAATAGTTCATATTAACAGCCTGGAAACACGGGGCTGGCAAGACATACCAAGAGCAGCTTTAGGAATGTGCTCCTACTTCTAAAAAAAAATCCTGAGCACACAATGGGTGGTCCTTTACACATGTAACAACTTAGACTTTAAGATACCCAGCAATATTTGGAACTTTATTTTTAAAGAACTATAAAATGAATGCTTGGCTGGTATACTTCACAGGCCACTTGAGCAAGAGCCAACTGTCAGCCATAAATGGGTCCTGTTATTTCAGTGCATGCTGAGGGTCAACTGCCCCCTAACAGCCACTCCAGTCCCTGGCTAATGGCTTCCCACCAAGGGAGTCAGGGGAAAAAGCTTTCTTTGGGAAGCTCCATCTTCCTAATTCTCAAAAAGATCTATGCTCAGGAAGTTGTTGCTTATCCCTGAAACATTTGCAGAGGAATGCAATTATGTTCAGTTTACTTGGCAGTAAATTTGATGTTGGCAGTATAAGAGATGTTTCCATAGCATTTCACTACTTATATTAGTGCTATTCCTACCACTATAACTATAATAATAATAATAATTACCATCACTGGATTGAAAAATTTCTGCCAAGTCCTATTTGTTTTGCTCCAAATGAGAGGAAGATATTCTTATCATTTGTGGTTTACAGAAAGGGAAACTGAAGTTTAAAGAAGTTAAACAGTTTAACAGCAAGAAAGAGTGACAGCTAATGTTACGAACTAAATATTTATGTTCCTTCAAAATTTATATGTTGAAACCTAATGTGCAAAGTGATGGCATTTGGGGATAGGGCCTTTGGGAGGTGATGAGGTCATGGTGGTGATACCCCCATGAATGGGATTAGTGTCCATATAAAGCGGACTCTTTATATGAAGAGAGCTTTCTCACTTCTTCCATCATGAAGGGCATAGTGGTAAGCATGGCCTCACTAGATATCAAATCTGCCTATACCTTGATTTTGGACTTCCCAGCCTCCAGAACTGTGAGAAATAATGACTGTTGTTTAAGCCACACAGTCCATAATATTCTGTTATAGCAGCCAGAACTGATCAAAACAGCTAGTTTTTAGAGAAAGGCTATTTACTCTAAATATCACACTGCTGACTACTATACCACAGTTCTCGAAGGCTTGACAGTTTCAGGGATAATTTGAGGGGCCCAGTGCTACAAAGGTGTAAGTTACATCCACCAGATCCCAAGACACCGCATTCTACCCTGTAGTCCTAGCCTGTCTCATTTGCCACTCACTAAACACATGATATCATTTGTCATAAAAGAAACCAGACAAAAGGATACCCAAAAAATGCAGTACTGAAAAAATAATCTTTCTGACAGTGTGAGCATCTTCCTAGACAAAGGGTAAAATCAGTTGATTAGTAAAATGGTAATTTACTGCATTTATACAAGGCTTTACAGTTTGTTATATACATTTGGATTTGTAGAGAAAATGACAATATAAACTGTGTTGCTGAAATTTACCACTTCCAGATTTTCATAGAAAGGATTAGCAGAACATAAAAATAGAAACACTCTACCATTGACAATGAAATGGATGCCATTTGTGCATGGAAATTTCTGCTAGAAATAGGACAGATGGATATGGATTGAAAAAATCAGAGAGTGGACAATTTCTCACCTCTAAAAGAAGACATCAGGGATAGGCTTCTAATATCTCCCATCTCAGAAGGGTTGGCTAGAAGGGAGAGGGCAGAAAACCTACTCTATGAGGCTTCCTCCCAGCACAAAGGGCAGAAATCCAGAAAGCAAAGCTTCCTTTTCCGTGAGTAGTTTGAGGGACAGAAACCCAATATGTATTTCATGGTTACTTTGACTCTTCAAAATCCTTAGGGAAGAAAGTTATGAGAAAGATTAGATGAGTTCACATATTAAAATAAAGAAGAAAAATTTTGTTTTAAATTTGTGCAGGGTTGTATGGGATAATGTAAGTCCCTGATACAAACAAAAATCATCGAACCTATAAAATTGGCCTCAGATGAAAAAGTGCATCCCCCCTGAAGAGTTAGAAACACTGTCTCTCCAATTAGGGAAAAAGAAATACACTTCTCAGTCATATTCTTGACAATATCTAAAAATATAATGAACCTATAGAACTAGATTTAGTATTCCTGAAGGAGGAATAATCTAAGGTATATTTTTAAATTTTACATGGAAATGAGAAGTATATTCCACTCCTCTCATTTCCACATTCAGAGAGAACTTTTTAGTCTAAGAAAGAATTAACTTGATATATTTATCCACAAATCAGAGAGGAATAATATAGGAAAATTTGAGTAAATACTAGAAGGTTTTGGAGTGGAAAATGCGTTGTCTCTCCTGTGCAGCCAGCTGATTTGGATGATATGGACCCACCACTAATCTCATCCTGTGTTCCATAGAGATTATTTCCGGGTTGAGTGTGTGACCCAAGTTCACCTGAATGGAGGCATCAGGACTTGCTCAATGATTGTGGGAAGAGATGTGCCTGAATGTCATTGAGGAAGACTATATCTGTGAATGAGGCAGGAAGCCATCTTGATACAATGAAAGAACCAGCCTGAGACTAAGGCAACACAAGGAAGCATCTAGAGCCAACCGAAGTTACAGAAACATTGTCAGGACGCTTCTTGTTCTTTGCCTAAACTATGAGCTCTCTCTCTTTATATTCAAAATGGAAAATTCTCACCCTCACCAGACAACACTGAACTGACACAAGAGCAGGAAATAAGCCTTTGTTGTGTTTAGCCACTGAGAATTTGGAGTTTTCATCAAAGAAGGTAGCTTACCCTGCCTAATAAAAGCATTTATCCCAACATTGTAAGGATGGCTTAATATAGAAAAGGAAATAGGTATAGGACATCACAGTAGGAAATTAAAGGGAAAGAAAAACCCACATAATTATTTCAATGGACGCAAAAAAATCTGATAAAATTTAATATTCATTATTGATTTAAAGCTGTTTTTAAAAATTCAGAGAAACTAAATAAATGGACACATCTTTTAAATGGTAGCAAATACTTAATTAAAAGCTACATTCAAACCAATTGTTTAACACAATGGTACAATTCTAGAGATATTTCAATTAAAGACAAGATAATGATGACTGAAAAACTCTTGTCATTACATATGACAAGAAGCATAAAGGTTGTAATCATTGGAAAGAAAAAGATGAATGCATCATTCACGTATGCTGAAAACCTGTAATTAACTGATGTATTTGCGTTAGTAATAAATTCAGCCTGGTGGCTAAATACAAAACAAATATACAAAATTCCTGAGGTTTCTTATACATCAGAAATGATCAATGAGAAAAATCCTATATTAAAGGTCCACTTTAGGAAAGGGAAGAAATAAGAAAGCAGAAGGAACTTGAGATGAATACAGAAAGGCAAGGGTTGGATCTACATAATAGAAATGTAAATCGTTAGTGAGTGACACACAAAAAAATAGACTATGTCAAGAAACATGGCATGCTAAATTCTAGTTAAGTACAAGAGCACATAATTTACAAATCTCCTCAAAGAATATTCATAATATCCCAAATTTTCTCTGAATGGTAGGTTTATCACTGATTACATTTTCTTCTAATGCTTTTTACATTTTTTTCAAATACTTTTTACTAAAGATACATTTTTAATTTATTTTTTAATTTTAAATTTTTTTGTAGGTTTAGGGGCACAAGTGCAGCTTTGTTACATGGAAAATGTGTTTTTATCAGAAAAATTTACACAAATCATAAATAAGAATTTAGAAGCATAACTAATACCAAGCAGATGTAAAAGCCTTTGGGAAAATACTGTTTTTGATCTAGCTAAGTTAAGGGATATTGCTGACTCCACTCCATGTCCACACAACAGCACTCCAATGTCCAAAGAAACCTGTCATAGGCTGGTGGGTGTTCCCCTTAGGATTATGACCCATTGATTTTGTTATCACTTCCTGGCTTTTTTATTCCATTTTCCTAATCAAAGAGAACTCAGTGCACTGTTCCCTAAGAGCTCTTTGAATTCTGACATGTCCTTAATTCTACACTGCATGCGTCTGTCACACCAATCCCACTGCATCAGGCCAGGCACTGTCTGTCCTTCCAACAGTCTCTGCCTTTCATTAGAAAGCAGATGGGTTACAAGAAGAGAAAGAGCAGCGTGTCATGGAACAGAGTGTCTCCACTCCTGCTCTGGTCTCAGGAAAGTTGCACATTTGGCAACAGAAGAATTCTGAATAGATGCTTTGGCCAAAATCAGCTTTTACTCTCAACATCCTAAACTGCTTTCAGAGGAGGGTTCCAAGATGGATTATTCTGATTTCTGGGAAAAAATCCTCCTCCATGACCCCTAGACATACCTACCCTGCCATCAACATCAGTACGTGTTCCCTTCATCCTGGCCCAGGAAAGTATACCCAAAATAAGCAATGACTTCATTATGAGTTGAACTGAATGGCTTCATGGTATAGATTCTTAGCTAAACTTCACAACGTGAATTGCCTTCCTTACCTAAATACTCTGTTGAGACTAGGTGATCCAAAAAGCAACTAGACTTTGCATCCAGAATAAACTCCATTGTGACTTAGTATTATATTTTAGTTAAGTTCTATATGAATATATGTTTTGGCATGCTAATATGCTCGAATGGTCCTTTCATAGAATTAGAGGCATTTTAGGGCTGCAGGGGGAATACAATTTTTGGCCCATCCTCCCCATTTTCCAAATGAGTTGACTGTGGCTTGGAGAGGTTAAATGGCTTTTCAAGAGCCACACAGTGAGTCTCAAGCCCTACTCTGTAACATCAAAGGCCTGTCCCATTCATGAGGATGGGACTTCATAAGTCATGGACAAGAGGAACATGATGGCCACCACAGTATGATGTAAACAGATAATCATGCTTTAAAAATTAGGAGGCCTGGGGTCTAATCTCAACACTGAAATTTAGCATCAATCTAGAGCCCAGCCCCAAGCTCAGAGCCATAGGGAGGGATCATGATTCCTAGATGCTGCAGGCTGAAGCAGCCTATATATTTGTCCGTCTTTGCTTGGCCTGAATGTAACCCTTACTTTTTTGCTCCCACTTTCCTGTGGATATGACCTCTCCAGGATGGAGTGGTTTTCTGGGAATATTACCAGTGTCTCACTTCCCTGTTCTTGGCTTATCTCCTTTCCCTAGCCTGCTGCTTGCTTTAGTCGCTAATATTTGTAAGCTGTTCATTCCACATGGTTTGGATCCCACTCCCTATAGCTCTGAGCTTGGGGCTGGGCTCTAGATTGACGCTAAATTTCAGTGTTGAGATTCAACCCCAGTCCTCCTAATTTTTAAAGCACTATTATCTGTTTACAACGTACTATTATCTTCAATAAAACCAGTTATAGACCTGAATCTCTGGAATGAGACTTTCCAAAGACCAGTGCTTTGTTGAGTTAGAAATATTTTAAAAATAGACTTCCCTGATTGCTAATTTAGGGATTCCTTTATTCTTACAGCTGCAACTACAATTAAATTATAGTGTCCTCTATTAGGTTTGATTGTTTTGGATTCACAAAGGTGATGACTATAAGTCACTATCACAGTAGCACATAAAGGATGCTCCTCAGGGAGGAGTGGGAATCCTGAAATACCTACTACTGAGTTCCAGGGGCTAGTAGATGAGCATGGAGCCGTGCTCAATTGCTGTCAATCACAGGCAGGGTGTGGGTGAACCCATCACAACATCATCACGCCAAAGAACAGAAGCCCATGCAGGACAGGCCTCTGGCTGGTGAAGTTGAAGAGAGTTGTAAGATATCCCTGCCAATCCTGCCTCATACACACACATACATGGAGCTTGGACACGGAGAGTCAGTCAATATTGTTCATATCAGTTAACAATACTAATTATTATTTAAAATGATGACTTGGAAGGACCAGCTCACTGAGGAGCAGCTGGAGACCAATGAGACCACCAGGATTCACCTTGCAACCCTGGAATGTCTACTCACTGCTCACAAGACATGTTTTAGTGGCCTGTTGGGACTTCAAACTCTGCACATAGTGCTCCTGGCTGCTCCTAAACAGCTGAGTGATCCACTCAACTCAGTCGCTTCACTAGTCTTACTGCCTTTCAGTTCTTGTGCTGCTGCCTAAAATAACAGCATGAGGACCTCTGGAGTCCTTTATTAAAATGCAAATATCACAGGAGGGCTATAATTTACAAAGACATTGACTGGAGTCTTAAGTTGGAGCTAGTTAAGACTGTAAGAGTGGTATAAAAGGCATGGCGTGAAGAGAGTATGCTGACGGAAAGCCCAGAAGATAAACCCGGCAACTTCTTAGTGTTTTGGATGAGACATTGACACCAGGCTGAACATATTTGCCGACGTGTCAAAGCGGGAAGCAGGGAGAATGCAACAGATGACAGAACTGAATGCAAGATGGATCTGTGGCCCAGATGGACAAATGAATGTAAGACGATGAAATTCCACAAGGAAAAGGGACTCCCCAGAAACAGAGATGAGTGTTGAACGGTGTGGGTTGGGAGTGTCCTGAGAAAAGGAAGATAATACAACGGCTGTTTACCTGCACTAGTCAGACCTAGGCGGAGATTGATATTGCTAAAAATACCCCCCAAAATAAAAAATAAACTAAAGAATGCACAGAAAGGGGGCATGAAGAAGATGGTGTCTAATTTTGCAAAAATACTCAGAAAACATGAGAAGAGATAGCTGAGGGTTAGACTCTGTGGTCAGCCAATGAGTCAGTGGTGCGTGCGGCACTCTCCCTGCTCCTGTGGCCAGATGTAACTGGTGGGCCCCAGGGTTTCTCCCAGGGAGCACTTGTGGCCAGTCATGGCCTGTGGACCCCAGTCCTACTCCCAGTGAGTCCTAAAGTAGCCTCTCTTCTTCATTGCAATACCCCAGACGGTCACTGCCAGATCAACGGAAACTGAGACTTATCCACCACTCCACACTGGGCATCGTCTTTGACAGCAAGCGGAAAGAGCTGGGATCAAAGGAGAGATTCTATGCGGAGGCAGATTTTGCTCAAAATGAACAAGAGCTCTTTTTGAAAAATAAAACAAAACAAAAAACAGTTAAATTTCCGAACAGCAGAATGAATTTATTTGTAAAGTAAGCAGTCTCTGACTATACATTTTCAAGGAAAGGTTGTTTGGTCATTTGGCAGAGGGAATCCTGTTTGGGCAGGGTCTTGAAATACAGATAACTTTAAATGATGTGGGGGCTTAAGGGTGTTGACTTTCCTCACTACAGTCAAAAATCTGTTTATAATTTTGACTTCCCCAAAACTTAACTACTGATAGCCTTTTGTTGATCAGAAGCCTTAATGATAAGATAAACAGTCAATTAACACGTATTTTATATGTCATAGGCATTATAAGCTGTAGTCTTACAGTAAACTGGCAAAAGGAAAATGTTAAGAAAATTATAAGGAAGAGAAAATATGTTTGCCATTCGTTAAGTGAATGGAAGGGATCATCCTAAAGGTTCATACTGAGGAGGAGGAGGAGGAGGTGGAGAAGAAGGAGGAGTTGGTTCTGCTGCCTCACGGGTGGCAGAGGTAGAAGGAAATCCACATATGTCAGTGTACCCGCTCAATTCAACCACCTGTTGTTCAAGGGTCAACGCTGTCACCATCAAGGCTTCTTCCAGACTACAAAATGTGCCTATCTCTCTGATGAAAAAGAAGAAAATATACTGTGCTGCAATTCCAGCACTCAGAGGTCCAAGCCTCTGGACTTCAAACAGTGTGTCTCCAGGTCCACGTGCTCAGAGACCTGACAGACATTCTCATTCAAGAGGGCTTGACACTCTTGAGGAAGGACCCCTGATTGATCCTACACACCTGAAAGCAGAGAAGGCCAAATTATAGAGAAGAAAGATGAATCAGTGTGTCCTGGATTCTTCTAAGCTACAGGAGAATAAAGTTATTTAAATGCAAGACACACAGTTAAAATTAGCTGACATTCATTGAATGTTTTTCTATTTACTGGCACTATACTGAAACTTAATCCTTGGCAGAGGCCCAAATGCAGACGCTAGTACTGCTGTAATTTACTAAGGCCACAGAGTCAGCTGCTGGGGCCCAGATCCAGCTGACACCTGAGCACCTTCTGCTGGTAGGACCAGAGAGGGCAACACCACACAATCCTGATTCTAGAAGAGCGCAGGTAGTTGATTCAGCAGACCCTGGATTTGGAAATGCAAATTCGAAAAGTCACCATAACTATCTCCCTCTGTCCCTTGAGCCACACCCTCTGCTCAGGTGAAGCTCCCTGCAGTAACCACCTGGGGTTCATATTTCTGTCCTTGGCATGCACCACAGGCCCCAGCCCATAGCAAAGGGGAAGTCAAAAGGGGTTTCCAGTGACTTACTGCAGGTGCCTAAGTCCAATTTTGCATTTTGGAGCAGATCGTGCTGGAACAGAGATGGCAGGGAGAAGGGCTGCCTGCACTGACATCAGGGTTTCCCCAGTGAAGAAGGCAAATGTGCATCTCTGGTCTGGTGACTGTCCACACCGGCAGATGAGAAATTCACTGGGGTGAACTTTTGAAGATATTCATACCAGATCTCTCCTACTGGGTAGGCTCCAGGCACGGGTATCTTTTTATACTCATGACAGCTACTTTTAAAGCACAGAACTACCAGAAGGCCAGCTGTACCAAGGAGAGCAACCTTCCGGCACTGGCTTGCTCACTTCAGCCTTGGAGCATGTCTGACTTTGCATACAAAGACGGAAGGAAGAACACAAGAATCAAACAAATGAAAGGAAAAGGTCTTATGATTTTAACAGGTATCATTAACATTACTTGCTGTGCCTTCAAATTCGGAAAGAGCTTTGAGATTTACCATTGAAGTCATTCTTCACTCACATTCCTCTTATTAACAGAGTCTGTCTGGTCTTGAAACCCTAAACTGGCCAGAAATATTTAATTTTCTGTAAGATTTTTTTTTAATTATTAGAGAAAAGCACAAAATTTAACATTCTCTTTAATAATCTCAGTGGATCTTCAAGACCTCTGAATGTCAAATGCCTGTTGCAAACTGATATTCTTATCACTTTGGAGAAACAAACATTTCCCTAAAGGAATAGAGTTTTGGCAGCTTTGACTCCATTATATTTTTCCACTAAATAAAAGTTAAGATGATTATGAGGGGAGAATGCCTGAAACAAATCAGAAACAAGAACTCTGGGTCCTGGGGCAGCATTCTGGTCATTTTTCTGTTGTTCACTTTCTCTGTAAACATGTCCAAGCCACATGAACTCTTGGGACTTTAGACCTCTCTGAAAAATGACGGAGATCTGGAAGGAGATGATGTCGGAACTTTCCAGCTTTGACATTATGAGATCATGAATCTTTACTGCTAAAGAGCTCGTATGAGTAATCAGGTGCAATATTTAAGGCATGTTGCAAAGTTGGGAAAAAACCCACTGGATTTGAAGATGAAATAACTGTGTTTCTGGCCATGGTTAGATGACCTTGAGCCAATGTTTGCTTCTACTTCATCCATTAATTTGATCATGTGCATGAGAGTGTGTGAGAGTGAGAAACTGACTGAGATTTTTTTAAATCTTAAGTGAATAGACTAGAGATGCCATTAAGATGTTGAAGTCACTCCCTGCTTCCTAACGACCCTGTGGGAGTTCACGCCATTATTTGAGAAAGTCCTTGGTTTGGAACAAAACTAGAATTATCCTTAACCTGAAAGTAGATGTCTTGATAGAAAGGCTCAGAGCCCTATTTGGCAGAACAAATCAAATGCTGCATTTCTGAAAACCTTTTTGCTTTCTGGCATGGGGAAATTATATATATATACATTTTTTTTTCTATGGATCTAGATGGTGCTGGGTTATTGCTTATTTTTGGAGGGGGCAAGCATGTGTATGTGTATGTGCATGTGTTTGAGCAATCACATACTTATGTTGATATGGGCAGTTTCAGAAAACCCATGCAAATGAAGCTTCACGATGGATGTCCATGCCTGTCCCCACTCCCTGATTACCCAAAGTGGAGGGCAGACCGTAAACAAGTGTGCAGACTTGCCATGCTTCAGACTGTACTACTCTGTCTCTAGGTAAAGGTATTTTAACTGAGTTATTCCGATATACTGTTTTGGGGCTATTACGGTCTTAGTATAAGGTATACCAGGTTGCATTCCTGTGGTAAATGGAATAAGTTTCTCTTCCAAAGTGGAAGTACTTCCCAGGCCAATCACCTTAACCAATCTGTGCTCCTTTGTCAAGTGCATAGGAGGCTATGCTTATTTAATGGGAGAGACTTTAGATCATGATACCAAGGAAGGCACTTTGGAAGTGGCTGCAGCACCACAGAAGTTAGCTGGTACCCAAAAATCTAGAACTGAGTTCAACCCCACTATGCCTTATGTCAACAGCAGCCGACTTCCTCAGGTGATAGAGATGCTGCCAGATGCACAGATAGACAACTTGTTTTCTCCCAAGTCCAGCATGCCCACATGCAACCAGGTGAACCAGAGTCGGAGGTTATCTAGTGCATGCACACTCTTCACAGCAGGACCTGGAAGACCCAGGCCTTGGCAGGTTTTTGACTCATGAGATCCAGGGATAGAACTTGCTTGTTGAGGTTTCATTTTAAAATATCCTTTCCTAAAGCTGTCCATGGCCAAAACTCCTCATTTGTCCTGTGCAAGAGGAGGCATGACCCCTCAGAAGAGGCTTGCACGAACTGTGGGGCCTGTACCTTCATCCTCCACGCCAGAAAATGGGCAGTGCTGCACTCACACTCCCGGAGGTTGCTGGATTGAAGACCCTGGGGAAACGTGTTAGAAACCATCTACTGAAGCCAATTTTCTTCCTGGAGTCTAGAGCATGGGAAACAACATAATTTGAAAAATATGATCGTTTTCAAACCTAGTTGGGTTATCTCAGTCTTAATATAAAGATGATTTGTAAAACATCTGTGCTTCACACAGACAAAGCCAGAGAAAATATTCAACTAGAAGCTGCATTCATTCCACATCTACAGCTTAAATGTTCTACTATTATGCTCTCTTGGGAAGAATCCATCCATGTGGCCACATGAGAGAGTTGAATAAAATATATTGCACCTTCTTTTCCTATTATGCACTTTATTTTCATTAAGTCTCCATATAACTCATTCTCATGATTTGTTGAATGGCTTCCATAGTTCTAAAAAAGCAGACAGCACTGTGGTGTATTTTGTCCTCTTCGTTGGATAGATAAGGAAACTGAGACATACAGACTAACAATTACCTCTTTCGACATGATTTCAGTGATCTGAGGCAAAACCCTAAAGGAGTTTCCTGCTCTCAGGACGGTTGTTCCATCCATTTCAATGTCAAATGCAATCTCATGTGAATGGAATCAAACAGTAGAGAACAGAGGTTCATACTACATAATAAATATGTGAGTTTCCTAGCAGGGCCCCGGCTCAGCAGTTATGAGTGAATGAGCATGTGCTTAAATTAGCTCAGTGCAAAACCAGTTTTATTGCATGCATTAGCCCTTGTCATAAATCTACATGAAACAGGTATTTTTTCACAAAGGGCAGGATCCAGTTTCTTAAAGACATCCCAACTGTGTTACATGTCCAGATGACAAAGTTCTGAGACGGCTCTCTCAAATCTTCACACACAACCCGCTGCCTATAATCTAGAGAGTTTATTGGGGAATATTTCCACATAATTCATCAACTTTCTTTCATGGAAAAGTTTCAGGAAGAAAGCGTATCAATATTCAATTTGCAGTTAGTGCTAAAATGGCAGTTGATATTCACTGAGTACTTCCATTTTTTTCTTTAATAACCTTATTTCTTCATCATGGCAATCATATGGGGGAGGGGGATAAGTTGCGCTCAGTAATTTGCATAAGATACTAGAGCTAAAGAAGCCAGGATTTAAATCTAGACCTATCTGACTTACTTAAATTCTATACCTGCAGTCCCCACTACCATAGCTACTAGGCACATGGAGCTATTTACGTTCAAATTTAACTAAAAAATTCAGTTTATCAGCCATGCTAGCCACACTTTGAAAATAAATATGTTAGCACATCCCAAATCCTTCCTGTCCTCTAAGGCAACATCCTCCATGATATTTCCCCAAATTCCCCCCAATCCAACCAGAGAAGGATAGAAGAGATGAGAAATGGAAACTAATATGTATTGAGTTCCAAGATGGGCACACACAATCTCCTTTAATTTCTTTCGTGGTGTCTATGAGGAATATTCTTATCCTCAATTACAATGAGAAAAAGAACCTGGCTTACTTGTACGAATTCCCAAATACACTCCAATATACCTCACAGCACACAGAGTATTAATATAAAACTCAGGGTTTTTAAACCTTCCCACTCCTCAGCGCACACAATTAGCATTCACTATGTGAGAACTGATCCCAGGGGTATGTGCAGACTGATTACTCAGAAATATAGGGGATAGCTTTACTTTTTCCTCTCACTCAGGAAAGTACACTGAAATACTGATGAGTTGAAATAGCATTACTATAGGGTCCACCGTGCTAATATGTTAAAAAGATAAATTATTTATAAACTCTGTCTTATTAACTATGATCTGGACAAGGAGCCACAAACTGAACTTCAGGAAAGATTGTATAGGAAATGTAGATGAAAGGCAGGAAAGGTAAATGAGTGGAAAAAACTGCTATGAGCAATTGCTCTCAAGGATGAGCAGCACCTAGGACCGCATTAGAAATACCAGTTCTAAAGCTCTGTCCCTGGCCTATTGAAACAAAAATCTGGGGTGAGACCCCGTAACCTGTGTTTGAACAAGCGCTACAGGATCTCACTGAAGCTGAAGTTCAAGATTCCCTGATAAGCAGTAGGAACTGGTAGAGAGCGTGATGAATGAATACATACCCCATTTAAAGGGCTCAGCCGCCATCCAGCTCCATCCACTTTTTACTTTATTGGAATGAAGGTCTGGAGTTGCCAAATCTTTTATGCCCCAAATGTCATCAATGTGTGTGTGTCAGGGGTGCCAGGGAGGGATAGCCCTATGACTTAAGGTATATGTTGTGACTTAGAGATTAATGATTCTGTGCTATTCTATTTAGTAAACTAAATGACATATTCATGCTAGTGTTTATTTTCTCATTATTTCTAATATTTGAGGCATACAATCTTAACAGTATACTGCAATTCTTAGTCTCCATAATAAATTACATTTAAATTCTATTCCAAATTTACTGTTTTTTAGCACATTGTTTTCAAGACTTCAATAGTACCACCAGTTAATAACAAATGATATTGTTATAAGATATAAAAAATATGTCATAGTATAACAGTGAATGTTTAAATAAAAACACCAATATCTCTACAGTCTCTCACAGAAGTTCTGGGAAGTGGTGTCCCAAAAGAGGATGGTGGAATTTCTGTTTATCAGCTGGTCTTAATGCTATGAAATAACAAAGCAAAATGTTAGTTGTGTGTTTGGTGCCCTCTATGTTAGAAATTATTTATTTTTTGATGTTCTTTAAAACTTTGGGTTTCTCATTACTTTCAGTGTTATACATAAACTCCAGCTTTATTAATATTTTTAGTAGCATTGTTTCAAATTGGCCTAGTGATTGGACTGAATAAGAGTTTTCTTTATAAAAATTTTATAAAGTGTTTCAGATCTGTAAAACATGTAAAGATTAACAAAAATAAACATTTATATATTAGTCATTCAGGTTAAAAAGTAAAACTGCAAATATTATCGAGTCCTTTTGTATACACATCCTCCTCTTCTCCCAAAGGTAACCGCTTTTTTTCCTTTACATTTTATTTTATTCCTTTACATTTGACCACATATGTGTATTTGTCTCCAGAATGTATAATCTTGTTTCATATATATTTAAACATTTTTTAAACTGAATCATTCTATACATACATTTTTGCAACATGCGTTTATTACTAACTAGTATGATTATGAGATTTATGGTTGCTGATAATCGTAGATCTAAATAAATCATTTGTTTTCATTGCTAGGAACCATTATATTTAAGTTCACCAAAATTTAATTATTATTTATTCTGTTGATGGGCATTTCATTTGGTGCCAGTCTTTTCTGTTTCAATTAAATATGTATACAGATGTTTTTCCAAGTTATGTAACCAGGAGAGGAATTGGTAGGCCGACAGTTTTCTCATTTATTAGATATTGCCAAGTGGTTATAACAGTTCATAGTTCTATATTAGGGTGTGACTGTTCCCACTTCTACATTTATTTGCCAATACTTGGCATTGTTGTACTTTAAAATATTTTTGTCATTCTTATAGGTGTGAAATGGCAAGATTTTTTAAGTATAAATAAACTTAATGCTATTATTTGCATTCAAGTCAAACTTGCATTGGAGGGCTAACCAATTTTAACATAACAAACTTTGTAATAAAGTTAGTTTAGTGCTTTCTTACATGACATGATAGAAAAAATATTTCCTATTTTAAAAAAAACCTTAAGCTCTGTTATAATTCTACTTGCACAATAATCCAATATGTCCTACCTAAAAAATAAATATTATCCGTTTTGTTATTGAGTAACAAAACTTGCATGTTTTTAAATACTTTAATTCTCTGAATATTTTATTTTTTGTTAGTGATCTAAGAGCTTAGAAAAGTAAAATAAGCCCTATAGTAAAACAGAAAAGTTACATTTCTATGAGAAAAGGAAGAGAAAAAGCAGTTTCTTTTCTCTCCTGGAGTCCTTTCCCAACCATGGCCATTTCATACCTACCCATAGATGGCCTTATGGTACAGTGGCCTTTTCTTTCTACCCTCTTTTCTTAAAGCATCTGGAAAGGACAAACCAATGCAAACACCCAATAAAAACCATACAAGGCTTTAAGATACCTCAATCTTGCCTAACCTAAGGCAAAGAAAAGAGAATAGAAGTAGGCAAACACTTTTGAAAAGAATTCCTTTATATAAAGTTCAATACTGCAGCTCGTGATTCATGAGAAAGCACCTGCGACACCCACAAAAGGATGGAGGAATTGTAGTGGGATTCGTCCGGAAGTCATTAGCCACACCTGGTGGATGTTACTACCACAGGCAGGGAGGGGGCCGCCTCTCAGGAGTGCTGAGAAGGGTCCTGTGCGTACCTGGAGGGAGTGTTTGACCCTGTCCTGTAGTTTCTGAATCTCTGTCCGTGTTTCTTCCATATTTTTCTCTTCATTTCTTACAACAGATAATTTCTATTTATCGGTCATGAAGTTCACATCATATATTCTTTTGAAATCATTTAGTGAATTTTTCATGTTGGCTATTAGAATTTCCATTTGCTTCTTTTTTCTTTTTCCATAATTTATACTTTTATGGAGATACCCTGTTTACAGAGACTGGGAATTTTTCATGTCAGTTATTAGAATTTCCACTTGCTTCTTTTTTATAATTTGTCTTTACGGAACTATCAAATTTATAGTCATTATTATTATATTTTTCATTAATTCTGTAAACATAAATGTATTTTATCTTTTAACATATAGCAGCTGAAAGTCTGCCTGCCCAAAGCAACATGGGGGACCACTTAGAGTCAGTTGCTGTTAACTGCTTTTTTTGTTTTGTTTTGTTTTTTAACTTTTCTTGAGTATGGGACACACTTTCCTGTTTTTTCACATCTTTATAATTTTTTTGTTGTTGAAAATTGGAGCTTTTACAGAATATATTGTAACAATTCTGGATTCTGAAAGTTTTTGGTCTGAGAATTTTCCGTTTGTTTGCTTGTTCGTTTGTTTCTTTATTATTAACAACTTGCCTGGACTTACCTGTAGATCTGACTCCTTGACAATGTGTGACCAATGATAGCTTCCAATGAGTTGCCTGAATAACTTAAGGATCAGTCAATAATTCAGAAGAGACTGTGTTTAAACGTCTAGGGACATGTAGAATGCAAGGCTTCCAACTTCTGTGCATGGGTTTGTGTGTGGGAAGGGCAGCACATTGAAAGCTCAAGCAGTTCTCAGGCTTTTCTCCAGCTTTTACTTCCTCCTGGGCCCTCTAGGGGCTCTCATGTGCATGCATAGTATTCTACTCTTTCAAGGATGTGTATGGAGCTTAACTGACCCTTCTATGACTCTCTAATTTTTAAGGTATTCCCCTTAAATTTCAGGCTGGTCTGACATGCATCCAGGAGTAACAACCTTAAACTAGCAGACTTACGTGTTTCCCCAACTTTTTTTTCTGATTAGTTTACTACGTTTACTGAAAACACTGCCGGCCATGAATTTTCACCCTCTACTCCAAATTGAGTGAGGCGCCTCTGGCAGCAAAGTTGCTGGTTTTCATGGCCAGCCTTACCCTGGTAAAACTACTGTAACTGACCTGGGGGTGGGAGAAATAAGAGCAGACCCTGGCAAGCAGCCTCAGACTCACACCATTTTGTTGTTGTTGTTGTTGGTAGTGGTGGTGATTTGTTTGTTTTATTTTATGCAGAGTCTTGCTCTGTTTCCTCGGCTGGAGTACAGTGGCACAATCTCAGCTCACTGCAAACTCCGCCTCCCAGGTTCAAGCTATTATCATGCCTCAGTCTCCTGAGTAGCTGAGATTATAGGTGCCCTTCAACACACCTGGCTAATTTGTGTATTTTTAGTAGAGATGAGGTTTCAGCATGTTAGTCAGGCTGGTCTCAAACTCCTGACCTCAAGCTATCCACCCACCTTGGCCTCCTGAAGTGCTGGGATTACAAGTGCGAGCCATCACGTCCAACCCTCCCATCACTTTTACCAGAAGTTCTAGCACATCTTCATTAAAATAATCTCTCCATTTCTTTTTTTTTTTGCTTTGATCACCCTCCACAGGCCTGAAATGCTTACTTTTGACAATTTTGTTCAGTTGTAAACTTGGTTTTGGGAACAAAAGGTTTACCATTCTCTTTGCCATAGCAAGAAGCCTTACCTGTTTTCAATTACAACATAAACAAATTTACCTTTATGGCCTGTA
Organism: Sapajus apella; assembly: GCF_009761245.1. Lineage (NCBI taxonomy): Eukaryota > Metazoa > Chordata > Mammalia > Primates > Cebidae > Sapajus > Sapajus apella. The sequence goes on from NW_022437107.1 coordinate 1,855,794, forward strand.
ACTTTGTGGCTTTCTAAAAGAAATCCTTCCCTTTCTACCTCAGGTGTTAAATATAGTCTCCAATATTTTCTTCCAAGTTTAGGCTACTTTTTAAAAAATTATTTAAGTTTTAAACCACTAGAAATTGACTACTGTATACAGCATAATATGAGTTCCAGTTTTATTTCTTCCTTATAGATAAGTGGTTGTGTGTTCGTATACAAAATTCTGGACCAAATTGACATTGTCTCTATTTTGCTATATTCTTTAGAAATCTTTATTTTTGGTAAAGTAAGTTTTTCACTTTATTCTCTTCTAAATATTTTGGTTATTTTGGCTATATGCTCTTGTCTATACATTTTGGAAAGAGCTTATTAAATCTGTAATAAATTCTGTTTGGGATTTTTAACAAAATTTCGTTAAATCTATAGATTATGCTGCTCAGATTAATCAATATTTTCATAATTAACACATTTAAATTATTTTTAAATTTTTATTTTATCGTTAATTGACAAATAATAATTGCACATATTCATGGGGTTCATAGTGATATTTTAATATATATAATATCCACTGATCAGATCAGTGGTAATTAGCATATCCATCATCTCAAACCTTTATCATTTCTTTGTGCTAGGAACATCACTATCCTCTTCTAACTATATGAAGCTTTTTAATGTACTATTGATAAGTATAGTCATCCTACAGTGGTACACAACTCTAGAATGTATTCAACATATCTAGCTGTATTTTTGTATCATTTAATAAATCTCTCCTTGTCTCCCTCTCCTTCCCAGCCTCTAATATCCTCTGTGTTACTTTTTGCTTCTATGAAATCTACTTTTTTTTAACTTCCACATCTAAGTGAGAACATGAGAAGTTTAATTTTTTGTTCCTGGCTTTTTTCACTCAACATAATGTCCTCCTGTTCCATTCATGTTGCCTCAAATGACAGGATTTTATTTTTAGTGGCTGAATAGTATTCCATAGCATATATACATGTCATTTTATTTATCCATTTATCTGTTGTTGGATGCCTAGGTTGATTCCATACCTTGGCTATTGTGAATAATGCCACAATAAACATGGGGGTGCAGATGCCTCTCAGATACAATGATTTTCTTCCTTCAGATAAATTCCCAGTAGTGGGATTGCTGGATCATGTGGTAGTTCTATTTATAGTTTTTGAAGAACCTCCAAACTGTTCTCTGTGGTAGAAGCTGTACGAGTTTAGGCTCCCACCAGCAGTGTATAGGGGTCCCCTTTCACTGTATTCTCACCAGCATTTGTTATTTTTTGTGATTTTTATAAGAGCCATTTTTGGGTAACTATTGTAAATGGGATAACCCTCTTGATTTCTTTTTCATGAAAGCTAGTTTGTTGTTTGGGTATGGAAATGATACTGATTTTTGTATATTAATGTTGTATCCTGCAACTTTACTGAATTCGTTTATCAGTCCTTAGGTTTTTCAATATGTAAGATCATGCTATCTGCAAAGAGGAACAATTTGACTTCCTCTTTTTCATTTATTTATTTATCTTGACTAATTGCTCTGGCATTAACTTTTATATGTTTTATAAAATCCTATCTAGCTCAATAATTTAGATTGATAGCTTATCAATATCTAGTTTGTATAAGAAGAGGACAATAATGAAATTCATCAACCTTTGATAACAATACTGTCTGTGTGTGGGATTTTGTGTGATGCATTTTTAAAACTTTATTTTTGTGCTTTTAAGTTTATTTTAGTTTTATGTTTACAATGGGTAGATGTCAGGGTTTTTGGTTGTTTTAAATGTGTTCAAATGAAACCAGCTTAGGAGGTGAACGAAATCAGGATTGGTGTCTTCTATAATGTGGACAAAATATACACATGTGGTCATGTCTCTTCCAGTGTGGCAAGGTTCCTGGCTAATAGAGTAGGTAGTTCTGTGGCTCTGGTGAGTCATAAATTTTCTAATGAATAATAATTGGATTCAAATACTGATTCTCCCACTTACCCTATTTTCTTTTACTCTTTTAATCTTCAATTTCCTAATAACATAGGGCTAATAATCGCTAACTCCATTTATTGCTTATTGCCACATTAGCCTCAATAGTCAAAATATGTATTTTGTCAATTGCAATGAAATAAAATATGTCAGTTTTATTCTACTTAATTTAAAACCTCAATTCCACAGCCTGTGGAAGTCAAATCTCTCCCCACAATTTCTTCCAATGCCATAAATACAAACTCTTACGTTCCTGTATTCAGTTCCCATTGTAATATCTTTTGTCCCTACATCGATCAATCCAGAAAATTGCATTAACTTATGAGTTTTTATACAATTGAGCCATAATTAATTTTATGAAGATTTAGGAAAGTCTCAGAGTGCACTGTCTTCTGTCATTTCTGTTTATTTCCTGGGCTCTAAACCCTGTTTACCTCCAAACCAGTGGGATTGGCCCCAAAGCTCAATAGTATTTTGGTGCCTGCCAAAGAAAAAGAAAAGGAAAAAAAAAAAAAAAGCCGAAAACAAAACAAAACAAAAAAACAAATAAAATGAAAAACAACAAACAAAAACCCTCTATTTCCCGAACGAACTCTAATTAGAAGGAGGTTGACATTACAAATTTGGGGATCTGTGTGTGTGAGAGAGAGACTGAAAAGTGGTTGGTATTATAAAATTGTATGTGTGAGTGTGTGTATGTGTGTGTGATTGGAAGGAGGTTGACACTATAGAATTGTTTTTTTGTTTGGGGTGTGTGTGTGTGTGTGTGTGTGTGTGTGTAATCTAGCACAGTGAGTGTCTAGACACTAGCTCAGTAGGTGTTTCCTTTCTTTCTCATTGGGTCATCACCTTGCAGCAAAAGTGATTTCAAAAGCCCACCCCACAGAGATACCTCTTAGATAAGTTTCAAAGGCCATGTTCTGGCCCTCTTTCTTTTTCCATATGTCTCATTTTTATCTTGCTGGGGGCAGCTAGTGGAAATACCTTAGTTTTGCAGAAGCATAAACACATTCCCCGGTCATGCTCTGTTTCCTTTCAGCCATCTTCCTCAATCCCAGCTCACACTCACAGGGACTGGAGAGTAAAGTGAAAACAGAGTTCAGGGTTTACAAAACATAACTATGTTTTTGGAGACAGTGTTTTGTGGTCTTTGCCTTGCCAGCCCATCTGTTCACCATTAGCCTCCATTCGAATGAAGTCGTCATGTTTTCTTCCTAATGAAGCACTGTGGGCAACACAAAGCTTTGTGGGTTTCATCATTCTAATGGGCTTGCTCACCACAGAGGACATCCCTCAGTGGGTGTCAATGTTAACAGTCCCCAGGTTCATTTAGAATACTCTTCTGTGGCTTCACAGAGACCTAGGCCCTGGATGTGTTGCAGATCCTCTTCTTTGACTACACATAATGACTGAGCTCTACAGTGGTCCGACTGACAACAAAGAGCTACCATCATTTCTTAGAACAAATAAAATTAGAAAACTATCCTTGCTCCTGGCTTCAAGTTGCAAAACAACTACTTTCTATAAGGCTATTTAATGAGTGTGTACTGGGTCCTACTGCTGTGAACCATGGTTTATATTATTTACAGCAGACTCATAAAGTTGTACTATTAGAGCCCATTTTACAGCTGAGGAATCAGAATCTCTCAAATTTTGAAAAATGTGCTGAAAAGTACATAGTTAATAAGTGACAGAGTTAAGATTCCACCCCACCAAAACTTGCTCTCTGACCACCTCCCATGTTCCCTGCTGTGGACACGTTGTAAACAAGTGAGTACTTTGCCTGCCCTTTATAATGGAAGGGATATGCTGGACCCAAACTGACTGAGCAAATCAATGGGCTTGTTTGGACTCAAGCCCACAGACTTTTGATAAATGCTGAACTGAAACCTTAAATAGCAGATGGTTATTTTCTGCATTTGTTAAGAAAGTTTGGAAAGCAACTGGATTTGGCTTCAAACCTCAGCATTTACGAGCTGTTTGATTTTGCATAGGTCACTTTTTCTGAGTGTCAGAATTCTCACTTGTAAAATGAGAATAAAAATGAAAATTCTAGGTACTACATGATCGTTCTCAAGATTCAGCTCCTTCCCCATTAAGATGACAGTCACCGATTGCAACAATGCCAGCTATATTTGAGATCAAATGAGATAACTCGTGTCAAAAGTCTTGGTAAAAATGGCCGGGTGCAGTGGCTCATGCATGTAATCCTAGCACCTTGGGAGATTGAGGCAGGTGGATCACTTGAGGTCAGGAGTTCGAAACCAGCCTGGCTAAAATAGTCAAATACTGTCTCTACTAAAAATACAAAAAAGTTAGCCAGGCGTGGTGGCGGACACCTGTAATCCCAGCTACTTGGCAGGGGAATCACTTGAACCCCGGAAACAGTTTGCAGTGAGCAGAGATCACACCACTGCACTCCAGCCTGAGTGACAGAGTGAGACTCCATCTCACACTCTCTCTCTATATATATATATATAATGTGAAATGTATATGTATATATGTAAAATGATAGAATGGTTTTGTGATTTCATGTGATGAACCATAGGAATAGCTGTCTGACACTTAGCCATAAGAAACCATAATTTTTGTGTAATTGTCTATGTCCAATTAAATCTGAGAGATCCCTTAGTCTTGGTCATTTTGTTGGTAAGAGCACTCTACCCTCCCTGGCGTTGTTTGAAGATGGACCTCTACTTTCTGGTCAACTATTCATTCCTCTGCCATAGAGATGCTCATGTCTGGCTCTCCAGTATAGATCCCCTTTGCTAGTCATCTGCCAGGCCAGCCTCAGTGAGTGTGTGTATGCGTGTGTGATTGGAAGGAGGTTGTGGTCTCAGCGTTCAGACATCTAAGTTCCTGGTCCTGCTATTTTGAACTGGCAGTCCCTTTGTCCTTCATCTTTTGGAGTCCCATTTCCTCCCAGGTTTGCCATACCTCTCTTTTATCCTTGAAGCACAAAATCATTCATTTCTTACACTTTTGAGACCATTCAGACATATTCTGTTGGGTAAGCAGCCATTGATCCAAATGCTTATACAGATCGAACAGAAGGCACAGAGTGGGAGCACATGGAGCTTGCCTGGAGAATCATCGAAAAGGTAGCTGTTTGGGGAGGCATCAGCCTTGGCAGCAGCTGGTCTATTTCTTGGGGGAATATGGCCCCAGTTTCCCACATCTTCCAAGCACAAAAACTGCTGACTTAGATTGGGGAAAAGGAGTTCAGGATCTGAATACAAAGCCCCACTGAACATCCCATGGGAAGAAGATGAAAATTAGTTTTCACTCTTTCATTACTTAAGACCTGCATTTAAAAGAAAAAAAATTCAACCTAACCAATAAAAAGATATTCAAAAAATCAATTGCATGGCAATTCATTTTCTTACAAAGATTGAGGTAAAATAAAATGATTTTTCTGAATTTCACTAGTTCTTATAACTGTGTGAGAGGGGAGCTCTGAGGCCCAGTCAGTTACTGCCAATCACTTCTACCAGGAAAGAGAGATCCAGAGGAGGCGGGCATGCAGGTACTGGGAGACTTCCCTCCAAGAGAACTCCGGGGTGAACACTCTCTCTGTGCAATGTTCAAGGGCTACCTGAATATGCAGGTGGCAATGTCTTCATCAGGAGTACCTGTCTCTGCTACACATCTAGATTCTCAGAGTGGAACTTTCTAGTATATGGGTAAACTATTGCAGGTCTTGGTGTTTTGCTTTCCTCTAACTTGGTGATTCTAATGAGCAACTGGTACAGAATTATTATTTTATGATAAGGCTGTCTGACCCAATGTCTCTCTCCTACACACCCTGCTTCAGGCTTAAAACGGACCTTCTTTCTGCAGGTATACAGGAAAGGGAAAAGAGTTAGGGACAAGTAGAGCTGAGTTTTGTCATGGTTCTGTCATTAACTGATTGTATGATTTAGAGAGATGGGCTGAGTTCTCTGGGCCACAGTTTCATCCCCTATAAAATAGGGACATTCATCCCTACTCTGTTTCCTTACAGCTCGGGGCTGCTTGGAGGATACAGTGAGATGCTGGGTGTAAAAAAGGAGGGAGTCAATGAGACTCTCATCCAGAGGGCAAGAAGCTATTGACAAACTTTCTCCACCCTGAACTGTCTCATAGGAGGAATGGTTGCTCCCTCCTCAGATCCCTACATCCACCTGAACAATGAAGGGATTATCTAGATGAGCCCTGCGCAACTCCTTCCAGCTCATACATTTCATGACCCTGAGATTCCCAGCCCAATGTCCAGGCTGCCTAGAATAGGCTGGTGTAGGCAGGGCTGGGGGTATAGATCAGGGGGATAGAAGTGGTTGTGATGCAGAGTGGGGTGAAACGTAATGGGAGGCACCCCAAGTGCCCTCATGAATGGGGTGCTTCACATGTACCTGCTCATTTCACCCCCCAACAACGCAAGGAGGCCAGCAGTAACATTATTACCCTATAGAGGGGGAAACAGACTCATGAACATGCTGCTGCTGCTGAGGGGATGATCCCAGCTTAGTCTGACAGTAAAGCCTCCAGTGCTCTTCACCTGGGGGCAGTCTTGCCCCGAGGAAACATGTGTTCATATCTGGAGACATTTGACATTTTTGGTTGTCACAGAGGGGATTTTGGGTGATAATAGAAAGTGATGCTAAAGACTATGGATGATACTAAATATCCTACAATGTATCAGCTAGTGCTCGACTTACGACCACGATTGGGACCAGCAGACCAGTCATAACACAATTTGGTCGTAAGTTGAGTAGGCTATATGTACAGTTGAAATGGTGCATGCGGAGATGGTAGTGCTGCCGGAAGCTGGTCCGCACTGTTGTACTCCCAGCTAGGCAACGTTTGCTCTCCCAGACACGGAGCAGTCATGGCTAGAGATTGTGGTCGTAAAGTCGAATGGTCGTAAGTTGCATAGGTCGTAAGTCAATCAATGCCAGATCAACGTACAGGCCAGACCTCCCACAGCAAATAATTATCTGGTGTAGATATCAATAGTGCCAAGGCGGCAAAACCCTGAAAGAAGTCCAAAGGAAAGTTATGGATAGCTGGGCTGCCCTTAACTGTCCCCAGTACCTGTATCCCCATCTCCTACCCGCAGTCTGAGTTAGATTTGCATCAGTTAGCTACAGAAAAGGCATATTGTTTCCCATTGATAACCAAAGATGCAGCTGGACTTGAGTAAAGTCAACAAAGTTGTATATTTGTATAAAACTGAAGGCAGAAGAAGTCATCCATGAGCTTAATTTGGTGGCTGGGAACAGACCCTTTACAGAGCCCCAGGGGAGGAGGCAGGAAGAAGTATGGGAGGAGTTGGGCTGCCTGCCCCACTTCCACAGGGATACTTTTGCTGCGTGCAAACTTCTCCGGAAGCTCTGTTTCTGTTTCTCTCTTTCCACCATTTTTCTGAAGATAGCTCTTTGCGTAAGCCAGGAACATGTGCAATTGCCCAGTATAAGCCCTAGGTAGACCCCTTTCTCTTCCATTCTGATGCATTTGCTTTCCTGGGATAAGATCTGTTTCCCATTTCTCTACTGAGCCTTAAAGGATTCCTCTCATTGGACAAGGACTTACCAACTTACCAGCTCAGGGTTTTTCTAACTTCCTTTGTGGCTTCTTTGACAAAGTGGTTATTTATGAGTGTGTTGTTTAATCCCAAATTTCCTTCTCTTGTTAATTTCTAATTTTATTTCACTGTGGTCTGAGAGAATGCTTTGCATGATTTCAATTTTTTTAACTTATTGAGGCTTATTTTATACTCCATATACAGGAAAATGTTCCATGAGAAGTTGAAAAGAAAGAGTATTCTGCTCTCATCAGGTGGAGGGTTTTATACATGTCTGCAGGACCTAGTCGATTTACTGTTGCTCAAGTCTTCTGTACCTTTGTTTATCATAACTAGGTGTTCTATTCATTATTCAAAGTGGGATATTAAAGTTTCCAATTATTATGTTTGAATTGTCTATTTTTCCATAAATTCTGCCAGGTTTTGCTTCATGCATTTTGTAGATCTTTTGTTGGGTGTGTGTATATTTATATGTGTTATTTCTCCCAGAGGGATTGACCTTTTATCAGTATACATGCCCTGCTGTATCTCTAGTAACTTTTTAATTTAATCTACTAACTATACTCTCTGATATTATTATAACCACTGTGACTCTTTTATGTTTGCTATTTGGGTTCTACATACTGTTCTATCCTTTTACTTTAATTTATTAGTATTATTGAATTTAAGTGTCTCTCTGTAGACAGTATGTACCTGAGTCTTGGTTTTATTTTTTTCAATCCAGTGTCGCAATCTCTTCCTTTTGGTTGGATTGTTCAACCCATTCACATTTAATATTATATTACTGGTATGGTTGGATTTACCTCTTTCATTTAGCTTTTCAATTTCTATATGTCACATAAATTGCTTCTTGACCTTTTGGCTAGATCAAATATAGTATATGCCACATGGTTTTTAAAGACCCCTGTTTTTCATTTACCACCTTGTTTTTGTGCTGTCTAGTATAACTAATTTCAATAATCAGATTTTACTATATCTTTCAGTTGTTTTCTTAATAGTTGCTCTTTGGCTTACAATATACATCTTAACTTATCAGAATCTACTCCAAATATGTACTAACTTAATTCCAGTTATATATAAAAGTTTTATGCATATGTTGCTGCATCCCCCTCCACCACTATTTTTGTGCTATGAGTACTACACATCTTACATCTATACAGGTGACAAACACAACAATACACTGCCATAATTGTTACTTTATGTCTTTTACATATGCCAAAAGAAAAAAAGGAGAGAAAGTATACATTTAGAAAGTTTGTTTTATGAAATTGTATTTACATTTTGGCTCTCTTTAATTATTTCTATGGATTTGAGTTACCATCTAGTATCATTTCCTTTCTCCAGACTGTTTTACTACCACTGTCTTCTTTGGGTTGCTACAATTGATATATTACATTTCTATATATTATAAGAACTGGATAAATATAGACATATTATTTGATACAATTACTTTTAAAATCAGTTTTTTAAAAGGAAAATATATCATTATATTGTTTTTATATTTACCTTTATCAGCATTCATTTTTTTAAAATGTGAAATCTATTTACTGTCTCATGTGGCTGTTATTCGGTCTGAATAATTACTCTTATGAAAAGCCTGCTAGCAATGAATTCTCTCACTTTTGGTTTATTTGAGAATGTCTATTTTGACATTGTTTTTGAAAGATAGTTTTTGGGTTTGCTGGGTATAAGATAGAGGGAATTTTTGTTGTTCATGTTGTTTTTTCTTTAGACACTTTGAGTACCTCACCCCAGTGTTCTCTGGTCTTCGTTGTTTCTGATGAGAAGTCAGCTGTTAATCTTATCAGGGTACTTTTATACATGATGAGTCAATTTTCTCTTGATGCCTTTGAGGTTTTCTCTTTATATATGGCTTTCAAATATCATCTGTGATATGGCTGGGTGAATATGTCTGTGCGTATCCAACTTTTTGTTTGTTGAACTTCTTAGATGTGCTGATTAATGTTTTCCATCAAACTTGGAAAGCTTTCAGCCATTATGTTTTTAATTTTTTTGTTTTTATTTCTCATTTCCTTATGATACTCTCGTTACACATATATTGCTGTGCCTAATGGCGTCACATTTCTTTGAGACTCAGTTCTCCTTTATCATTTTTCCTTTATGTTCCTCAGATTGCATAATCTTTATTGCTCTATTGCTCTATCTTCAAATTCACTTATTCCTGATTGTGCCAGTTTAAGATGTACTGATGAGTTCCTTTAGTAAATTTCTCATTCCAATTATCTTATTTTTCAATTTCAGAAAGCCAATTTGATTCCTTTTTCATAACTTCTATTTCTTTGTTGATATTGTCTGCAAGATGAGATATTGTCATCATAATTTTCTTTATTTATTTTGGTTTTTTGAACATACTGTAATAGATAATTTTCGTCTTTCTATACTAAATCCAACACTTGTGTTCCCTCAAAAGTAATCTCTACTGACTTGTTTTTTTACTATGTGTGAGTCACACATTCCTGTTTCTTTGCATGCCTTATAATTTTTTTTCCAACTGGACATTTTAGACAATACATTGTTGAAATTCCAACTGATTACATTCCCATCACGCTCATACTCAGGCTTGTTCTCCCCTCCTGCTAGTGATTTGTTGATTTTTGGTGATTTGTCTAAATTAAATCTGTGAAGTTTATTTTTCCCCTAGCCTTACAGTATGCAGCCTCTCTTGTCTATCCTCAGACTTTTTTCCCTAGCTTTTATCATTTACCCTAGTGGTCACCCCTGGGTCAGCATTAAGCTGCTTATTGGTCAAAGGTTGTGCTTAAGCCCTCATTTGTCATTAAGTTTTTACCCATTGCTGTGGATGTATATTTGGCTTGGAAATTGCTTTTACAGTTCAGAAAAGTTACAATTTTTCCCCAAGATCAGGCAAGAATTAGTAGCTTGAAATATTCCTCTTCAATTACTCCTGAGAGGACATGGCCTTGGAATACGTCTTACAGACTTCAAAAGGTAAATGTGATTTTATGGTTAAGGTTGGCTTTATAGGAGTCTCCCTTGGAACAGAATAGTTTTTTGTTAAGCCAGTGTTTGGTCAGAGTATGTGCTTAAGTGTCATGTGCCAGGGAAGTGTCAGCCCTTTTTTGATGGATTTGTGTGTGACTTAGGTACTGTTTCTGTCCCATGCCCCACTCTAATTTTTTTCTGAGTGTGAACTAATCTATGTGAGTAGCCTTGCCGACACCTACATTTGACCATGATCCCAGGAGGATCTTTCTACACTCTTCTTTTCTTGGTTCTCTCTATTAAACTCTTGGCCATTCTGCTTTTTTACTTGTTACAAGTCTCATGGAGCTACCAGTCCCCTCTTAGTGGCTCTCCACAAAGATCTCCATTGTTTTCCACAACACCCTTAAGCATAAAATTCTCTGCACTCTTTTCCAAACAAAGTCAGCCCTCTCAGGAACAACTGTGGAGCTATCCATGCTTGAGGCTTGCCTCTTTTCCTCTATAGAATCCCTGTGCCACTGGGCGGAAGATATGGGCAAGAGCAATAGTCCATTTTTCCCAAAGGGATATGCTGCTCTGCGAGTGGTCACTGGTCAGAGATGGTAGCCCGTGGTCTTCTAGGATTGCCGCTACTGCTGTGGAATCTTCATCCGTTGAACAACTGGGTCATGGACAAAGACAGTCCCAACACTGACTTACCATGGCTGGGGTAGAGCTTCTTTTATATGAATGGGAGCTGGATGAAAGAAGTGAATGCTTTGTTCTCTTAGCAACATCCACCCAAAATAGACCTTCTGCAAGAAGAGGGGTATGAGAAAAGCTAGTATTCTGCCTTTCTCTGGGGGAAGCCAAAGCCATAGACTGGAAACTGGAAGAAGAGGGATCCTGTGCCTTCTTGGCTGACCACATCTAAAATCAAGTCCCTAGCGTAGAGCATTTTTCACATGAAGCTGAGTGTGGGCTCAACATGGGAGCAGTCGTAGTTCGAATGTCAGTCTCTTGCTATTTTTATCAAGATGTATTAGATTTTCTCAAGACTAAACTTAATTTAATAATTTTCTACTTTTGATCAACCTCTCAATTTTAAAAGGTTGGCCAAAACTTTAGTCATTGAAATCACTCTGTTCCCATTGTAAATGTTCTTATTTCATCTTTAATCCTACTAGAAAATGGAAGAGGAATATGTTTTGTAAGGTGGGAACAAGAACTTCAGGCAATTTTTTTTTTTTTTTGGTAAGGGTTACAGTAGAGGGGACCTCCTTGTGCTGGAATCCCCTGCGTACATGAAAAAACAAAACCTAGTCTGTTTTATGAACTATCTGCTTTCTTACAGTTTCTGTTTATGTGGCCGTAAGCATAAAACTTTGTTTTAAAAAATTCCCTTTTTATCAGGTTCTTACTTAGATGAGAATGTGACCAAAACTTAGGGCTTCAGCACCACTCCGTTACCATAATTTGCCACCCACCATTATTGATACACACATTTTAAGGCCAAACTTTTATATTTCATTCTACATTATAATTTTCATATTTGGGCATTATAGCCTGACTTTCAGATTCACATATCTCCTATTTCTCAGCAAACTAAAGTGATGGGACCAACAGAAGCTTCTTTACATGGGAGCAAAAGAGTATCCTTGAACCGTAATAGAACCCATGTCGATTATGAAGGCGCAACATGCCCTGCATATGTTGTGATGACTTATTGTTTTCTGTAAGAGGAAAGAATCCTGGAAGAGAACTTTTCCAAAGTTGACCCAGGGACAGGTCAGGAGCTCCTTTTCAAACACGGGAGAGGTGATGCTCCCTAAAATCCAGTGTCTGTCACTGGAGTGTCACAGCCTGGTGCCCACCATATACATGCATGCACACAGAAGTGCGCCTCTGTGGTCCAGGCTACCACAGCTTGATGATTCTTGGCATCGTCTTAATGTCCCTAGGAGTAAATTATTATACCAGATAGAGCAGGAGGGGGATGATGGTGACTCAAGGAGAAGTGGGAGCATCATGTCAACATCTCAGGGAATGCTAAGCTCCAAGGAGTCAGCGTTTCCTCCTCAAGGCAGGAGCTTTCTGGTACTCAACAAGAGGCAGCTGAGAACTGAGGTGCTGGAGAAGAAGCAGTCTCACCCAAAGGGAGAGAGCTTGGTCATGAGTTTATCAGAAACACCTCCAAGATACACTCAGCAATGCTGAGGAGGGAAAATATAGAAGGCTGGCAACGCCTTTCAGGGGCTCAGACAATGTGTCAGTGGATTGCGAACTATAGGTTTCAATAGGACTTCATCAGGACATCTAGGGTGGTGGGTGCTGTGGAAATTCTGTTGATCGACCAGGTTTCTTTTTTGTTTGTTTGTTTTTGAGATGGAGTCCTGCTCTTGTCACCCAGGCTGGAGTACAATGGCACGATCTTGGCTCACTGCAACCTCTGCCTCCCGGGTTCAAGCAATTCTCCTGCCTCAGCCTCCCCAGTAGCTGGGATTACTGGCACCCACCACCACACCCAGCTAATTTTTGTGTTTTTAGTAGAGTCGGGGTTATGCCATTTTGGCCAGGCTGCTCTTGAACTCCTGACCTTGTGATCCACCTGCCTCTGCTTCCCAAAGTGCTGGAATTACAGGCGTGGGCCAGCACGCTCAGCACAGCCAGGTTTCTTAAAGCAAGATTGACCTATGCCCATGCTGGGAAATTAAGTTTAGGTACCACACCCACCCACACAAACACAATTTAAACTCTGCCCCCCGCTTTCCAAGAATAAATGGAAAACATGAGTCCTGATCCCTTTATTGCCTCAGATTCATTATTCTTGGCCATGGAACAAATCACATGCCATGGCTGTGGCCCACCTATTAGACCTCACTAGCATGGAGTGATTCAACACTTAGACATCATTTGTGCAGATTCTCCTCAACCTCCTCAGGCTCTGCAGGAGATTCTCCTTGGAAACCAGTAAATAAAAGCCCATCTGATGCCACATCAGCAGTGATTCTAGGACTAACAAATTGGGATGGCCAGAGGATCCCTGCACAATGGAGTTGTTTCGCCTTTTTTGCCAACTTTTCTCTGTGGCTGGTAGATGACTAAGACGTAGTCAGGGCCCAGAAGGAAAAACTGATGCAATGACCAGTTAATGGCAATGACCTTGGGCATGAGAGGAGATAGAGGTGGCACTTGTCCCATTTACCTGCTGCGCCCATTTAAAACAATCTTTCAATGTTTGTATCTGAGGTAATCAGAGAAAGCCTACTTTAGACCCTAAGGAGGAAAGCTTTAGGGCACAACCAGGAACGTGCAACTCCTCCCTATTTGCTGGAATCTGTGAATAGAGGACTACACTAGTAGTTAGAACCTTTGTGGTCCAAACAGAGAAGGGTGGCATCAATCTTCGTGTCCCCACTCTAGGGTCTGTGCTCCAATAGGGTGTCTATTTTACTCCTTCACCTATGCTAGACAACTCCAATTCCCAGGGGACACCTGGACCAAGGCTCGGGCTCTCTGGGAGCCTCATTTAAAGTTTTATCTCTAATCCTTAGCTCAGCCACTACAGCTGACAGGCGTGAGCACAAAGCGAGCTTGGGAAGTGTTTATCCCAGCACTGAGGGCTGCCGTGTTCTCATCGCAGCTCTCGCATCTCCTTTGCTGTATCAGAGAGGTCGCCCTTTTATAGCCTGGTGAGCATTTATGGCACCTCTGTGAATTGATTAGGCTCAGCTGGTTCTATTTTACCTCTTCAAAAAGATACGTAGAGATTTTCACGCAATTTTTTTTTTAATCTTTCAACCAGAAGACAAAGCAAACTGGAGAAAAAATGTGGTCCTGGAAAAAATCAAAGGATGTTCTCCGGTGCTGCGGAATGCTCTCATGATTCAGTATGCCCTGGGGATGTCTCTTTATGGCATCTCACTTCCAGAGAGTGGGGAAGGGGCTGCACAAGGAAAGACAGATGAAGAGCTTGACTTGTGCCCAAGCTCGTAAAAAGGCTGAAGGAAAAGAATGGGTTACACTATAAAGATATATCTGGCCGCCTGAGCCCTGCACTGGGGAGCCTGCAAAGTCCTCTATGAGGTGTCTGCATTGAAGCCTGGCTGGGGCCTGATTTATCTTGGGGGATTGGAGGGGTATGTGGCCTGACCTGGGGAAAGCTCACCTCTCCAGAGAGATGTGCTATAGAAACTCAGTGGAGACATTTCTAGGTTTAGTGAGCCAAGGAAAAATAAAACAATAATAACAGCGTGGTGATAATTGTAGTACTAATTGTATGTAACAAGTGCCTTCTATGTGCTTGATGATCTGACAAGCCCTTAAATGATCTTATGTAATCTTCACTATAATATTATGACGTAGTAGGTATTAACACAATGTTTATTGTATGAGTGAAAAAATGAGAATCTGAGTTATTAGGTAACTTGTTCAAGGTCATCATTTTTGTCCTAGTGAAAGCAGGACTGGAAGTCAAGCCATGTAATTTCAGAACCAGAGGTCTCAAGCACCACACTGCAGTGCTGCTAATTAATCAGTACCACTAATCTGTGAGATGTACAAAGACTGTCGTCAACTGCAAAGCTCTCACCAGGCCAGGAGTGGGTGCAGCAACATCGTGGGAGCCTGCTTGTCAGCTGCAGGCCCACTCCTTTGGTGAGCCCAGCTCATGGCCAACCACTCGGTGAAAAGCCACTGTCCTTGTCTCCTTCTGGTGCTGTAACGGTACCAGGCTCTGCTTCCCACTCTTCTCTTTGAACTCACTCTATCCTCAGTCCCCATCTTGCCACATCCGAGACCTGATTCTCCTCTGCCTGGGGTATAGCCCACTTTGTGCCCAAGGCTTCAGGGTCTCCTCCATAGAAACCATGGCACCAGAGGACACTGGGAGGCCAGGTGTAGAAGAGGTCACATGCAGACCCAGAGACCCCTTGGTCTTGCATGTGATGTCTTCTCCACCTGAAACATTACCTGCTCTTGACTGAATTTTGATTTGCTTTCAACCTCAGCTTCTGAGCCTATGTGCTGGGTTGTTGGACTTGTATGAGATCCCTACACTCCCCTCTACTGGCTCACCTCTTCTTTCACTTGTCACGCTCTATGAAGGAGTAATAGAGGACCTCCTTGCAGACAGGGTTCAGGTTTTAGTGCCTCGAATCCTAGCATAGGCCTGAACCACAGCGGGTCTAGCTGGATCATTGTTTAAGAAATGAACAAATGATAAAGCATGAACTAATTCTGCACTCCACATCAAGCCCCAGAGGCAAGAGGCTCTACTGGGCTGAGTTGCCTATCAGCCAAAAGCTAGCACTCCTTCGTTCATCTGCAGTCTTCCCCAGAGGATGGGGAGACTCAAAGGCAAGACAGCTCCTGCTGGCAGGCAGCCTGCTTGCTGCAATTTGTAAAACGAGGAGTCTAAGCTCGTGGTCTACATCTACTGTATTTTTTAAAACTTTTTAATTTTAAAATAATTATAGAATCACAGGAAGTTGCAAAAAATGTGCAGGAATGTATTGTATGTCCGTCACCGAGTTTTGTTTGATGGTAACATCTTGCCCAACTACAATACAACATTAAAACCAGGAAACTGACTGTAAGATAGGCCACAGGACTTATTCAAATTTTGCCATTTTTTACACATTCATTTCTGGGTGTGTATGTGTTCACTGCCATTCTGCCACATGTACACATCTGTGTACTCACCACCACCATACGTAGCACCATTCCACTGCCACCATATAAAGAGTGCACCTCTCTCCCTCAGTTCCTGGCAAATTAGACCACAATTTAGTGAACTTTTTCTCCATTACTATAATTTTTTTTTTAATTTGAGACCATGATGTAAATGGAATCATATGATAGGTGACCATGTGAGATTGGCCTCTATCACTCAACATAATTCCCTTGAGATCATCCAAGTTGTGGCATGTATAAGTAGTTCAGTCCTTTCTATTGCTAAGCTGTGGTCCATCATGTGAAGGTACCCAAGTTTGTTTAACCACTCGCCACACAGAGGACATCTGGGTTGTCTCATTTTGGCTACTCATTTGGCTATTTTATAGTAAAACTGCTATAAACATTCATATGCACGCCTGTGTGGAACCATAAGATTTCATTTCTTTGGGATAAAAATGTAGGAGTGTAACTGCTAAGCCATATGATAGCTGCATGGTTAGTGTTTTAAGAAACTGTCCAACTTTTCCAGAATGACTGGATCGTTTTACGTTCCCACCAACAATGTGTGCATGGACCAGTTTCTCCACATCCTCACCAGCATTTAGTGTTGTCATTATTTCTGGTTTCAGCCGTTGTGATAGGGTGTAGTCGTATCTCATTGTAGTTTTAATTTGCATTTCCCTGATTACTAATAATGTTGAACATAATTTTATGCATTTATTTACTCTCTATATAACCTCTTCAGTAAAATGTATGTTCTCCCCTTTTTTCCATTTTCTAATAAGATTTTTTTAACTGTTGAATTTTGAGATTTCTTTATGGATTCTAAAACATTGTTTGTCAGATGTTCAGATGTGTGTGGCTTGAAAATATTTTCTCCCAACTTGTAGCTTCTTTTTTTTTAATTTTTTTCATGGGGTCTTTAATTGTACAAGTTTTAAAATTTTTATTATATAAAGTTTATCAATTTTTCACTGTACAGGTTGTACTTTTACTGTTAAGTTTAAAAACTCTTAACCTAGCGTTAGGGCCAGAAGACTTTCTCCTACGTTTCTTTTTCTGAAATGTTGATAAATTTACCTTCTCTATCCAGGACCCATTTAAGTTAACTTATGTAAAAGATGTGAGGTTTATGTTGAGATTCTTTTTTTTTTTTTTTTTTTTTTTTGCTAACGGCTGTCCAGTTGCACCAACACCAGTAATGGAAAAGGTTACATTTTCTCCATTGAACTGCTTTTGCAACTCTTAAAAATCAGTTGGGCTTTTTAGTGTGATTATTTCTGGATTCTCTCTATCCCATTGATCTATGTGTCTATCCATCTGCTAGTACTACACTATCTTAATTACTGAATTCTCTTTGCACTTTACTTTTCTTTTTCAAGATGGTTGTAGTTCTAGGTCCTCTGCCTTTCCATATAAAAGCTAGAAGCTTGTTTAGCTCTGCAAAACATTGGTGAGATTCTAGTAGGAATCACATTCAGTTTATACATCAATTTGGAGTAGAGCTGTTATTTCACTCCATTTTCCTACAGGTCCTTTTATCCATCCTTCAAAGGCAAGGAGTTGAGGCCATGTGGGCTAAAGGAGGAAAACCTGTTCCCACTTGAGGACGTTCTGCTGCTGCTCATTCTGTGCTCGAGCAGACTGGCTGCACGCACCCCAGACCCTAAAGGTGGTAGCATCACTGAGCTGTGATCCTCCCCATGTGTCCCTGGGCCTGTGCCTGGGAGTGAACTGCATCTGTATTGGTATACAGTATTAGTCCATACTGGCATTGCTATAAATAAATACCTGAGACTGCATATTTATAAAAAGATTTAACTGGCTTATGGTTCTGCAGGCTGTACAGGAATCATAGTGACTTCTGCTTCT
This sequence comes from Sapajus apella, assembly GCF_009761245.1. Lineage (NCBI taxonomy): Eukaryota > Metazoa > Chordata > Mammalia > Primates > Cebidae > Sapajus > Sapajus apella. The sequence goes on from NW_022437107.1 coordinate 1,873,822, forward strand.
GTGGGAGGCCTCAGAAAACTTCCAATCATGGCCAAAGATGAAGAAAGTCCAGGCGTCTCACATGACAGGAGCAGGGGGCAGAGAGAGGGGAAATGCCACACAATTTTAAATAACCAAGTCTCAGGAGAACTCACTGTGGCGAAGACAGTATCGAGAGGAATGCTGCTAAACCATTCGTGAGAAATGCGCCCCGATGATCCAGTCGCCTCCCACCATGCCCTACCTTCAACACAGGATTAGTACCGAAGATGGAGTTTGGGCAGGACACAGATCCAAACCATATCAGTTGGCATCACCTCGCCTGTACCTACCACACGTAGCCCTAGGCTGAGGAGGGTAGTGATCATCCTTTTGTCCCTTACTCCCCTCAGCAGGTACAACTTCTGACCCCGAAGTACTATGTGGGATTAAGAAAGGCACCAGCCTTAAGTGAATTATACACTGGACCATGAACTGATCTGTGGCCATGGCAACAGAGTGACATGGAAATGGCTCTTCTCTCATTTCTTTGTCATGGTATAAGTCTTTCCCACCCTGTGAGCCCAGAGGATACAATTAAGCAGCTAACGCACTGGGCTATGCAATGAAACTGATTCCTAAATGAAGCAGGCTCAACTCGACAAAGATGTCTATGTTGCTTCCAGAAAATTGGATGTGGACCTGTTGGCCTGTTCTATGGCCACCACCATCTGGAAAGCATAGTTTTGAAGCTTGCTGTGCCAGAAAAGAGATAGCTGGAGGGCAGAGCCAAGCCTTCATACTATCTCAGCTCAGAAACGGTGCACAGCACTCTTGCCTGTGGTTCAGTGGCCCCGTCTGGTTATGAGCCCCAGTTATGAGGAGCAGGGAAATGCAGTTGCGAGGGAGCACTAGGCATCTCTGCCAATGAGAATGAAGATTGACTCTCTTCCACCTGGAGGTTAAAGTGAGTTTGTTTAAAGGAAATAAAGTAATCTGATAACGCCTACACACACATTTATGGGGTGATTGCATACCTTGCCATATGTTGTAGATTGAGCTGCTCTAAGCTGATGGATATGAATGATGCCACTTGAGCTGCTTAATCCATGCATCAACACAGCACTCCCCTCCACCCATCACACTAATGCTTCTGCTTTGTCTTCTCTAAGGCCTTCAGAAGAGGGAGCCATGGCCACAAGGAGGAATTAGGCAAAATCCCTCCACATAAAAGTCCAGTTTTAGGTGCCGATTGTTCTCTGGAAAGCATAAACGTCATATTCCAAGACTGCCAGGCTGACATCTCCTCTACTTCATTACAAAGTGCATTAGATTATAGTGCACCAGATTCTGAGCCATTGTACATTAACCTCAGTTGCTGGATTCTGACCCAATAAATTTATATTCCTGCAAAAGCCTCAGAGGGTATATGAAAGGTTATGTCTGCGTCTTTAAAGAGCTGAATATGATCACTGCAATCTCAGTCAATTATTTTAGCAATTTCTTTGTTTTAGCAATTTTAGCAAATTAGGTAAAATCAGAGTTGATTTTGCCTAATTTCTCTGGAGATAATTGGTTGGACAAGTAGGGGAAAGCTCAGGGGAGACGTGAAGCTTGCATAAACAAATACTTCTTTCGGCAGCAGGAGCTCAGAGGATGACAACCTGCCCGAACCATGGGTGCCCGTGGTCTGGGCTGCTGTCTCATGATGGGTTCCAGACGGCAAAGATTGACAGATGCACAAACTCCAGGTTGTCTACAAATATCATTTCCAGTTTTACACAAATTTCACTTGTTTGGAAGGTATCTGATTTTTTCCCTTGTCTTAAACTTAGTTTTAGTGTTATCATTTTTCAGTGTGATACACAAAGTCTCTGGCCGTGGAGCTCATCATTTTGACAAGTGAACATGCATCACCTGGAGCAGGAAGGAAGCAGGAAGCAATTTCTTGGGGCTCCCCCTGTGACACTCTCCTGGGATCTGTTTCCTTTCAGGGCCAGCGTTGGAATGGCAATAGTTGCAGGTTTCATATAAAAACGTGTCTGATAATAAGCACAACAGTTTATTTGAGGGGCAGCACAGCACTCACCGTGAGGGGCCGGGACTTGACCTGTTTCACCCAAACCTCCAGGCCCTAGGCTGGCCGGGGCAGTGCCCTCTGCTCTCTCGCCACAGTCTCTGTCATGCAACATGACAAACGTCTCTACCACAGGCTGGCTCTGAAGCTGTTGGATCTTCATTGCTCAGCTCTCAAAGCCAAGCAGTCACACCAGGAGGAACTGGAGCCAGTGAACTTCGTGTCCAGGTTTCAGTATGCCTCAGCCACTGCCAGCGAGTCCACAGGGAGCCTGAAATAGCGAGTGTGTGCAAGGGTACATACATATGTATGCGTGTGTATATGCATATATGTGAGCACATGGGTGCATGTGTAGGCATGAACAGTATATAATCTATGCATGTGCATAAATGCCTGTGTGTATATACGAATAATAGGTATATGCATGTGCATATGTGTATATACATGTGTGTAGGTGTGTATGTGTAGATACAATATGTGTGCATATATATACATATACACACACACAGGCACTTGCATATATATATAGGTATATATATGTATATATATATATATATATATATACACTTAACAGAAATCACATGGCAGTTTGGCATATTTCTGGTTTTTTTAATTTCAAGGCTGAAAAGAGCATGTTTTCAATCATGTGTTCAGAGGGGCTCCATGGAACTTATGAACATAGAACTTGGAGGCAAGCGAGTCGGATTGAGAAAGCAGGTTGGCCTCTTGTGATCAGTTCCTTTGAACCCCGAGGGCACCACATTCCACCAGTGACACACAAACCCCAGAAGTCCTGTCCTGTGGCTGGCGACCATCCCTACCTCCCTACTCTGGGAAGGCGACCCTGCAGAGCACAACAGGAGTACGGAGGCCTCATATGGAGATCTGGAAAGCTTTACCAAGCTTACATTGATTCTCTTCTCCTCCACAACTAAAACCTCAGAAGGAAAACCGTACAAGGAAATCTCTGCATATGTTCTCTTTGGAGCCCAAGCTCCAGCCAGATCCTAGGGTGTGATGTGAAGGATCACACCCAACTGCGCGATCAGTCAGTCCCAGAATCCCTGGGAGCTCCGGAGCTATACTGGGGTGCAGGGTAAGATGAACCCCACAGCCCACTTCCAATCCTAGTTTTTCAAAGACACATAAACTACTTTTCTTTGAATTACCTTCACATATTTGCTCTTTGCAATTGCAGGGGTCCTTGACCTATTAGTTGTGCAATTTGGCCTGGAAATAGAGGGCTCAACATTTCAGGGTCAGCTCCGTGTGAGTGCCGCGCTGCATACCTCACTTCTTACTTGTTTTCATAAATTCCATTGCTGTCAGCTCAGGTTTTACGTGGGGGAGCTAACACAAGCAGTGGCCAGGAAGGAGCCAAGAGAGCCAAATTGTTCATCCAAATCTATTTAGCATCTAATACCAAGAAGTGAAGAAGCAGACGGGGGAAGGAAGATGAGATGCTCTGGTGGAAACCTGTTAAACATTGAGAGTACTTGGCAGGAGAACCTCGAATAAATCACAAGTGGTCTGCACCTCACAGGGAGACCCTTTGGTCCCTGGAAACCTCAGTGGGGGGTGAGATATGAGAGAGAAAAACCTGTCAGTTCTCAGGGAATGTGGTGAAAAGACAGGCATCTCCAAGGTCCTTCCACAAACTTCCATCCTCTGCACCACTCAGGTCAGCAAGCCACAAAACTCTCATCTGTAACCCTGCCTACCACTGCTGAGTTACTGGGGTCACACAGGGTGTCACTGCCAGCTTCCATGGACCAAGGCTGAAGCTCCACAGCCCTGCTGCTGGCCAGGCTGTTCCAGGAGCTGCTTTCCCTGAAGCACACCAGTGAGTCTAGGAACATGTCAGCTGTGTTAGCAAGTGAGATGATTCTCACTTCCGAGGCACAGAGAATCCTACAGCCTCGCACTTAATACAGAGATAGTAACAGTAACAACACTAACAAACTTTTATTGACTTCTATATGCTCACTCCTGTGTAATTGAATATAAGCTGTGTCACTAAATACTCATAGAAATCTTGTGATTTTCTCAAACTTTTCCTTGAGATTCTAAACAGATTGGGAGGTCTTTACCTACAGTGCATAGCACAGAGTTGACCCTGCAGTAGAGCTGATTACTTAAGAAGTGGACGCTAGATGAGGACTGTCCCATAAAAACAGGGAGACATATATGTAATTCTAAATTTTCTAATAGCCGTAATAAAAACCAAAAATAACAGTGGATTAACTTTAATTATATATTCTATTTAACCCCATAGCTAAAGCAGTATTATTTCATCATACAATTAATATAAAATCATGAATAAGTTGTTTGCATTCCTTTTCTATAATGTAATTTATACTCACAGTGTACCTCCATTTAGATGAACCTCATTTCCATGGCTGGGTAGCCACCTTTGGCTGCTGGCTACAGTATGCCACAGGTTAAGTATCTCTGGGCCCCATAGGCACAGCAAATTTCTGGGTCTCTAGAGTTTACTGTTGACGAAATGAAAATCTGGAAGAACTCACACTTATTTCCCCATTAGTGACAATAACAGTAACAAAAACAATAGCAACTTTTAGGGTGTGTATATTATTCTAGATACTCTGCTAAGAGCTTTACATGACAGCAGTGAATTCCCCCTGTGGGCGACCTCCACTATTGTAATGTCCTTTATTGCTGAACAAGTTGAGGGTTGGAGTAGTTCTATAACTTACTCAAGTTTTATAGGAAGTACCTGGCCAGACCAGCTCTGAATCCAGACCATCTGATTATACTCCCTACAAACAGGGACACAGGAAGGAAGTCATGGGGGTGATTCCATAGGTCTTCATACTACTACGTTGGATTTCGGGACGCAGAATGGCAGGGGAACGAGAGTGTGGCTGAATGAGGCACTGAAGAGATGAGGACCTCCTGGCCTGGAAATACTAAAACTGGAAAGAAAAGTCTAAAGTATTTACACCACTAAAAGAAGGAAAGCTAAGAAGAGCCTGAACACTCATTATGGATCTTCGCCTAGCAGAACTTGGAGCAGTGAAGGAAATTTGACAGCATTTGCAATCCAGAAGTAGAGGTATACCACCTCATTTATGCCATGTGAGCACTGTAAAAACAGGAATCAGGCATTCAATCAACGTGAACCTCAGTTTCCATATCTGGAACATTTAATAAGACAGAGTATGCAGGAATATTTATTAAAAGTCCTGAGCATAGCAAATAGTAAAATTATAGACATTATTTCTCCATTTTGTAGTATTGACTAAAATTATAAATATATTCAAAAGAAACCATATAGAATTTAAAAATAATTAAATCAGAAGGTTTATTAATAATATATAGGTTACTTAGATCCACTCTTAGCCTTTTGAGAAGGACATTACAGAAAATAGTCATTTATAAAATGATATTTGAATTAAATGTAATGATTTTTATTCCTATATTATTTGAGAACTGAACCCTCATACACTCTCAACTCCAATCTCCAACACTGTGTGTGTATTTTTAATTAAATTAATGCGATAGTTATTGTATTTTACTAAACAGTGCTTGCCAGATTCTTGGTTATTATATTATCTTTATGATTTTTGCCTTATCTTCTCACCTGTGTATCATAAATTTAATATTTTTATGTAAATTGATTTGATAATCTCTGCCTATTAGTTTTCAGACCAGTTATATCTAATGTAATTACGTTAAAGTAATAAGGATAATGGCAATTATTATTTTAGACATTACTAGATTAAATCTGCTATTTTGTTTCTATTTGTTTTATTCTTTGTTCCTTTTTCTATTTTCTTGACTTCTTTTGGATTAATTGAATAGTTTTCAAGATTGAGTCGTATTTCAGTTATTGCTTAATTATATCATCTTTTAATTTTCTTAGTAGCTGCTCTAGGTTTTGCAATATCCATCTTTAACTTATTGCAGCTTTCCTTCAAATAATATCATATATTTTTTGTCACATGTATTGTAACAATCTTATAGAGGTATACTTCTACTTCTATCCTTTGCTCTGTTGCTTTTATATCATTCACTTTCACATATATTATAAACTCCACCATACGTTCTCTTGTTCTTATTTTTTGCTTTAAATAATAAATTTTCAAAAGAAGCTTTAACAATAAGAAAAAAGTCTTTTATATTTACCTCCATATTTATTATTCCTAATGCCCTTTATTTCTTTGTATAGATCCAAGTTTTTATCATTTCTTTTGCCTAATTAACTTTCTTTAACATTTCTTGAAGTGCAGGTCTATTGGCAATAATTCCCCCTAGCAATTTTTTATCTGAAAAGGTTTTTATTCCACATTTATACTTGAAATATATTTATACTGGGTATAGTATTCTAGATTAACAGTTCCATTTTTACTTTCAATTACTTGTAAAGTAATTGAAATAATTTCAGTTTTTACAAGTAAAAATGGAAAATGTCAGGTAATTTTTTTACACTAAAAAATGTGGCTTTATTGTATTTTGGCTTATATAGCTTCTGACTAGAAATGTGCTATTTGTGTGTTGATCCTGTGCATGTAATGTCTTTTTTCTTGCTAGCCTCTCTTAGTTATTTCTCTTTATACCTAGTTATGTGCAATTTGATTATGATGTGCTTTGGTGTTATTTCTTTGTGTATGTCCTGTTTAAGTTTCATAGATTTTATTAGATCTCTGACTGAATAGTTTTCATCAAATTTGCAAAATGTTGTATCACATATTTTCAAACATTTTTCTGTTCCTCCCTCTACCTCTTCCCCTTTTATGACTCCTATTACACATGTTAAGCTGCTTAATATTGTACCACAGCTCCCAGAATCTTTTACTTATCAGCAATTAACCTCTGTATGATTCACTTTGTATTTTTATGTTGTTTGTCTTCAAATCTGCTGATATTATTCTGAAATATCTGTCAGCATTTCTCGTGATAGATAGAGAGAGAGAGAGAGATTTTTCTTCTAGTTATGGGTTGCATTTTCTGTTTTTATACATATCTGGCATTTTTTTATTGAGTACCAGACATAATAGGTTTTCTTTTTTAGTTCTCTGTGTTTTGTTGTATTCCTCTAATGCGTGCTATTTTTTCTGTAAGGCAGTAAACTACTTATGGTATAGCTTAATCCTTTTGAGTCTTATTTTTAAGCTTATCTAGGGCAGGTCTTGGGGACTTAATCAGTCTTCTTTATTCCCACTACTATGGGGTGATGTTTCTGGAATCATTACTAAATGCTCCATGTATTCAACAAGACTCTTACACACTGGATAGTGAAAAATTGAATGATTCCAAACTCTGTGCAAAATTTAAGAATTGTTCATCTTACAGGTCCACTGTCTACGTTATTTTCGTAGCAGTGTTCTTTGTCTGGTCTTGTAAAGTTTTGCCATAAGCACATGAAAATTGGTATTCAGGCTGGGCACAGTGGCTTATGCCTATAATCTCAGCACTTTGGGAGGCTGAGACAGGAGGACAACCTGAATCCAGGAGTTTGATATCAACCTGGGCAATATATGAAGATTCAATTTTTATTTAAAATTTAGAAATTAGCCAAGGGGAGTTGCACATGCCTTTAGTCCCAGCTACTTGGGAGATTGAGGTGGGAGGATCACTTGAGCCTGGGAGGTTGAGATTACAGTGAGCTGAGATTGTGTCATGTCACTGCACTCCAGCCTGGGTAACAGCAAGACCTTGTCTCAAAAAAAAAAAAAGAATTGGTATTAAGTCAAAGACTCAACTGGGTTTTTTGAAGCTTTTCCATTGTATAATTAAGTCCTTACCTTATGGTACTTTGCCCCACCAATTCTAACTGCCTCCTCCTTCTTGAACTCTGATCTATGACATGTGAACTCAGAGAGACCCCAGGCTGTTTGAGTTTTTGCTCCCTGTGTTGTGGTCCAGAACTTACTCCCAAGTAGAAAACCAGGGTGACCATGGGACTTACCTCCTTTGCTTCCCTTTACTCACCTGTCACAGTCTGGTCCTGTCCATTGCCCAATGTTTGAAAGCAGATGTTTCGTCTCTTTTGTCCAGTTTTCTGATTGTTGCTGTTATTTTACTGTCATTACCCTTGTAAGAGTCACTTCTTCGTGGATGAATGCAAAATTTGTTTTTATTTAAATCAAACTCCCTTTAAAAGTTACCCAAGTCGGTTAAATTATCATTTTGGGTGCTAGTTACAATTTTATCATGCATATTAAAATAACCACACATTTTAAATAATGACAAAATTATTAAAATGTAAGTATGAATTTGTATACCATTTTAAATCATCTTGAGGCTCCCTAGGGACACAAATACCATACTTTGGGAAACTTTCTATCAAGTATTTTTGGTGGATGTATATGAACCAAGATCAGCATTTTATATAATAGCAGGATCTAAATCAAAGGATGAAATGACACCTGAAATCATTCATTTAGGAAAAAAAATATATTTCTTTTGTTGTTTAGAAACGCAGTATGACTCTGTTGCCCAGGCTGGAGTGCAATGGCACAATTGTGGCTCACTGCAGCCTCAACCTCCAGGGATCTTCCTGCCTCAGCCACCAAAGTAGCTGGAACTACAGGCACACACCACCATATCTGGCTAATTTTTTAATTTTTTGTAGAAATGGGCTCTATGTTTCTTAGGCTGGTCTGAAACTTCTGGCCTGAGATGATCCTCTTGCTTCTGGCTCCCAAAGTGCTGGGATTTCAGGCATTGGACAGTGTGCCCAGCCGGGGGGAATAAAGTACCTTCAGACAGAGAATCAAGAGGTGAGAGATGGGATTTGTCTTCTCTTATTTTCAAGGAAAAAGTTAAGATCCCTCTTCAGCTGCTTCCTAGTTTTGTTATGTGAGTTAGACCATATATTAGGACATAAACCAAGACACAAGCCCTCTAGCCAGTCACTGAGGGGAGAGAGCAGGCCTGTCTTGGGGCAGCAGTGGTAGGGGCATGAACAGTATCTAGTAGAACCCAAATGTTTGGCTTTCCAGGAGGGATACCTGCATTTCTCCTGTGGTTTGTATTTATCCCCTGGGTTTTCCTTTAGTGTTTTGGAAAGATGTTTTAATGAACCAGCCTTCCTCAGCTGTTTTTAGAAAATCCCAGGTCTGGACTTTCTCACAGGTGAAAAGGTAACGTGCGCCAGCTGTAAGAATAAGTAAGGGTTCCAACGATCCACTCAGGCCAAGAGGTACAATCGGAAAAATGCAATCATGTATCCCTTCTCACCTGGAGCTCTTCCAGGTTTACCAAGCCTCAAAGTTTCTGAGTTAGATTATTAAGCAAGAATTTCCTGTTGTTAGCAGTGCACTTCTGTTCTTACAGTTGACTATAAGTTTTTTGAATATTTAGATACAAGTTCATAAGCACAGCTTCAACATGTGGGGTTGGAGAAAGAGAAAGTCAGCTTCGGGTATCTTGGTAAAATGTAACGTGTTACATATTCATCTGTAAAAAGGCAGAGTTTTCTATGGAAGTGTAAGAAACCTACCCTCCTGAGGAAAAAAGGTCTAAGAGCTACATCTGAAGAAGCATGTGAGGTGAACTCTCACCTATGCTGTAATTTTCACAACAAAATTCCTCCTAAATATTTTAAGCATGGGAGAAATAGAGTGATAAACTGGCCACACCATGAACTTCAGAGTCAGGAACACCCGGGTTTAGTGTCCTGTTATTTTCCTAGTGTTCCACTCTGAACCTGTTTTTACATTCATAAAGGGAAACAACAATGCATGGCTCACTAAGCTATTTAGAATTTTAAAACATAAAATAAAAGTACATGGATCATAGGAGATATCCAAATGTTAATTCCCTTTCTCAGAACTCCCTGCTTTCTAAGGAACATCTTCCATTTTTGGATAAGGTATCAGTTTTCTGTAGCTGCCATAAGAAATCACCAAAAATTTAGTAGCTTAATAATATACATTAATTATATTATAGTTCTGTACAGATGAGAGTCCAGCACAAGACTTGCCAAACTAGAATCAAGGTATCAGCAAGCTGCATTCCTTTCTGGAGGTAGAATTTCTTTTCTGTTTATTCAGGCTGTTGAGAGTGTTCAGTTCCCGTAGTTATGAGACTAAGGTCTCCATTTCTTGCTGTTTATAAACTAAGAGGCATTCGCACTTCTGGAGGCCACTGCATTCCTGGGCCTTTGGTCTCCATCTCCAAAGCCAACAATGCTGGCAGGTTGAGTCTTTCTTACATTCCAACTTCCTGAACCACTCTTCTGCCTCCCTCTTCCACTATTAATCGTGTAATTAGATTGGGCCCAACTAGATAATCCCAAATAATCTCCTCATCATAAGATTCATCATCTTCATCATATCTTCAGAGTCCCTCTTGCCATGTAACATAATATATACAGGTTTCAGGGATGAGGGTGTGGCATCCTTTCGAGGAATTATTCTGCCTACCACAGATACTCATCTGAGAGTTTCATCTGCTGATTTTACTAGATTCTTTGTTGTTCCTTCTGCTGCAAGGCAATGTTCTGTTTGTTTTGTTTTGTTTTGTTTGTTTTGTTTTGTTTTGTATTTGAGACAGAGTCTCACTTTGTCACCCAGGCTGGATCTCAGCCTGCCGAGTAGCTGGGATCACAGGCACACACCACCACATCCAGGTAATTTTTTGTGCTGCTTTAGTAGAGACAGAGTTTCACCATGTTGGCCAGGCTGGTCTTGAACTCCTGACCTGAAGTGATCCTCCAACCTCGGCCTCCCAAAGTGCTGGGATTACAGGCATGAGTCATTGCTCCCAGCCGGCAACATTTTTTTAAAAGCAAGATTGTGTCTGACACAGTCTCTTCATTTCTTCCCCTCCCCCACCAGTGACATGACCTCTTTTTGCCACACTTATTCTCTACATTATCAATGTCCCTCTTGGAGTAATACATTTTATTTTCAGAAATGAAGTATGTAATGGCAATGATGACAATGATAGTGACAATGATAAGTGCAGCTTATTATGTATCTTGCAGGCTGCCAAATATCATGTATGTATACATGTAACACACATGACCTAACCTAATCCTCATGATGGCCCCCTCCAGTAGGGTCTAATCATTGTTTTATGGATGAGGAGACAGCCAAAGAGAGGCGAGATCAATTTGTCAAGGCTTAATGGAGCCTGCACTCTTACCCTGCAAGCCCTGGAGACTGGTCTCTTCCTTGCTCAGTATCTGACTCATCCTCTGTCTGCCACTCTTCTTCTTGAACCTTCCTCTTTTCCTTGGGATTTCCTATTTTGACTTCATCTCAGCTTCACTTCTTTCCTGATCACCCTAACCACATTGCAATCTTTATTAGTGACAATTACCTAACAGGATTCTCTTTCCCTCCCCTAGCTGTAGCCTTGTGAGGTGGGATAAATTTTAATAATTGATGATCAGGGAGGAAAATAAACTTTCCCAGAATAAGCACTGTTGTGGGCGCAAAGGTCTAATACCCTTGATTTGTGGTTTGCACAGACTTTTACTTCTCCTTTCTACCACAGGTCATAAGCATTAGCTTCTTGTTGCTTGAAAATGTTGGACTTTCCTTCAAATACCATACAATGAAACACTGCAGATTTTCCTACCATTTTATTTTACATCTTAGGAAGAGCTTTTTTTTTTTTTCTTTTGGCTCGTGAAGACCTTGGCTTGCAACTCAAGGAGTGGAGTTGTTTTTGTTCAATTTAAACAATGTTTCTCCACCACTTGGGATAGCATAATTTAAAGGAGAGAAGTGTTGTGGAAATGAACTTGGTATTGCAATGTGAGAGTAGTCAACATATATCAAAAGGTGTCCCAAATCCACCAACAACTGGACAATGCTGGGACCAATGTGGAGTCACTGGAGCAAAGCCTCCGCCTCTTCCAAGGGCCTACTGGTCAAAGGAAGGATGTCAGGAGGTGCAACCCAGAGCCCTTTTACTCATTTCTCTTTTCCCTGAACCTTTCCCCAGATACCTCATCTATTTCAAACTGAGCTCTTCGGGCCAGAAATCACAGTCACAGTGTCCGTCTTGGAAAACGGCTTACTACTCAATGGCTGCCAAACTCAGCTCTAGGGCTGGAAGTGCTCTCACAGAAAGTCCCTGGGGCTTGGGGAGGATGGGTAGGAATAAGTACCAGCAGTGTGATGGAAGTTCTCTGGGCTGTTTGTGTGACACCTAAGGTATTAAAAATGTAGGATAGTACAGCTTTAACTTTTATAATAATATTTGTTTAAAAACAAGCAGGAATTGATTTAAGCCACCCTGGATTTAGCCACAGTGATTCCAGGCATGGGGCTTCAATTACTGTTGCATTTGCCTCAGGGCCCCCAGTGTTCTGAGTCAGAGAACCAATGCACACAATCTAACTCCCATGAGACTGACTTTTCAAGAACTTGCCAATTTATTAACGTATGGAGGTGAATATTTCTTAACGGAGAGCCTGAAACAGAAATACAATATAAATGTGGAGGAATTTAGACCTCCACATTTATACAATATAAATGTGAGTGGTATTTCAACAGGTCTTAGTGAGGTCCAATCATTTCTGTCCCAAATGAGCAAGCATATGCCTAGTCACTTGTCTTTTTGTTGGAATGGCTGTCTCCCTGAGTGTAGCAGTTTTAAAATATGGCTACAAATTATTTATCTCCTCCATAAAGATGAGATGACCTTTGTTCTGTTTCCTTGAATTTCACTGAGTTTGTGACTTCTTCAAACAACAGAAACTAGAGGAAACACATTATATATTCTACCTTCTGAAGCTAGAGCACTGCTGAAACATTCAGTCTTGCAGCCCTGCGCTGGCATGTAAGTAGCCTGACTATGCTGAAACTCCATGCTGGAAGGATGCCTAAGCCACGTGGAGATGCTGCATGAGGCCCTCCAACCAACAGTCCCAGCGCGAAGTTCACTTTCAAGTATTCCCAGCCCAGGAACCAGACATGTCCATGAAGAGGCTTCCAGATGATTACAGCCTTCAGTTAGCAAAGCCTCTTCCAGCCTTTTGAATCTACCCAGCTGAAGCCCTGCACATTGTGGAGCAGAGAAAAGCCATTTCCACAATACTCTAAATTCTTCTGAGAGTATACCCACAAACTCTTGAGAGCATAGGAATTTGGTTGGTGTGTATGCCTCTAAACTGGTGTTGGATTATTATCCAGCAAGAGCCAACCCAGACAAAGCATTTGGGCTGTTACCTATCTAATTGGCTCTTATGCTTCTTTCTAGTCACAGTCTTTCCAGACAGAGTCTGCTCAGCACTCAGATTAGCAAAGTTGACTCATTTCTGCTGTTTCCTGTGTGAAGTTATTTGAGACCATATGGACTCTAATTTGAGTTTTTCCAAAACTGTCTAGTCAAATGTATAAATAATCTCATTTGCTCCCAAAGATCACAAGTCATATTAAGTTTATATGTGTGCTGTTAATTTAAAATGGAAATGGAAACTCTATCTCTCTCACTTGCCACTGCTTAGACTGCACCACCCTGTGACTTTCAGATTTCTAACAAGCCTGAAAAACTAAAAGGAGACAGCAGTTAACAGGACAGCAAATAGAACTCAGCCCCAGGCTGTGAGCGGTGGCTCACGCCTGTAATCCCAGCACTTTGGGAGGCCAATGTGGGCGGATCACGAGGTCAACAGCAGACCATCCTGGCCAACATGGTGAAACCCCATCTCTACTAAAAATACAAAAATTAGCTGGGCGTGGTGGCGTGCACCTGTAGGCCAAGCTACTCGGGAGGCTGAGGCAGGAGAATCTCTTGACCCAAGAGGCTAGGTTGCAGTGAGCCGAGATCATACCACTGCACTCCAGGCGACAGAGCTAGACGCCATCTCAAAAAAACAAAAAACAAAAACCAAAAAACAACAACAACAACAAAAACAAAATTCAGCCCCAAAATAAAATCTCAACTCCAGGGACAAGTCATTATTAACTTCTGAAAACCAACAACAATAAAGATATAATTTGTACTTTATAGAATCAGCCTGCTTGTTTTCAAGGTTTTATTCCCACGAAGTCCCTTTTATTTCGTGCGGCTTTTTTGAGATATATTTTACAGATGAAATCCACCCATTTTAAGTGTGGACTTCAGTGCTTTCTACTGTATTCATAGAGTTGTGCAACCATCACCACAAGCTAATTTTAGAACATTTTTAATTCTCCAAAAATAAACCCTGTGCATATTAGTCATATTTCCTTATTCCTGATCACTCCCTTTGCCCACCACCCCACACTCAGGCAATCAATAATCTACCTTCTGTTTCTATGGATTATGGATGTTTTATGTTAATGGAACCATATATTGTTAGTCTTTTGTGACTGGCTTCTTGCGTTTAGCATGTTTTCAAGGTCCATTCACTTTGTGGTATGTATCAACACTTCATTCCCTTGTATGGCTGTATAGCATTCCATTGAATGTATATAACATCCTTTATATATGCATTTATCAGTTAATAAACATTTAGGTTATTCCTGCTCATTAGCTATTATGAATAATCATGTACAAGTTTTTTTGTGGACATGTTTTCATTGCTCTTTAGCATATGCCTGGCAGTGGAAATGCTGAGTCTTGTGATAACTCAGTGTGTAAGGAGTCTTATTTCTCCATATCCTCAACAACACAGAGTATTGTCTGTCTTTTTATTGTATTCTTTTTAGCCATCTTAGTGGGCGTAATGTGGTATCTCCTTGTGGTTTTGATTTGTATTTTCCTAATACAAATTAATGCTAATCATAGTAAGCACATTTTCATGTGTTTATTGACATTTGCATCTTTTCTTTGGAGAAGTATTTATTCAAACCATGGTGACTTTTTAAATTAAATTGATTGTATTTTTATTGTTGAATTGTAAGAGTTCTTTATATATTATGGATACAAGTCCCTCATCAGATATGTAATTTCAAACCACACTCTCATTGTGTGAGTTATATTTTCACTGTTTTAATCACCTACTTTGATGAACAAAAGGTTTTTTTAGTTTTGATGAAGTCCAGGTTACCTATTTTCTCATTTGCCTTTTGTGCTTTTAGTGTCATATAAGATAAACTATTGTCTAACCCAAGGCTGTGAAGATGTACTCCTGTGATTTTATCAAAGAGTTTTATAGCTTTAGCTCTTGTGTATAGTTATATGATCCATTTTGAGTTGATTTATGTGTATGGTGTGAGGTAAGGGTAAAAATTCAATTTTACATATGGGTGTACAGTTGTCCAGCACCATTTGTTGAAAAGAATATTCTTTCCCCCATTAAGTTGTCTTAATGTCCTTACTGTATATCAATTGACCATAAAAGCAAGGGCTAATTTCTGGACTCTCAGTTGTATTACATTAAACTATATGTGAATCTTTATACCAAAAGGCATTATTATTGTAGCTTTACAGTATATTATTATAGTTTTAAAGTATATTGTTTTTTAAATGGGACAAGTGACTCCTTCTTCTCTGTTCTTCTCCAAGATTTCTTTGGATATTCTGGGTCTTTGCATTTCTATAAGATTTTTAGAACCAGCTTATCAATTTCTATAATTAAAAAAAAAACTCTGGGATTTTGACAGAGATAGTCTTGAATCTGTAGATTAATGTAGCAAGTGTGTAATATTAAAAACGTTAAGCCTTCTAATCCATAAACATGGGATGTCTTCCTATTTATTTAGATCTTTAATTTCTTTGAATTATATCTTGTAGTTTTCGGCATGAGTCATAAACTTTTATTACATCTATTCTTAAATATTTATTATTTTTCTTGCTATTTAAATGGGATTGCTAATATCATTTTGAATTATTTATTGTTAGTGCATAGAAATGCAATTGATTTTTGTATATGAATCATGTATTCTGCCACATTGCTGAGCTTGTTTTTTTCTTCTAAGTTTGTCTTTATTTTTGTTGGCAGTTATTATTGTTTTTAATTCCGTGGAATCTTCTACCTATAAGATTATGTCATCTCTCCTCTGGAAATAGAAGTAGTTTTATTTCTTCCTTTCCAATCTGAATGTCTTTGACTTTTTATATTGCCTAATTTCTCTGAACACTATCTCTAGTACAATGATTAATAGTGTTATGAGAATGGACATCCTTGTCTTGCTCCTTATAAGAAGAAAGCAACTAATCTTTCACATTAAGTATGCTGTTAACAGTGAGTTTTTCATAGATGTTCTTTATCACTTTGAAGAGATTTTCTTCAATTCCTAGTTTGTTGAACATTTTTATCATAAAGAGATACTGGATTTTTTCACATGCTATTTCTACATCTGTTGAGATGATTATGTGGTTTTATAATTTATTCTATTAATATAGTGTATTACATTGGTTGACCCAACCTTGCATTCCTAATATAAATTCCAGGTGGCCACAGTGTATAATCCTTTCTATATGGTGGTGAATTTGCTTTGCTGATATTTTCCTGAAGATTTTTGCATCTAAATTCATAAGGATATTGGTCTATAGTTTGCTCATAATGTCTTTGTCTAGTTTTAGCATTATAGAATGAATTTAAAAAGTTACTCATCTTCTCTTCCTTAGAGAAATTTGTAAAAGATTGCTTAATTCTTCTTTAAATTTTTGGTAATGCTCACCTGTGAAGGCATCTGAGTAAGTTTTCTTTGTTGAAAGTTTTAAATTACTAATTACTAATTTAATCCCTTTTCTTATTACTCAGGTCTACTCAGAGATTCTGTTTCTTCTTGAATTAGTTTCAGTTGCTTCTATACTTATATTATCTAATTTAGCATACATTTGTTCATATTCCCTTAATATATTTTTATTTCTATAAGGTCAATAATGATGACCATCTTTCATTCTCCTTCATAATAATTTGTCTTTTTTCATTTTTCTTCATAAAACTTTCTAGAAGTTTGTCAATTCCTACCAATTCCTTTTTCAATTATTTATTTCTACATCAATATTCTTTTCTTTATTTATTCCATTTTACCTTTATTATTTTCTTAAACCTTTGCTTTGGGTTTAGTTTGTTCTTTTTCTAGCTTCCTTAGGTGGAAAATTAGATTACAAATTTGTGAACATTCTTTACATTTAAAGTAGATGTTTATAGTTACAGATTTTTCTTTAAGTATTACTATAACTGTACCTCATGTCTTGTTTTTATTTTTATTTAAAGCATATTCTATTTTTCCTTATGAGTTCTTCTTTGACCTATTGGTTATTTAAGGGAGTGTTTAATTTACACATATTAGTGGAATTCTTTTTCTTTTTTTTTATTTCTAATTTTATTACATTTTGAGCAAAGAAAATACTTTGTATGCTTTCATTCTTTGCAAACGTACTGAAACTTGTTTTGTGGCCTAACATATGGTCTATTTTGGAGAATGTTTCATATGCACTTGAGAAAAATATATATTTTGCTGTTGTTGCAGGGTGTGTTCTATAGATATCTGTTAGGTAATTTAGTTTGTAGTTTAAAGTCTTTTATTTTCTTTTTTATCTTCTGCCTGATTTTCCTACCCACTATTGAAAATGGGCTATTGGTGTCTTTAGCTATTATTGGTGAATTCCCTGTGTCTCCATTCAATTCTGTTAGTTTTTGCTGCATGTAATTTAGGGCTCTGTTATTAGGCACACATATGTTCCTAATCACTATACCTTCCATGGAATGACCCTCTTATCATCATAAAATATCCTTATTTGTCTCTAGTATCAATTTTGCCATAAATTTTATTTCGTATGGTATTAATATAGACACTCTATCTTTTAGATATTCCTTGTATTGCATATTTTTTTCTTTCCTTTTATTTTTGGCCTATTTGTGTTTTTTTACTCTAAAGTGTGCCTCCTGAAAATAGCATATAGCATTGTTTATCCATTCTGTCAGTCTCTGCCTTTTGATTTAGGTGTTAAATCATTTATATTTCATATGATTACTAATAAAGTAGAATTTAGATCTGCTGTTTTGCTATTTATTTTCTATATGTTATGGTGTTTCTTTGTTTGTTTGTTTGCTTGTTTCTCTATTCCTTGATTATGGTCTTATTTTGTTAAATAAAAATGTTCATTGTAGTTTTGAACTCTCATGATTTGTTAGCTATATTTTTTAGTATATTCTTAGGTATTGCCCTAGGGATTGCAATTGGCATCTTAATTTATATAAATCTCATTTTAATGAATATTAAATTAGTTTTAATAGCATACAAAATGTGCTTCAATAAACTCTTATTTATTGTTGTACTTAGAGATTATTTCTTTATGTTTACAAGCCCACCACCACAAGTTATATATATAATTGTTCTGGGCAGTTGTCTTTTTAAACTGATAGGTGAAGAAGAGTCATATACAGAAAAGTATTTATATTGTTTTTGGTCATATATATGTAGATAACATTACCAGTGTTTTTTATTTCCTCATGTAGATTCCAGTTAATGTTCAGTTTTCTTTCATTTCAACCTGAAGTATTCATTTTAGATTTCTTATAAGGTAGCTCTGATAGTGGCAATTTCAGTTTTTCTTTATCTGGAAATGTTCTAAATTTTCCTTCATTGTTGAAGAAGAGATTACATGGATGTACATTCTTGATTGATAGTCATTTTCTTTCAATATTTTGTACACATCACCCCTCTTCCAGCCTCCATGTTTCCATGAGAATCATCTGTTACTTTTATTGATGTTTACTTGTTCATAAGTTGCTTCCTCTTGCTGTTTTTGAAATTTTCTTTTTGTCTTTAACTTTTGTCAGTTTGACTATGATTTGTCTGCTGGAATTCATGAATATTCAATATTCTTGACTGTATAGATTAATATTGTTCATTAAATCTAGACATTTTTGGTAGCAATGTTTTCAAAGATTCCTTCTTCCTCTGCTTTTTCATTTTTACTGTGTATGTGACATATCTCTTTCTTTGTATGCCTTGTAAAAAAGTTTTGTTGAAAATTGAGCATGAGTTAATATGTGGTGATGATTCTGGTGCCACATTCTTCTACTCTGTTTCTCAACATTTGTTGCTATGGTTGATTTGTTGCTGGGTTTTTATTGCTGTGGTTCTTTTTCTTGTTGCTGTGTATTTATTTTGTGACTTTCCTAGACTAATTCTGCATATCTTGGAGTGTGTAGCCTCTGAATTTGCAACTACTTTAAAAAAAAAAAAAAGTTCTGTTTTTAGTTTTTAGCCTGGCTTCCTAGAAGTCACACTTGAGTCACTGCTGTATAATTTAGTGGTCAGCCCAATTATTACTCCAAAGAGATTTTTTGGTTGTTTGCTTTTTGGAAAATGCTTTGCCTGTATGTATTTCACCCATTGCCAAAGCTATCTGTGAGTAGGCATTCCTTAAAAGTTCAGGCAGTTGAGGCTGGGCACAGTGCCTCATGCCTATAATCCCAGCACTTTGGGAGGCCAAGGTGGGCAGATCACCTGAGGTCAGGAGTTTGAGACTAGCCTGACCAACATGGAGAAACCCCATCTCTACTAAAAGTACAAAAAATAAGCCAGGCGTGGTGGCACATGCCTGTAATCCCAGCTGCTCGGGAGGCTGAGGCTGGAAAATCACTTGAACCCTGGAGGCAGAGGCTGCAGTGAGCTGAGATGGCCCCATTGCACTCTAGCCTGGACAAGAAGAGCAAAACTCCGTCTCAAGGAAAAAAAAAAGGTTCAGGCAGTTTACAAGACACACTTAGCTTTCACTTTTACTTCAGCAAGGCTTCAAGGTCATACAGAGGGCATATTACCTTCTTTCCCTGGTCTTTTCCTGGTCATGCACACAGCCTTACATATATGCACAGTATTTTATGTCCCCAGGAACATGTTGGAGTTTTCAGAGTTCCTTAGGGCTGTCTTACTGTCCAGCATTTCCTTTCAAATTTTTATCCTGGCTCTAGTTTACCTCAAATGAGATCACAACTTTAGATAGCTGAGATGTTGACAGCAGTTTGTTCTTATTTAGGTTATGTCCTCGGGGTAGGTCCCCCACCAACTTCCCTGAGTTGAATTCTGAGTCAAATCATTTAATCCTCCGCTCTGAAAATGCAGACTTCCCAGGAAACTGCAACTTTGGACAAAATCTTGACTATTTTCTGTGTATAATACATTTAGTAAACCTACAGATACTGTCAAATATTTTTGTTGTCTGCAAAGCTGCCACATTTTGGTTCCTGTACCTCTGAGAAGAGTAGCAAGGCCAGATGAGAATAACCCAAGTTAACTGTCACAGGCTTCACTGTCTACCTAGGTTCAGCTGTCTTACCAAGGCATAGTAGTCTCTATTGGAAACACAACTTTGAACCTTATCCATGATTTTGGTTAATTCCCTGAGTCTGAAATGGCTGATTTTACTTGTGTTGCCTGCATTTTTATTATTTTAGGGGGAAGATAAGTTCACCTAGATTCTCACTCCACCATTCAGGAAGTCAAGACCTCAACCTACTTTTTTAAAGAGAGGTATTTTTAATCTATGATATGAATTTGATTTTTAATCACATAGTTTTCAGAAAAAATGTATGATGTGACGTTGAGATAAGGAAATTGGTATGGCAAGTTCTTGTTAAAGATTAAATTATAAAAGACAAGCTATGGTTTGTCTTTGGACAGGAAAGTAAATGATCTTTTTTTACTTTTTAAATATTTATTGAGAGCCCAGAATGAGTCTGACGAGGTGAAATTACAAAGACATAATGTTTGGTTTCTTAAGAGCTTGTTATTTTGGTGGGTATAGAAAATCATGGAAAGATGATCTGTTAAACATCCAGTTAATTATACCACAGAGAACAACAATCTCAAGGCCATGAGAAAAGTATAAAACATGATTCATTAAAGGACAGTTATAATAAAATAATAATTATTTAAATAAAGATTTTACAAAGTAGAATCCATGCTATAACGAAGTTAAAGAAAATAATCCTATCAACAAATTTAGATTAAATACAGGAGAGGTATTTTGCCAAAATAATATTTTCAAATGAGGGATAACTTCCTTTTTGATCAGCCACTAAATGTTACCAGTATTCGAAATTATATTTAGTTAGGTAGAGTAAGATATCCTGCAGAACAGACTTTTGGAGGAGTCTGGAAAATTATATACACTGGGCAATCACTGTACATGACTGTTTTATAGCTGTCTCTGCAAGGAAAATTTGTTCTTTTTTCTGGCCACCTCTCATTCTGTCAATGCCTCATAAAATACAGACATGAAACATAAATATCCTCCACCATTATGTGGTCATTCCTCAGAAAATGGAATATGGGGAAATTGTATCTTGGCATTTCTGCCTTGGCTCCAAAAATGGTCCACACTTCCAGGCACCTCTGCCTTGGCACCAGGGGCCACTTTCCCTTTCTAAATCCCTCATCAACAACCAATGACAATTAAAATTTGCAATGAAGAAGACATTTTCCAAACAGATTGACTTCAAATTAGGCATTAGTGTGCATGTAGGTGGTATAAAAATGAAATTACCCAGAAAGCAATTTATGTATTTAATGAATTCCAGCATGTGCAATGAATCCTGTGCACTGGCAAACTTTAATGTAAGGTTTTTGAAAAGAAGATATTTAAGAACGTCACATCAAAACTACTGAGCAGCTGTCTTGGAGTCCTTGAAGACTACTTTAAAGATGATACTAGTACTCTTCGTTCTAACCTCCTGCAGACAATTTAACATACAACTCAAGCCCTATGCATGAAAATCCTTCACTCTCCTTCTCCAGCCAAACTCATTTGAAAGAATATGGAATTAGCCCAAAATACCTCTTTAGGGGCAAAAGAAAAACATGTGTAACTATTTTTTCATCACCTTAGTCATCTGAGACTCCCACTGAGAATGCTTGTAGTGGGAAAGAGAAAAGAACAAGTATTCTCTCCAAGGACAAGAAAGGAACACATCAAGATGGGTGACTTCTTTCCAGTTCACTCCTGAAAACCTCAACTTTATGAAAAATGCTGACAGACATCTATTTCGTTAAGAAAATCTGGATGCGGCTGTTTCCATAAATCTCTCCATTGACTTTCTTCTGTAATACATACACACAAACATGCATGCGTGTGCACGCGCGCACACACACACACACACACACACACATACACACACACACACACACAGAGGCAACGATATATCAATCAAACATGACATTTTGTATATTGGCTATTTTTCCCAAAAACTGATATGGGGATTGGGAAACTAGTGTGGCAAGTCCTTGTTAAATATTAAAACATAGAAGACAAGCTGTGGTTTGTCTTTGGACAGAAAAATATAGGAACTTTCTTTACTTGTTAAGTATTTTAGAGCCCAGAGTGAGTCTGACACAGTGAAATTACAAAGACACAATGTCTGCTTTCTTAAGAGCTTGTTATTTTGGTGGGTATAGAAAATCGTGGAAGGATGATCTGTTCAACATCCAGTTAATTGTAACACAAAGAACTTAGAAGTCAGGGAGAGAGTTATTGGAGTCCTTGTTCTTCTTTCTGCCACAATGTCTCTAAGCTTCGCACCCAGCATCCTCCTGCCAGTCATTTTCCCTGACCACCAGGTGGGCAGACTCCTTGCTTGCAAGTGTGGCTTTACCAGTAAGAGTGAGCTTTTTCACCCTTTTGTTTCATTTTTGGATAAAGACAAATATTTTTTATCACTGGCTGGAGAAGGAATTCCCAGTTTTTAAATCTCATTGCCTATGGATCTACCAGACAACTTTGTGAACATTGCTCCAGCCAGTAAGTCCCAGCTTGGGGGCTCTAACATGGTGAGAAAGACCTGCCTGAGGTCTGGCAACAGGAACCAGAATTTCTCCAGGACTTTCTTTCTGGCCCACTGAAACCTCACATAAGCAGTCTCCTCTGACTGCTTTGTGTATAAAACCCTTGTTTATAAGACTCTTCCTACACTCACAGGGAGAAATATCAATCCCTTCTTCTGAGAACCCATCATAACCATTATGGGATTCCATCATAACATATTATATGCCTTGTCTTGTATTATTTTTTCATCCATTAGATTACAAGTCCATCAAAAGTAGGAATTTGTATGTAATTCAAATTAATACAATAATGAAAGCAAATAACAGCTTATATTTATTGAATTCTTACTGTGAATCTGCATTGTGTTAAGTGAATTACACACATTGTTTCTGACATATTGTAATTTCTGAAGATGGTCACAATATATCCCCCCATCCTACACGCACATGTACTGTGCTATTGCCATTCCCCCATCAAGGGTGGGATCAATGTCCTTTCTTTTCAAAGCCCTTAGTGACTGACTTGAATTGGCCTTAGTGACTGACTTGCAACCAATTGCTTGTGGCAGCACGGATGCTTGTGTCTTCTGAGGCTGGCCCTGAAGGCTTACAGCTTCAGTCTTGGTCTCCTTAAATACTCCCTATTAGGGTGCCCCCTTTTAGAATCCAACTCCCATTCAGTGGGAAGCCCAAGCCACATGGGAACAGCACATGTTGACACTCTAGTGCAGCAGTTTCCAACCTTTTGGCACCGGGGACTGGTTTCATGAACAATTTTTTCATGGATGAGAGGATGGTTTCAGGATGAAACTGTTCCATCACAGATCAGGCATCAGTTAGATTCTCATAAGAAGAGCACAGCCTAGATCCTTCACAAGTGCAGTTCAGTTTGGGTTCCTGCTCCTATGAGAATCTGATGCCACTGCTGATCTGACAGGAGGTGGAGCTCACGTGGTAATGCTTGTTTGCCTGAAGCTCAACTCTGGCTGTGAAGCCCAGCTCCTAACAGGCCAGTACTGGTTTGAGGCCTGAGGGCTGTGGACCTGTGCTGTAGTGGACAGCTGAATCTGAGCCCACCCTTTGAGTAACCCAAGTGTAGATGCCAGTCCTGAGAGCAAAAATACCTTCAGAATTTTCCAGCCCCAGCCATTTAAGTCTCCCTAGCTGAGGCCTTGTCTGCTGTGCCTTTTCTAAATTCCTGACCCACATCTCCTGGAAGCACTAAAAATGCTGTACATTTTATGACACTAAGCTGGAGTGGGTCTGTTACACAGTAACGGATAATCAAAATCCTTCCCAGTGCTGAGAAGCAGGTACTACTACTATCGCCAGCTTATGTATAAGTAAATTGAGGCTTTTAATGGTTGATAAAAGTAATAATGACCAAAAATATTTTTGAGCCCTTCTATGTGTCATGAACTTTATTTAGATGATCTCATTTAAGAAACATGAAGCTCTGTGAAGTAAGCAATTTTAAAAAATATTTAATTTCTGTGGGTACATAGTAGGTATATATATTTATGGGTTACATGGGATGTTTTGATACAGGCATGCGGTGTATAATAATCACATCATGGAGAATGGAGTATCTATCCCTCAAGCATTTATCCTTCATGTTACAAACAATCCAATTACACTCTTTTAGTTATTTTAAAATGTACAATTAAGTTATTGACTATATTTACCCTGTTGTGCTATGAGAGAGTAGGTCTTGTTCATTCTTCCTATTTTTTGTACCCATTAACCAACCCTACTTTCCCCCATCCCAGCCCCTCGCTACCCTTCCCAGACTCTGGTAAACATCCTTTTAACTCTTTATCTCCATTAGTTAAATTATTTTGATTTTGATTTTTTTGTTTTTGTTTTTGTTTTGAGACAGAGTCCAGGCTGGAGTGCAGTGGCGTGATCTTAGCTCATTGTAACTTCCACGTCCTGGGTTCAAGTGATTCTCCCACCTCAGCCTCCCAAGTAGCTGGAATTACAGGCACCTGCCACCACACCAGGCTAGTGTTTGTATTTTTAGCAGAGATGCAGTTTCACCATGCTGGCCAAGCTGGTCTTGAACTCCTGACCTCAGGTGATCTGCCCACCTCGGCCTCCCAAACTGCTGGGGTTATAGGCGTGAGCCACCACACCAGGACTATTTTGATTTTTAGATCCCACAAATAAGTGAGAACATGCGACATTTCTGTGCCTGGCTTATTTCACTTAACATAATGATCTCCAGTTCCATCTAAGTTGTTGCAAATGACAAGATCTCATTCTTTTTATGGCTGAATAGTAGTCCACTGTGTATATGCACCACATTTTTTTTATTCACTTATCTGCTGATTGACACTTAGGTTGCCGCAAAATCTTAGCTATTGTGAACAGAGCCTCAACAAACATGGGAGTACAGACATTTCTTCCATTTACTCATTTCCTTTCTTTTGAATATATACTCAGTAGTGGGATTGCTGAATCCCTCCAAACTGTTCTCCACAGTGGCTGTCCTAATTTACATTCCCACCAACAGTATGCAAAGGTTCCCTTTTCTCCAAATCCTCTCCAGCATTTGCTTTACTGTCTTTTGGGTGAGCCATTTTAACTGGGTGAGTTGATATCTCATTGTAGTTCTGATTTGTATTTCTTTTATGATAAATTATAATGAGCACCTTTTCATAAGCCTATTTTCCATTTGTATGTCTTTTGGGAAATGTCTATTTAAATCTTTTGCCCATTTTTTTATTAAATTACTAAATTTTTTCATTAAATTAGTAAATTTTTTCCTATAGAGTTGTTTGAGCTGCTTGTATAGTCTGATTATTAATCCCTTATCAGATGGGTAATTTACAAACATTTTCTCTCATTCTGTGGGTTATCTCTTTACTTTGCTAATTGTTTCCTTTGTTGTGCAGAAGTTTTTAAATTTGATATGATCCCATTTGTCCATTTCTTCTTTGGTTGCCTTTGCTCAAGAAATTTTTGCCCAGATGAATGTTCTGGAGATTTTTCTCAATGTTTTCTTGTAGTAGCTTCATCCAGCCATGAGAAGGTCAAGATTTGAACCCAAGCAATCCTTTCCAAAGAGTGAAACATTTAACCATGATACCACAAATATATGCTGTAATTAACTGAATAAATAAAATAGTTGCTGGGTGGTAGAATTTGGGCAGGAACACAGGCCTGTCAGACTCTATCACCATATATGACATGGTGACTGAACTGAAGAGCATACCCTTAACATATCTGGGTATGAATACCATAAGAAGGCAAAGAAAATGGGCGTTTTTGTTTGTTTGTTTGTTCCTTATTTTTTATCAGTGCAGATTATATTTAAAAAAATACTTAGCCATATGACCTCATAAACAAAATAGCATTGTCAGAATATGTCTGATAGCAAATTTCTCTGTAGTATTTTAGGGGACAAAGAGAAACACTTTTTATTTATGCATGAATCTTGAAAAATTTAATCAACCTGATACCAAAGGAGATTTTCAAATAATAATTATATCTAACAGGTTAATAGTCTTCTCATTACAAACAACTAAATTTTATGGAGATGAGGAAACAAGTATTATAATTAAGAGCAAGTATAATCAATGAAACTGACCAAATTTTACCTAGATTGACTGACCAAGAAAAAAAGAAAGAAAATGCAAATCACTAAAATCAGAAAAGAAAGTGATGACACTGCTACTGATGTTATGGAAATAAAAGGAATTAGGAGAGAAGACCGTAAACAAATTGACATCAAATTAGTTACCTTAGATGGAAGGCAAATTTCTAGAGACATGCAATTAAAAAAGAGACTTGAGAAGAAATAATAATAATAAATCTCCTAACAAAGAAAACTCTAGAACCAGATGACTTCGTGGTAAATTCTACCAAACACTTAAAAGAAGAATTAACACCAGTTTTTCTCAAACTATTCAAAAAAGTTGAGGAGAAGGGAATAATCCTAATTCATTCTGTGAGGCAAAAATTACCTGCAAAGCTAAGCAAAGATACCACAAGGAAAGTAAACTGTAGACCAAAATCCCTTATGAATGTAGATGCAGAAATCCTCAACAAAACACTAGCAAATTAAATACAAAAGCATGAAAGAATTACACACCATGACCAAATGGGAATTATCCCAGGAATGCAAGGTTAATTAACATTTTTTTAAAAATCAATGTACTACAGTACACTAATAGAAACAAATAAACAAAAACACATGATAATCTCAATTGATATAGAAAAAGCATTTCACAAAATCCAAAACTTTTTATGATAAGAACATGCATAAAACTAGGACTACCAGGGAACTTCCTTAGCTAGATAAAGAGCATTTACAAAAAACCCACAGGTAGTCAATGGTGAAAGACTGAAACTTTTCCTGCTAAGAGCAGGAATACAACAAGTATGCCTGCTTTCACAGCTGCTTCTCAGATTTGTACTGAAAACTCTACCCAGTATGCTTAAGCAAGAAAAAGAAATTTTCCATATTGGAAAAGATGTAACAGCTTCTCTACCTGAAGGTGACATGTTTTTATATATAGAAAGTCTTAAAGAATCCACAAAAATTTACTAAAGCTAAGAAGCAAATTCAGCAAAATTGCTGGTTGCAAGATCAGCACACAAAAATCAGTTGCGTTGATTTCTCTCCACACCAGCAATGGACTATCCAAAAAAGAAATTAAGAAAACAATACTGTTTAATCTATATCAAAAATAATGAAATTTTTATGCATTAATTAAACAAAAGAACACCAAAACTTATACCCTGAAACCTACAAAACGTTGCTGAAAAACTTAAAGAAGACTTAAATAAATGGAAAGACCACTTGCCACATTCATGGACTGGAAGACAGTATGTTTAAGATAGCAACATTACCCAAAGTGATCTACAGAGTCAGTGCAATTCCTGTCAAAATTTCAATGGCCTTTTTTGGGGAGGTAGAAATGGCAAATTCAATCCTCAAATTCACATAAAAGTATAAGAAGCCCCTAGTAGTCAAAACATTGAAAAAGAATATCAAAGTTGAATAACTCACATTTATTTTTTTACTTTAAAACTTACCACAAAACTACAGTAATCTAAACAGTGTGGTAGCAGCTTCTAGACATGTAGACCAATAGATTTAAGAGTCCAAAAATAAATTTATACATCTGTGGTCAATTGATTTTCAACAGCAGTACCAATAACATTGAGGGGAGAGATAAAACAGTCTTTTCAACTAGTGGTGCTGGATATTTACATGAAAAAGAATAAAGTGGAATCTGTACCTCATATTATATACAAAAATTAATTCCAAATATATTAAGGACCTAAATGTAAGAGCTAGAATCATAAAACTCTTAGAAGAAACAATGAGGGTAAATTTTTATGACATTGGATTTGATGATGAATTCCTTGATAGTACACCAAAAGCACAAACAACAGAAGAAAAAATAAATCAGACTCTGTAAAAACTGCAAAAATTTAATTACATTATCAAAAAAGTAAAAAGATAATCTACAGAGTGGAAAAAATATTTGCAAATCATACTTCTGGTGAGTTTAGTGTCCAGAATATATGAAGAATACTTAGAACTAAATATTAGAGAGATGGCTGGAAAATATCAAAATACTTGGAGATCACTCTTCTAACATTACTTCTAAACATGCTTCTAAATAACGTATTAATCAAAGAAAAAATCTCAGGAGAAATTTTAAAATATTTTGAACTAAATGAAAATGAAAATACAAGTTATCAAAATGTGTGAAACATAGCAAAAGCAGTGCTTAGAGGGAAATGAACAACAATAAATGTATGTATTATAAAAGATTTCAATTAATAAATCTAAGATTTCACTTTAGAAAACCTAAAGAAAATAAAACCCACAGTAAACATAAGAAAAGTAAATTTAAAGCAGAAATCAATGAAATTGAAAATATGAAATTAACAAAGAAAATCAATGAAACCAAAGATTCGTTATTTGAAAAGATCAATAAATGTGATAAACATCTTTCCAGGCTAAGAAAAGAGGAGGAAAGACACAAATTTCTAACATCTGAAATGAAAGAGGGACCATCACTACAGATTATCCTGGATATTAAAAAGCTACTAAAAGAATACCATGAAAAACTCTATGTCTCAAAGTTTGATAGCTTAGATGAAATGGGCCAGTTCCTTAAAAGACACAATCTGCAAAACTCATATAAAAAAGAAATAGATACTCTGAGTGGGTGTATATATATTAAAGAATTTGAAGCAATAATTAATAATCTTCCGTACAGAAAGCACAAGACACAGATGGGTTCACTGGTAAATTCTAGCAAGCATTTAGGGAATAAATTATGCCAGCTCTCTGATATCTCTTCCACAATATGGCAGCAGAGGGAACACTTTCTAACTCATTCTATGAGGTCAACATTGTACTAATATGAAAACCAAGCAGACACTACAAGAAAGAAGAAAATTACATAGAACATAATGTAATGTTCATCTTATGAACATAGATGCTTAAAATTTCCTAAACAACTGAACAACAACAAGACAACTCAATTAAAAAATGGCAAAAGGACTTGAGTAGACATGTCTTCAGAGAAGATAAACGAGTGGCCAAGAAGCAAAGCAAAGAGGTTCCCCATCATTAGTCATCAGGGAAACGCAAATTGAAACCATAACATGATACCATTTCATAGCCACTAGAATGGCTACCATTTTTTAAATGAAACTATTGGTGAGGACGTGAAGAAAATGGAACTCTTATACATTGGTGGTGAGAATGTAAAACATTCAGCTACTATGAAAGACTCTTGGCTATACCTCCAAATATTAAACATAGAGTTACTAGAAGACCCAGCAATTCCATTTTTGGGTATGTGCTCAAACAGAGTTTTGAAAACACATACTCAAACAAATAATTGTACATGAATCTTCATACTAGCACAATAGACAAAAGTGGAAACAATGAAAACAAGCCAAATGTCCATCAATAAATAAATGCATTTTTTAAAATCCTGTAATGATACATATGATATATATATATGAGTATTATTCAACTATAAAAAGGAATGAACTTCTAATATATGCTACGACATGGATAAACCTCAAAAGCTAAACGAAAGAGGCCAGACAAAAAGTTCACATCTTTTATGATTCCATTTATATTAAATGACATATCCAGCATAGGTAATTCCACACTGACAGAAAGCAGGTTGGTGGTTTCTAGTGGCTGGGAAGAGGAGGGAATATGCAGTAACTGCCTCATGGGTGTGGGGTTTCATTCTGGAGTGATGAAAATGTTTTGGAACTAGATAGAGGTGGTGGTTGCACAACATTCAAATATATTAAATGTCAATGAGATATTTACTTTAAAATGATTAATTTTATGTTGTGTAAATTTCACTTAAAAAAGAACAAGGTGACAGTTGTTGTGATTTACAACACCACATGAGTTGCAGAGTTGTCAGCTTCATATACCTGTCAGGACACCGGTGGGGAAAGAAAGTGGAAACTCCTAACACTACCATCAAACACTGAAACTGACAGCTTGTGGCCAGAATCTGGGAGGAACTAACTTTAAACACAAAGAGGTTGAGGTTAGACTGAGAAGGGTCTGTAGTCCACTGATAACTTATTTCATAAATTAGAGCAGTCCTGCCCCTGTTCAAGAAGATAATGAAATATTTTGTTTAAAAACAGAATCTCTAATAACTTGCAGCACTTAAAGGAGCAAAATAGAATTTTAGCTTAAGACAATGACTATTTTAAGTAAACAAATTAAGAAGCTTTAGAAGATTTTCTTCAAATGCAAAGATAAAATCAAGAACTGATGACTAAAATGGAGCATAGAAAATAGGTCTAATATAAGAATGATAAGAATTCTCCAGGAAGAAAACAAATGAACAACAGCAAAGAGCAAAAGGGTATAATTGTAATACAAAAATAAAATTAGAAACAAAATCACCATGCTTTTTGCAGAAAAATAGAACTATCTCCTAGACACAATTGAATTGATAAAAAGCAAAATTTGCATACAATATTAAATTTAAAATCCCACTTATATTCAGAAATTAAAATAGGTTACTATAAAAGAAACAACAGTAATAGTAAAATCCACAGAATCCTCAGATGGCTACTCAAAACAGCAAATTGCAGTTAACAATAGTTGTAAGTATTGAGCTTTGAGGAGAAAATATTTTGACTCAGGAATGTAACACACAGTCCAGTTGTTTATTTGTATATTAGAGACCAAAAGATATTTTCAAATATGTATATAATTAGCAAAGCGTACAACCCATGGAATCATTCTAAAATTCATTAAAAATAGGTTAGGAGTCAAAATAATGAAATCAACTCAAAGCCAGTTAAACAAAAACAAAAAAATTAATAATTTAAATTTGAATAAAATCAGCCTTGTAAACCTGATTACCAGTAATCATACTTTCACAATCATTAACATAAAAGTGACTACCTAATATACAAACAGAAATTAATGACAATAATTTGGAGTTAAAGTACTAGATTGTAATAACAAATACAGATAGTGGGACATTGGTGTATCACATAGTGGTAAAGAGAGAAAGCCTTACAGTCAGATTGATTGGATTAAAGTTCTGGCCTGGAGGTAGGAGATGGGACTCAACTCCAGAGGTGGGGCTCAGACACCGAACCAAACTGAGGACTAGCTAAGACAGGGAGTGGGTGGATGCAGTTTTCTATAAGACACAGCCACCAGTGTGCTGTTTCAGTTTACCATTGCCACAGCAACACTGAGAGGTTACCACTCCTTTCCCTGGCAACAACCAGATGACCCAGAAGTTACCACCCTTTTCTAGAAATATCTGCATAATCCGCCCCTTAATTTGCATGTAAGTAAAAGTGAGTATAAATATGACTACAGGACTGCCTCTGAGCTGCTGCTCTGAGCACAGCTGTTGCTGAGCACTGTTATTTCAGTAAAAGTTGCTGTCTAATACCTCTGGCTTGCCCCTGAACTCTTTCCTGGGCAAAGCCAAGACCTCTTGCAGGCTAAGCCTCAATTTTGGGACTCACCTGCCCTACATCAGCCTCTTTGTCAAAATTACTTAACTGCTCTGGGATTCAGTTTCCCAATATATAAAAGATTAGATAAAAATAGTATCTACTCCATAAAGACTGACTTCCCTAGTTGAGTTTTAACTTTCTGTTAAACTAATTTGAGAAGGATACGAGGCTTTATTAGTGCACACTGCTTGGTTTCATCCAGATTTGCTCTCTCACTAGGAAGTTACGTTTGAGAAGTGTTTCTGAGTCTGAGGTTCTTTGAACATGTACTGCATTGTTTCATCTAGATTCCCTGTAAAAGGTCTGTGAAAATTTACATTTGAGATGTGTCGAACTTTCTATTCATGGATACTGCTTGGATACATGCAGATTTTTTCTAACTCACTGTGAAAATGACATTGAGGAGTATCTTATCTTGTATTTATGGATGCATCTTGACTACCCTCAGATTTTATTTTACTCTCTGTAAAAACTTATATTTAGAAGTGTTGAGCACTGACTCACAGTTACTGCTTTTGCTCGTTTGGATATCAGACTTTACGCAGGAGAATCATGAATTTGCCTTATAAAAACTGCTTTTATATCTAGATTTTAACTCTCTTCAAATAGTGATATTAGAAGAGTAAATGAGTTTTATTTATGGTTGGAGCTTGCTTCTGTCTAGATTTGAACAGTCAGAGAAATCTATTTTTTGTATAGATTTAAGGGGTACAATTGCAGTTTTGTAATAAAGATATATTACGTAGTGGTGATGTCTGAGCTTTCAGTGTGGCCATCACCCAAACAGTGTATATCACATCCATTAATTTCTCATCCTTCACCCCCACCACCCTTTCAAGTCTCCAGGGACTATTACTTCTCTCTGTGTGTGCCTGTGCACATATTATTTAGCTCCCACTTACAAGTGAGAACATGTGGTATTTGACTTTCTGTTTCTGATTTGTTTCACTTAAGACAATGTCCTCCAGTTCTATCCATGTTGCTGCAAAATACATATGATTTGATTCTTTTTTATGGATGAATAGTATTCCACGGTATATATATCACATTTCCTTTATCCAGTCATCTGCTGTTGAACTCTTAAGTTGATTTCATATATTTGCTGTTGTGAATAGGAATAAACATATTGCAATAAATATACAAGTGCAGGTGTCTTTTTTATATAATGAGGTCTTTTCCTTTGGGTCCCACTAATGGGATTCCTGGATTGAATGGTAGTTCTCTTTTTGGTTCTTCCAGAAGTCCCCATGTCATTTTCCATAGAGATTGTACTATTCAAACCTGACATTTCTGGTCCTTAGAAAGGTATGTTTCTCAAAGTAAAAGAACAGAACATATTTCATTTAGCAGCTTATTTACAGCTTGATATATACCTTTTAAATATTTTAAATATTTAGACTGTGGTAGTTGAGGCTCCATTTGTATTCTTGCTCTGAACTCCACAAATATTAGAGTAGGCCAAAGAGGTTGGGGTAGACAAAAGAGAAGAAAGATAGAGGAAAGTAGGGGAACTTGAATGTTCTCATATTAGAGAGTGGGGAGTCATAAAATACTCTCCATTATTAAAGGGGGAAAAATGAATTTTTATAGTTATATCATTTGTATTAATGGAAGCAATTGGCATTGGAATTCATCTTGCTAATATTAGTGGATTTGAGTAATTGGACATGGTTTAGATCAACAAAATTCTCACTTATAATAGCAGGAAATTGTTTAAACTGATTTAATCAAGAAATAACAGTATAAAGCATATTTAGAAAAATAAAACTTTTAGATCTAAAAACAGAAACACTTAAAGGTTGTCATCTTTTATGAGTGGTATCAGGGTTATGGGGTCAAATAGAGATCTACAGATTTTTATTATAACCATTTATATTTGATTTTTTAAAAATCATATATATATATCATTATCTACAAAAATAATCTTTCAGGTTGACTTAAGTATTAAAATAATACATAAATATATTGAACATTGATCTTATTTCAGAATGGAAAAAACTTTCTAAATATGAAATAAAAAATTATAACATCAGAAATAAAGATGGGATTTGACCAATAAACTGGAAATCTACACGATTGAAATTCAAATGATATATCAAAACAACATGTTATATAAAGTGTTATTCTTTTTTTTCCAACTTTTATTTTAGGTTTGGGAGTACGTGTGCAGGTTTGTCGTGTGAGTAAATTATGTGTACACTGTTTGGTGTACAGATTATTTGGTCATGCGGGTAATGAGCACAGTACCCAAAAGGTAGTTTTTCAATCCTCACCCTCCTTTCACCCTCCACCCTCAAGTACGCATCTATTGTGTCTCTTGTTCCATTCTCATAAAGTGTTATTCTAAACACAGAAACGAGTTAGAAAATTTAATGAAATGACAAATCTCATTAAACAAGTGAGTAAGGAACATGAATAATAAACAGTTATTATTACATAAATAGAGGAAAACTTAGTAAACCAACAGTGCAAATTAAAACTGCAACCAGATTCATTATCTCAAATCAAATTACCTAGAATTATATATTAAAAGTTAACCCTGGAAATGGTAATTAATATAACTTTTTTATAATAAAAATTATCATCATATATCATGAGTTTTAAAACCATTCACCTTTTAATATAGTGTTTGTTTTCAGGAATTTGTCTTAAGAAAGATTATTATTACAGATATGTATTTGTAAGGATATATTTACCACATAATTTATTGTAGTATAAAAGTATCAGCTGAGTGTGGTTGCTCACACCTGTAATCCCAGCACTTTGGGAGACTGAAGTGGGTGGATATTTTGAGGTAAGGAGTTCAAGACCAGCCTGGCCAACATGGGGAAACCAAGTCTCTACAAAAAATACAAAAATTAGTCCGGTGTGGTGGCTGTTGCCTGTAATCCCAGCTAATCAGGAGGCTGAGACAGGATAATCACTTGAACCTGGGTGTGGAGGTTACAGTGAGTAGAGATCATAC
This sequence comes from Sapajus apella, assembly GCF_009761245.1. Taxonomy (NCBI): domain Eukaryota; kingdom Metazoa; phylum Chordata; class Mammalia; order Primates; family Cebidae; genus Sapajus; species Sapajus apella. Next base: position 1,908,449 of record NW_022437107.1, read on the forward strand.
CACTGCACTCCAACCTGGGTAACAGAGTAAGACTCTGTCTCAAATAAATAAATAAATAAATAACAAATAAAAAGTATCAATTTAAATTTGTCAACAAAAAGAGTCAAACTCTGTAAAATATTTGAAGAGATTTATTCTGAGATAAATGAGTGACTATGGCCCATGACTCAGCCCTCAGGAGGTCCTTAGAACATGTGCCCAAGGTGATTGGAATGCAGCTTGGTTTTATACATTGTTGGGAGACATGAGACTTCAATTGAATATGAATACACTTAAGAAATACATTGGTTTGATCCAGAAACGCAGGAATACTCCAGAGGGCAGCTTCTAGCTAATAGGTGGATTTTAAGGTTTTCTGATTGACAATTAGTTGAATTTATCTAAAGACCTGGGATCAATAGAAAGAAGTGTCTAGGTTAAGATAAGAGGTTGTGGAGATCAAAGTTCTTACATGACAGATGAAGCCTCCAGGTAGCAGGCTTCAAAGAGAATTGGCTGTAACATGTTTCTTATCAGACTTAAAGTCTGTGTTGATGTTAATGCCAGAGAGGTATAAGGAGGCATATCTGACCCCCACTTCCCATCATGGCCTGAAATAGTCTCTCAGCTTAAATTTAAAAGAACCCTGGCTGAGGAGGAAGTTCATTCAGATGGCTGGGGGCCTTAGAATTTTATTTGGTTTACAAATTTTAAACAGTAGCGGAAGAAGTAATGAAACATATAACAGAATATTTTATGAAACTTATGATGAAATGTTAAACAATCCTTAAAGATCACATTCTCAATAAAAGCTTAAGTTTAAAAAAAAAAATAGTAAGGCATAGAATAGCATAAAAAAGGAGGCCGGGCACGGTGGCTCACGCCTGTGAGCCCACAGCTTGGGAGGCTGAGGTGGGAGGATCACCTGAGGTCAGGAATTCAATACCAGTCTGGCCAACATAGTGAAACCCCATCTCTACTAAAAATACAAAAATTAGCCGGGCGTGGTGGTGTATGCCTGTAATCCCAGGTACTCGGGAGACTGAGGCAGGAAAATCGCTTGAACCTGGGAGACAGAGGTTGCAGTGAGCTGAGATTGCGCCACTGCACTCCAGCCTGAGGGATAGAAGAAGGCTCCATCTCAAAAACAAACAAACAAACAAAAAAATGAATGGCATAAAAATTAGCACCAACAAAATGTATGAAGTCAGTTTGGTTTCCTGGATAATATTATCACAGATTTTTACATTCCTAACTTTTTTCTGCATTTTCCAAAACAAGGATATATCAATTTAAGGATCAGAACCAAAAAGCACATGACAAAAAGGAGAGAGAAATATGTTTTGGAATGAACAATCTACTATTTACCAGAGTTAATTTAAGCATAAGTATGTTCCCAAAATTATAATAAAATACATATTATATACACAAAAACATATGATTCTGGTGTTAACTCTTTACTTCCTTAAACGTTAACAAAGCACTAAGCTAAGGAGGCCCCAGGGAGTATCTGAATTCCAGTCTGATTCCAAGTCTCCTCTAATGCATCAATTCTCTTTCTGATTATTACCCACCCAGTACACAAAAAATCATGAACTGATCTCTTCTTTAAATCAGAGCTATACAACCAATTAAGAAAGTTTCAGACTGCTACTGCACAAACCCTCCATTCTCAAAATAAATACTGCATTCCTCAACCATAAATACATATGGGAAGAAAAGTATCCTTCAATAGCCAACAGCAGAATTTTTCCCAGGGATGGATTGTTTTACTGAGGAATACACTTCAGTGGGTGTATTTCATTATAAAAATGAGTCACTGGTCATTTATTCACTCATTCCACAAATAATCATTGAACTGTACCCCATGCTGGGGATTGAGGAAGGCTCTGTGATAAAGCAGCGAAAGAACACCATAGAACCCTGGTTTCAGTGAAGTTCACAGTCTACTTGAGAGGCAAGCATTCAACAAAGAAACAAGCAGTGACTGCCTACAGTGGGGAAGCACATGAAATCCCTGAATGGCTTCATCTGAATATAGTTGCAGACAAAGAGTTTAGACCCATTGTTCTATGTAATAAACCGGCCTCTTTGGAGCCAAAAGCAACAAATAAGGGACACAGATAAGGAGGTATTGGAGGCCAGTCACAGTGTGTAGGATGTCAATACAGTGGGCAGCAGGGTCTGGGAGAGGAGGCCACTCAAAGCTTCTCAGAGACAGAAATGTCTACATGACTGTTAAGAACAGGAAAATCTAGTGTTCAAATTTCTATTGTTCAACGTGCTTTTATCTGCTGTACCCTTTTCTATCTCCCCAACTTTGGTAAAGTCACTTCATATACAGGCTGGGATGTGGTGGCACTGGGAAATAAAAGTATTTGAATATTGTCCAGTGAGGAAACATTGTTGCAGGATTTTTCTCAGCCCCTTCATCAGACTCACAACAGAGTGCCCTGTTTACTCAGCCCACTGCACTCAACCTTTTGCAGGAGGGAGCATGTAAGAGAGTAAGTGCAAGATCCAGCCAGCTGCTCCAGGCACCAGCAGGAGCAAGCACCATGCAGGCCCCACGACTGCACCCAGGTGGGGGTGCCTGTGACCCCAAAGCCCCAGAGGGAGTGTTGCAGTGCACTCTTAGCTCTGCCATCTGCAGATGGCTGTGTGTTAACAGCTCAGTTGGCCCCTTGCCTCATTGCATGGGGGGCTGCCTTCTGCCAGTGAGAGCAAAGGGCCCATGTGACAGCCTTTTTGGGTACCCACCCTCAGTGGGTCCTGAGCTCTTGTCAGCATGAAAGAAAAATGAGGTCAAGCAGACGCTTGAAGGATGGTAAAGGCGGAGCATTTTATTGAACGATGGAAATGGCTCTCAGCAGAGAGGGAGCTGGAAAGGGGGCAGAAAGGGCAGGTTGTCTTCCCCAAAGTCAGGTCATCTTCTTCCTGAAGTTCAACCGTCTCTTCCCTAAGTCAAGCCATCTCTCTTCCCCAAGGTCAGGCCATCTCTCCTCTCTATCTACTAGGTCTGAGGTCTTCATTGGCACAGGATGGGGGCGGAGTGGGCTGTAGGTAATTCTGGAAAAGGCAACATTCAATTGGCAAAAAGACATTATTCAGAAAGAACCAATCAGGAGAAAGCAGGCAAACAAGAATTGAAGTTCTCACTTTGAGCTATGGGTTTCAGGCTACTTTGGCTTGAAGGTGGGGTTTCACTGGGGACCCACCCCTGTCTTCCTGGAGTTTCTCTGCCTCCTGCCTCTATCAACATGATGTGAAAAAAGGAAAATAGAGGTTGAAACTCAGGGCCAGTTGTGAGAGGGGAGATAGAGAAGCCCCGATTACCTTGAGATGTTGAAAGAAACATAAATGATGTGTGGGAGCCCAGGGTGAATGAGTTTTACTTAAGAATGAAAAATGGGGTTACTTAGGTAGCTGAAAGGCTTGGTTTTGTCCAGCAGCTGGTATCTGGGTTATCTGCCCAGATATAGATTTTCTTTTTTATTAAATTCTTTTCACTCACTCAAGAGATATATGTTTTAAGAAGAAGACTGCAAAACCCATTCAGCCACAATTTAGGTTATGAAATAGAACATTATGAGTGCCTTAGAAGCTCCCACTATGCCAGTGGCTTCCCTTTTTCAACCAGACATAAGCACTACCTTGACTTGTGTTTTAATCATTTCTTCACTTTTCTGTAGTGTATCTTTAAATAACACATTTTCCAGGTGTGAAAACTGAGTAGCAGCCCCTGGCCAGTGACTTAAGGGTATGTGACCCCCAGCAGCTGAAGGGTCTTAGAAAGAGCTAAGATGAACTGTTTCCGCTCAGTGAATGACTTTTCTTCCCCTAAGCATTCACTGGAACACCTCTTGGGACAGAGTTCTCCGGCTATCGCCACGTACTGCGTCCTTGATCGTGGAGCACTTGCCTCATCCAGAGTTCCCAGCACGGCTGCCACATACACCAGGAACTGGACTCCAGTGGAAGTATGATGGGAGGGGTGCCTGCAGCTAGTCCAAATACAACCTGTTTTAGCTCTTGTATTAGTCTGTTTTCACACTCCTATAAAAAACTTCCCAAGACTGGGTAGTTTATAAAGGAAAGAGGTTTTATTAATTCGCAGTTCAGCCTGACTGGGGAGGCCTCAGGAAACTTATAATCATGATAGAAGGTGAGGAAGCAAGGCACCTTCTTCAAAAGGTGGCAGGAAGGAGAAGTGTTGAGTGAAGAAGGAAGAGCCCCTTATAAAACCATTAGATGTCACAGGAATTCACTCACTATCATGAGAACAGCATGAGGGAAATTGCCCCCATGATCCAGTTACCTCCACCTGGTCTCTCCCTTGACATATAAGGATTATGGAGATTATACGGATTACGATTCAAGATGAGATTTGTGTGGGGATGCAAAACCTAACCCTAGCAGTTCTGAAGAGTATGTCTCAGCAGAACATTTTTGTCAGGGTAGAAGAAGCATTCTCAGATGATTCTCAGGGTCTGGAAGTGAGAGGAGGAATCCCATCAGCATGCAGTGAGGCCAATTTAAGGCAACCCTCTGGGCCACTTAGCTGCACTCTGTCCTGGAATCAAGAGTGGCACAATTCTATGGCCATCGGAGAGAAGTGCAACAGTCAGAAATGCAGAAGCCACAGCTCTTCTGACTGTAAATGCACTGCGAGGACGTTCCACAAAACTGTCCAAATGGGGCCAGCCTTTAATCCAGGCTAAGGTCCAAGGAACTGAGCCTGAGGCTGGGCTGTTATTCACTGTGGATGTGATGTCAAGCAAGCCACAAGAGAGACCAGGGATCTGGGAAGGAAAGGGACTGTCTGAAAGGAAGCAGCCCCACAGGAGACCCCAGGGCAGGGTGGCCCCCAGCGGACACCCTGACCTCTCCTCTTGCCCTCTTATACCCCTTGCCCTCTGGGCAGGGCACCTCTGAATCCCAGGGCCCTCACTCAGGTGACCAAATAAATGAGCTTCTACTTTCTTACCGTAACAGCAGCTAACGGAACAAGTGTGGCCACATGGACATGCAAGCAGGTGATTTACTACTTAGACTGACTGAGCAGAGTCTCAGAGTCTGCAAAATAGAATGTCCAGGCACCTTTAAACAAAACTGGAGGCCCCTCCCTGCTTTCCTTCCCATCCAGGATGCTCGGCGTGGTCTTACCAGTCATCTTGTATCCTAGGCCCGTATTTAGTTCCCTCCAATGTGTCATGATAGCAAATGGGCGATGTGTTCCCTTTCCGTGATGTTTTGTGGCAATAGTTGGAGTTAAGCTGACTTATTTGCTTCACTCGTTCTGCCTCACAGCAGAGGCCTCTTCATTTGATTCTCTTTTATGTGTTTACTTGTTTCTAAAATACTGTGAAATGTGAGACCTATGTTTTACTTTTTCTCCATATGCAATGCGATTCTTGAAATATTTGGACGATTAACAAATTTTGAATTGTTTTCTAATCACTGTATTTGTGCTTTCTCCCCAGTTTTCCTGCTTTCTCTGGTTTTAATTGGGCATTTTATATAATTCCATTTTATATCCTCTCAGTGTGTGAATTATAATTCTATTTTTTTTATTTTATAGTGATTGCCATAGGTTTTCCAAAATTCATCTATATCTAATCTAAGTTTACCTTCAAATCACACTATGCAGCTTCGTATGTAGTGGAAGTACCAGAATAACTTTATCACATTACTGCCATTCACTGGCCACTGCCAAGGGCTGGAGGGAGGGGAGACAGCTAATAGATATGCAGTATCTAAATATTTTGTAACAATTAATAGTGGTAATTTGTTAATAATCCAAATATTTCAAAAATGACATTGCATATAGAGAAAAAGTAATATAAAAATATAGGTCTCACATTTCACAGTATTTTAGAAACAAGTCAGTCACCTGGTTTCATGTGAATACATGAAAACCCTCTGAATCACACACTTTAAATGGTTAAATTTTGTTACGAATTATATCTCAGTAAAGCTATTTTTAACAAAAGCTGACATATTGTAAGATCCTGTGTATATAATATTTTGAAATGATATTATAGGAATGGAAAATGAGTGGTTCCCAGGTATTATGAATGGGGGAGGGAAAGGGGAGACAGGTGGGTGTGGTTATGAAAGGGCCACAGGTGATCCTCATGGTGCCAGAGATGTCCAGGAGTTTCTCTGATAGTGAATACATGTGATTACAAATGTGATAAAGTTAGATACAACTAAACACACACACAAATGAGCACAAGGAAGACTGGAGACATTTGAATAAGATCAGTGGGTCGTATCAATGTCAATAACGTGGTTGTGATATTATACCATAATTTTGCAAGTGGTCACCACTGGAGGAAACTGTGTAGAGGGTACTTGGGATCTCTCTGTTATTTCTAACAACTGAATTTACAATTATCTTAAAATAACATTTTAATTTAAAAAAGGGATAAATGAACCAAAATGTCCTTCTAGGTGAATAGATAAACTTGCTCTGACATGTCTATATGATGGACTATTATTCAGTACTAAAAAGAAATGAGCTACCAAGCCACACAAGACAAGGAAGAAGTGTAAAGGCATATTATGAAGTCAAAGCAGTCCATTTGAAAAGGCTCCATACACTATGATTTCAACTATCTGACATTCTGGAAAAGGCAAAACCATAGAGGCACTTAAAAGGTCAGGTATTGCCAGGGCAGGCAGAGGAAGAGATGATTAGGTGGAGCATATGGGATTTTTAGGGAAAAGAAACTATCCTAGTATATTATACTATAATGGTAGATACATCACATTCTATGTTGTAAAAACCTGTAGAATGTACACCAGTGAAGCCTCATAAACTGTAGACTCTGGGTGACAATGGTGCATCAATGTTGGTTCATCAGTTGTCATGAGTGAGCCCTCTGGAAGAGGATGGTGATGGTGAGAGAGGCTGAGGGCTGCAGGGCATGATGTGTGTGAGAACTCTCTGCATTTGCTACTCAACTTTCCTGTGAACCTAAACCTACTCTAAAAAATAAAACCTGTTAATTTTTTTAAATAATAGAGGAAAAAGCACCCCACGCAGTTTGTTTCCCTCCCTTTCTTCCTTCCTTTCTTTCTCTTTCTTTCTCTTTCTTTCTTTCTCTCTTTCACACTACCACAGTTGAAGCTACCTTATTTATCCTTGAGTCAACTTGCTGAATTGATTAATTCTTCCCGTTTTCTCTTCAAATACATTGAACACACGCCTGTAATCCCAGCACTTTGGAGGCCAAGGCAGGTGGATTACCTGAGGTCAGGAGTTCAAGACCAGCCTGGCCAACATGGTGAAATCCTGTCTCTACTAAAAATACAAAAATTCGCTGGGTGCAGTGGTACATGACTGTAATCCCAGCTACTTGGGAAGCTGAGGCAGGAGAATCATTTGAGCCTGGGAGGCAAAGTTGCAATAAGCCAAAATTGTACCATTGCACTCCAGTCTGGGTGACAAAGCAAGACTCCGTTTCAAAAAAAAATTCACTGAACGATGTATATGGCAATGCAGAACATTTTGGACTAGAAAACCATTGATTAGCATGTGTACAAATTTCTGCACCTTCCAGAACTGTTTGCCTCATTTATATGTTATTACGTGATAGTCAAATATTATTAAATTGATATATCACTATGAAGAGAGAGCTGCTGAATATAATGAAATTAAGCTGGATATTTTGAAAAAACTCTATACAGTCAAGTTATTAAGAAATTCTCAAATTGGGAATGAGAGAAACAACAGCAAAGTCTTGAAAAAAGTTTATTTCAAAAAATTCAGCAAAATTCTGTACCCACATTGCTTTGCAAGAGTTCTGCTTTGAATAATTGCAAATTATGATAGGTACGGTTTGTGCAAGAAAGATGGTGCAGCACAACTTGGTCTCATTCATCTGTTTGAAGTTGAAAGAAAACGGCTACGCTTAACGTGATAAATCTTTATAATTCCAGCATTATCTCTGTATTATGATGAGCCAACCCTGTCATGATAACTGTGAGAATTTGTGCTTGACATTTTCTGCATGGTTCAGATACATGGAGGTCTAATTGTGCCGGGACGCAGATGTGCCATACTACCCACAGATGATGCCTTTAGAACTCTGTCAACCTGTGTCAAACTCTTCTGAGGAGAATCTGAAAAACGTCCTCTGAACCATGAGTAATTCATAGTCTATAAATTCCAGACCATTTTCAATGCAGGCCCTGAGAAGACAGGGCATCGGGCCTCAAAATCATCTGTGAGACAGGTCCTATGGGGTTTGCCACTGTCTCCAGCATGCAATTGAAAGATAAGCTGGCATGTGCCTATGTGCACACAGAGGGTGCAGTCATGGAGAGGACAAGAAAGACTTATTTCATGGCTCTGTAACACTATCAAGGTTTTTTTTTAAGAAAATCCATCTATAGGTTTCAGAGCCATGGAAACATGACCCATGGTTCTTTTCAGTGTTCTTTTCATTGTGCTTTCCCAGACTTTGACATTTCATCCATAACAGCAGGGTATGTTTTTAATGGGCTGGTAGAAAACATCACTCATATCCAAATATACGGTCACTGGTATATTTGTCATGCAACTTGGCCTTGCAGTCAGAGTTGAAAGCTGCTGCTGTCAAAGGAAATGTTTGGGTGACTCAGCCAAGAAAGCAGTTTATTGGTTTTGGCAGCAGAAAACAGGTGAATATTTCATGGAGGAGAGAGGTTTTAATCGTTGTTTATATAATCTGCCCAGCCATGGCCACGGTTGTTTAGATTGGTGAATTGAACAATATTTCATTCCTCATAAGCCTGCTGACTTCTGTTGATGGGTTGATGATGCCACTATTTTCTTTACATGATTGAGGTAAAGGACTCACTTCACCAGTATAGTCTCCAGCTCCCTGGAGGAGCAACATCTAGGGTTTGGAGCATCTGCACTAGACAAGCTCCTCCAGTCCTCTGCCAATTTAGCAGAAGCCTACAGAAAATTCCTGCTGCACCATTTTAATGATCTTGGAAGTCCACATGGCTCCAGTGACTCTGGCTAGAGGGCATTTCATCGCAAGAGCTTGCCTGTGTGTGTGAGTAGATTACAGCATGTCAAACACCCACTTTCCCAGGGAGGCTGGATGCACTGGATATGCGCAGGAAGGAGACCCAAGTCTACATTGCTGGGAAGGTCAGATGAATTGGTGTGACATCAGAAGCCATAGCATTTACAATTACAACATGCAGAACACGCTCACAAACACGCAAACACAGACACAGACACAGACATAGACACAGAAATTGGTCTGAAAAGCCAGGAGGTGTATTTTAAAAGGTGTTTCCTTAAAACACAGACTGTCAGGATTCCACTAGCTTTGTGACTTTGAGTAGCTCCCGTGTAGGAATGAACCTCAGTTTCCAGCGTATATTAGGGGGTTTGGAGAGTTGGCCTTTAAGCCATCATCCAGATTTGACATTCTGTGATGAAAAGAAAAACTCTGAAGCAAAGCTCTTTGATCATAGGACTAAGATGGGTAAGATGCAGATGGAGGAGGCTTTAGCAAAATGTCAGAGGGCAACAGGCATTTGTGTTCTATAGAATGACCCTAGGCTGACAAGCAGGAAGAAACTCCCACTTTGTTGGCCATATGGCCAAGTGCATGTCTGTGTCAATGAAACCAGAGCCACGCCTGCCTCACTTGGCACTAGGGAATGGCAGAGCTCACGAGAGAAGACACTATCTATACATATATGAGGGAAATGTGTTTGCATATATGCAGCACCAAAATGGCTTGCTCGATTCAGTCCGTGGTGATTCATGTACCCTTTACCATTTTTTATTATTATTACATTTTAAGTTCTGAGATACATGTGCAGAACATGTAAGTTTGTTACGTAGGGATACATGTGCCATGGCCATGGTGGTTTGCTGCACCTATAAACCCGTCATCTAGGTTTTAAGTCTTGCATGCATTAGGTATTTGTCCTAATGCTCTCCCTCCCCTTGCCCCCCATCCCCGACAGGTCCTGGTGTGTGATGTTCCCCTCCCTGTGTCCATGTGTTCTCATTGTTCAACTGGCACTTATGAGTGAGAACATGGGGTGTTTGGTTTTCTCTTCCTGTGTTAGTTTGCTGAGAATGATGATTTTCAGCTTCGTCTATATCCCTGCAAAGGACATGAACCCATTCGTTTTTATGGCTGCATAGTATTTCATGGTGTATACATGCCAAATTTACAATAAAAAAAACAAACAACCCCATCAAAAAGTGGGCAAAGGATATGAACAGATACTTCTAAAAAGAAGACATTTATGCAACCAAAAAATATATGAAAAAAAGCTCATCATCACTGGTCATTAGAGAAATGCAAATCAAAACCACACTGAGTTACCATCTCACAACAGTTAGAATGGCAAACATTAAAAAGTCAGGAAACAAATGTTGGAGAGGATGTGGAGAAATAGGAATGCTTTTACACTGTTGGTGGGAGTGTAAATTAGTTCAACTATTGTGGAAGACAGGATGGCGATTCCTCAAGGATCTGGAACCAGAAATACTATTTGACCCAGCAATCCTATTACCAGGTATATATACTTGAAGGATTATAAATTATTCTACTATAAAGACACATGCACACATGTGTTTATTGTAGCACTATTTACAATAGTGAAGACTTGGAACCAATCCAAATGTCCATCAATGATACACTGGATAAAGAAAATGTGGTACATATACCATCTTTTTTTTTTTCTTTGAGACAGAGTTTCACTCTATCGCCCAGAGGGCAGTGGTGCAATCTCAGCTCACTGCAACCTCCGCCCCACAGGTTCAAGTGATTTTCCTACAGCAGCCTCCTGAGTAGCTGGGATTACAGGTGAATGCCACCATGCCTGGCTAAATTTTGTAGTTTTAGTAGAAGCAGGTTTTCACCTTGTTGGCCAGGCTGGTCTCAAATTCCTGATCTCAGGTGATCCGCCCGCCTTGGCCTCCCAAAGTGCTGAGATTACAGGCGTGAGCCACTGCACCCTGCCCTGTTACCATCTTTATTGGGGTCATTATATAGAATACTGGCACTTCTAATAATAATAATCGAATTATCCTGTAGGAACGATTTTCTAATAGTAAGTCTCTTCCTGTAATACTGGAACTTCTGATAGCTCCATTTGTTGTTGCCTGACACGTGCCAAGCACATGCCAAGCATTAAAGTTCATTATCTCATTTAATCCTCACAAGCCGACAAAGAATGTGTCATTTACCACATTTTGCATTTGAGGAAATGAAGACTTAGGAAAGCTAAGACGCTTGTGTGAGGTTTCTCCCCTGACTGGACTCGGCACCTTAATCCCACCCGGGTCTTTACGAAGCTCAGGAAGCTGAACATATTCTCCATATTGAAAAGAGTGACTCCAGAGCAAGAAAATCATTCATACTCCTGGATTAGACTCCTTTTCATCGCTTCCTATATCATTTTAACAGTGGATCCCATTTTCTCAGGACCCCACAGATACTGAAGTTTTGTGAGGAACTGCTACAAGGCTGTCTCCCCCTCACCTCCCCTTCTCCTCCATCTTCCCAACTCCTCCCATCCCACCCCCTCCCTGTCTCTCCTCTCACTTCTCATCTCCCCCTCTGCTCTGGTCCCCGGAGACACCTCTAGCAATGATATATGGGCTGTGGATAGGTGGTGCAGGGCAGGGGAGCTCTGAATTAGTTTGACTCTCATTTGCTCACCACAGCAACCCTGTGATGTGGGCAGAGTACAATTTTTAATCCCATTTTTAGAGGTGAAATTGGAATTTTTCATCTATATTTAAAATATAAATATAAAAGAATATAAAAGTATACACCCGGTAATAGGATTTCTTTTGTATTTTGACTCCCTCCTAAATGGAGTCAGCTCCTGCCAATTTTTGTTCTGTGGGAAACAGCTTTGTCTTGCAGGTGTGGAAGAGTAAGTCATCCAACGGTCCCAACTGACTCTCACCCACTGCGCCCACTGCGGTCACTCCCAGGGGCCCTTTAGTGGGGAAAGTGCAGTTTTGAAATGGGCCAGATTAATTTAGCAATTTCCATTATTCATTTTCAGTTTAGCTTAGCCAGTCCCATTATTCATTTTCGAAACTTCCTAGAGCTCTGTACTTTTCCTGAACTTCCAGTGTAACTTTCAGCTCTGAGGACAGTTGTCTAGGTGGTCAAGACATGAGGAAGTCACTGCTTCTCTGTCTCATGCACTGGCTTGCCCTAGTCCCCTAGTACGTGCCTACAGAGGGTCACCTGGCTACACCCCTGCTCACCTGCATGACTCGGCTGCCTGTGCAGGCACCCCCTGTACACACTCTGTGACACTGCCATATACCATACATACACACACATACATGTGTTCCATCTCTACTTGACCATGAGGTGAACTATATTTTCAGTCATAATGATGCTTTATGTGTATGCACATGCATGTGTGTGTGGGGGGTATGTGTGTATATACATATATATGTGTGTGTATATTATAACCATGGCACCCTTGCATACGTCCACATAGGCCACACACACAGGTAAGGCTTTAATTGCTGATCTAAGTCTTGGTAGAACACCTTGTCATCTCCTATCTCCTCTGTCTCTCTTCTCACTTCCCCATCTCTCTCATTCCCCGCTTACCTCCCCATGTCCCCCAACCGCCCTCACATCCCCATCTCTCCCATCTCCTCCGGCCCCCCTTACCTCCCCATCTCCTCCATCCCCCCTTACATCCCCATCTACCCGATCCCCCCTCATCTCCCCCATCTCCCYGTCCCCCCTCACATCCCCATCTCCCCATCCCCATCTCACCTCATCTGCCCCATCCCCCTCACCTCCCATCACCCCTCACCTCCCATCCCCCTCTCACCCCCATCTTCCCCATCCCCTCTCTCCTCCATCTTCCCCATCCCCCCTCATCTCCCATCCCCCTCTCACCCCCTATCTTTCCCATCCCCTCTCACCTCCATCTTCCCCATCCCCCCTCACCTCCCATCCCCCTCTCACCCCCTATCTTTCCCATCCCCTCTCCCCTCCCATCCTCCCCTCACCTCCCTCTTCCCCATCCTGCCTCACCTCCCATACCCCTCACCCCCATTTCCCCATCCCCCCACCTCCATCTTCCTCATCCCCCCTCACCTCCCATCCCCCTCACCTCCATCTTCCCCATCCCCCCTCACCTCCCATCTCTCTCATCCCCCCAGCCTCCATCTTTCCCATTCTCCTCTTACCCCCATGTCTCCCATCTCCCTCTCACTTCCATCTCCCCCATCCTCCTCTCACCTTCTTCTCCTCCTGTCTCTCCTCTCACCTCCCCATCTCCCCTCATCCCCCTCTTACCTCCCTGTCTTCCCTGGAGGCTGTCATGAGACTGTTTCTTGTCCTCTCCCTAGTTCTGATGAAGAGGAAGGCCTTAGTTCCTGCCCCCCAGGGTACAGCTGCAGCCTGCAAGCCCTCAGCTATAGTCTGGGCCTGGCTCCTCATCCAAGGGGTCTGATCATTCAGGCTGCTGTCATCTGACCACTTCTGACTCAGTGTCTCCTGGCTGAGGCACAAGGAACCAACACCTTTGGCTGCTCTACTTTTGCAGTTTGTGCGAGTAATGAGAGGTCTTTACCTGAAAAGAATTCCTTGTCCTTAAGAGTTAAATCTGCCAGCTCTTGGTCCTGGTCTTTTCCTGGTGCTTGTCAATGTGTATGTGCCTGTGTGTGTATGTGTGTGTGTGTGTACATGTGTGTATATATCTGTATGTGTATATGTACACGTGTGTGTGTGTGTGTGTGTGTGTGTGTGTGTGTGTGTGTGTGTGTGTGTTTTAAACAAAAAAGAGACAGTCTTGCATCCCATCTCGTCCCCCTGCCCAGGCCTTTTTCTTAAGGCTGTCCTCTTTAGCCTTTTCTGTGCTTAGTGTATCTCTTCATAAATCTAAGAACATGAAAATATTTCCATGTCTTGTTCCCCAGCTCCAGGCCAGTGCTCATGAGATGTTTGAGGACTCAGCTCCCTGAACACAGCACTCCTGACACTTCCAACGTGAACCTTTTCCAAAAGGTCACAGCTTATTTATCAGCCACTTATACAGTGCTCATGATTGCAGGCCTTGTCTGAGAACTGTACAAACGTTAACTCATTTCATCTTCGTAACAACCTCGAGGTAGATGCTCTTGCTAATTATCCTTTATAGATGAGGAGAAAAAGCAACGGAGAGCTTAACTAAGTTGCTCAAGGCAATGAAGCAATTAGGTTCCAGGGCTGGGATTTGAACCCAGGCTGGCTGGCACCAGAGTATGGGCCTGGAACCACTCACCTACAGAGAATTTCTTCCTTGTCCTATGGTTTTGTTAATTTAAATGGCATGTGGTTACCTCCACTGCTTGTACTTTCATTAGGTTTTCCTAATAAAAGATGAAAATATTTCTCTCTCTCATTCCTACCTTTTGCCTCTGTCAGTTTTACTTTTTGTTGAGGTTTTAACAATCTCAGTCTGTTTTGCAATCATAATTATGTCTTCCATACTTTTTCTATGGCTGGATTCAAAAGTTTAAAAGTTAAGTAATAATATTAACATTGTTATGACTGAAAATATTGTACATTTCATGGTAAAGTAGTCCGCCAGAATTGTATCTCTGTATGGGCGCCCAATATAATCCCTGGATGACAAATGTTCGTAGCATTCAGATAAAATATGTTGTTTTTTCATTCTGCATCAATGGCTTAAAATATGGCATATTTGGCCTTGCGTTTATTTGGGCCCCTGTTTTCAGTGCTTTCTTGGAGTTTTAATTGCCTTTCTTGTTGCTATTGTCAAAAAAATAATACTATGCCTTCAACACATCCTTGAGTTCCTCCAAAGCCTCAATATAACACCAATGGCCTGAAATGCTCTGTCTTCCCCCCTGAGATTTCCTTCCTTGAGTCTTCTGATTTGCTGCTACAATCTCAAAGATTGTTCTCTTGATAAGCTGCAGAGCTGTCATCTTCAGATGTATTTACAGCCTCTCTGGTTTGCCTTCCTGTCTTCAGGACCTCCTTTCTTTTTTACATTTCTGGCTACCTTCCTGGAGTATCCTCAAGTGGCGCTGGCTGCCAAGGGTGTCTTCAGTCCTCTTGGTACGGAGCTGCGGTTCAGATACCTCCTCTGGATCCCCAGTGGCTCTGCACAATTGACAGAATTTACGTTTTTCCTCCAATGAATTGCTCTTTCACCTTTGTCAGAAGTCAGCTGGGCATATTTATGTGGGGCTATTTCTGAATTCTCTATTCTGTTCCATTTGTCTATTTCAGAGTGTGTCCTCACTCACAGTCTCCATTAGTCCTTCATGACAGGCTGAAATCGGTGTTGTGATTCCAGTTTCACTGACATAGATGCCAATGCTGAAAGGGCTTTAGTGCACGGCCAGTCAAGAGGGCATTTTCTGTTCCTCATTCCCATGCTCATCCCATGTTCATCTGTAGCATACAAATGCCAGCTGTCCTCTGATATTTCAGTCACTATTTCTTTAGTAATGAACACACAATGTCAAAAGCTAGAACAGAAGATATAAGGAGACAAGATAACATCCCACAGTCAACTCTGAATGCTGAACTATGTATAATTACAGATAGCATTTGCTGCAGAGAATTTGGACAGGAGCAGAAACACAGTTCTCAGTCTAATTGCTGGTTGTGCATTGACCCAAAGCACATGCTGATATTTGTCCAATTCACAGATGTCAGCATGGTCATTATAATGAGACTGGCGTCTAGAATGCTGTTGTTGTAGGCATGCAGTAAGTGGCATGGAGGGACAAGACACAAAGTGCTCAGCCCAAAAGCCTCTCCCCACTTCCATGGAGAAGCCCTAGAAGCCAAGGAAACTGCCCCAGCAAGCATGGGGGTGCCGTGTGAATCAGCTCTTCCAGCAGCGATCAATACTGTGGACGCAGGCAGCTGGAAGGAAGAGCTCCTCTGGCTGGAGTTTATTTTCTTCTGTATCTCCCTTGGTAAAGTCTAAAAACAAAACACAGGCTAGTTTTACTGTAGGGAAGAAGAGAGAAGGCATGAGAGTATTTTCTTTTTTATTCCTCAATTCCAGTGGCAGTTGGCACACATCATACTTTTTCTGATTAATGTTATTTTCCTTTTGGAAGTATTGGCTTAACTTTGTCCTCTCAATTAAATAAAAGATGTGAAGTTTGGACAGCTTCTTAAATAGCCTTGAAATTGTGTTATAAATAGATACAGAATCTAAAACCAAGAAACTTATTGTTTAGAAACCCTCTGTTTTACCTGAATTATAAATGGAAAAACAATTAGTAACATACAGATTGTTTTCATCTAGACATTAGCCAGTGTTCTCTGATTTACTCACACTTTTAAGTTTCTCAAAGCAAGACATGTAAAACAAATGTGAATCATATATTATGCATTCTAACCGTGGAATGTCTTTAAATTTGTGCATAATAAAAGCTTTATGTGCTTATTTTTTGCAATCTGAAAAGTGTTAATATATTAACTGTTTTATATTAATTCAGTTAAAATGATGTATGTATTACAATTCAGAAATTTCTGCAAAATTCCTTCTTGAATTACCTGACAGTCCCTAATTCACACCTTGAGGCCAGATGATTCTAAGCTGGGCAGGGTGGTGAATCCATCCCACAGCCAAACCGTGAAGTGTGGCTCCGTACCGTTAGTGAACCCTAGACCTCAATTTCTCATGCCACTGTGAAATTTTCTGCAAGTCCAATTTTATGAGGAGAGACATATCCCAGATTTTCACTTTTGAAATAAACTTCCTTATAGATTTACAGAGAACACTGCCAAGAAACTGCGTTCTAATGCATTGTCATCCTTAGAGGCCAGCCTTGCTTTGGGAAATGTCCACTAAAGGATGCACTTAGAGGAATTCAGACATCTTTAGATCTCTGGATCCCATCCAAGTTGCACACAGGCCCATTTGGCACTGATCTGCTCCAGCTTTCCCACAGGGCTCTGGAAGGGCTCCAGGAGCTCATTTAGGCTCTACCTTGACACGAGAGTCTGCACCAGAAAGAACCATGAAAGAGACCAGCTTCAGACACCAGAGTTGCAAAAGAGAGCTAGAGAAGATGGGCAGGGAGGAGAGTGTCTGCCCTGGAGTTTGACCCAGACACCTGGGAAGCCCACTGGGGCAGGGAGCCTCACTTCTCAACCACAAGGAGGGAAGGGCCAGGCATTCAGCAGAGGATCCCAGGTATGGGTGTTTAAGGCCCACCGAACACCCAGCTGCCAGAGCACTCCATAAACTGATAAGGATTGCCACAGAAAATAAGAAACATAATGTGTGTTCATCTATGTGCACATACACAAAAGAAATTCATAGAAAGAGGCGATTTATCTCAATAGCAGTGAGGAGACAGAAGGAAACCTGAGTTGTAATTCCCTGACACAAATTTATGGTGCATGACCCTTAGCAAGTCTCTGATATCCTCTGTGCCTCAGTTTCCTCATCTGTGCAGTGAGGGTACGTATGACGAAGTACCTTAGGTCTCATCTAGTTTTTCCGTTTATCTGGACTTAAGAACACTGGGAGGGGTCACACTTCTGACTGCCATGTCAGTTACAAAGCATTGGTAAATCATAGAGTATTGGAAGCAGAAATAAGTGGTAGGGATATGTAGCCAAAATGTATGTGCACTTTCCTTTCAAGGAAGATAAATTGTGACTCTCAAGCCTTTTCTGCCTGTAGGCTACAAGCCTCCCTTCACGGAATATTAGCAACTGCTAAGTGCAGGTTAAAAATAAGAAACTCGGAGGATCGATCCAAGATGGCCGTTTAGGAACAGCTCAGGATTGCAGCTCCCAGTGAAAGCGTGAGTGGACGCCGCATTTTTATTGCCCACAGGCTAGGAAATTCCCAGGTGGAGGAGCTCCACAGGTCACCAGCACGGCTGTTTCGATCAGTGCGGCTGTGCCGGCCAGTGCCGCTGCTTTGCCCCATGCGGCTGCTTTGTCGGCGGTTCTCCATACAAAATACACCGGTCCAGGTGCCCTTTTGGCTGGCGATTGGAGCCACAGGAAGTCACCCATTCATCTGTTGAAAAAGGGGACTGAGCAGGGAACCAGGACTGTAGATTCCAGGGCAAAAAAAGCACCCGAACCTCAGTGCTGCTGTTTAAGCCAGCACAGTGAGTTGTCACACGGGAAAAAACACACACCGAGGTGTCTCTTCAACAGGCGACCGGAACAACAACTTAAAAAGAAAAAAAAAAAAAGGATCTGAGGCAGGGAGGCAAGCAATCACGCTCGGCTGGTCCCACTCCCACAAAAGAACAGCAATCAGAAACTCTGGATTGAGAGTTTCACAGCAAGTGCAGCTGAACCCGGGACTGTCCAGCTCTGTGGGGTAGGGGCGTCCGCCATTACCGAGGCAGCCCGCCACTACAGAGTTAGTCAGCCAATGCTGAGGCAGCCGGCCACTGACAAGGCAACCCGACGTTGCTGAGGCAGCCTGCCGTTGCCAAGGCAATAGGCCACTACAGAGAGACTCTGCCTTAACAGAGGCGGGCCACTCTTGCCAAGGCAGTTCTAACTACACCCACATAAACAGGAATGCAGGGAAATTCCCTGGGCAGCTGGACGGAGCCCACAGCAGCTCAGCAAAGCCTCTACAGGCAGACAGTGACTAGGCTGCCTCTTTGCTGGGCAACTCTGAAGAAAAAAAAAGAAGGCAGCAGCATAACCGAAACTCACAAAGCCCTAAATCCCTGGGACAGGGCACCTGGGAACGAAAAGCACTTTATGAGTTCTGCTGCAGCAGACCTAAACATTCCTGCCCAGCAGCTCTGAATATATGACGGAGCTCACAGCTCAGCATTTGAGCTCCTATAAAGAAGAGACTAGCTCCTCAAGCAGCTCCCTGAACCCTATATATCCAAAGAGCCACCTCATAAAGGAGAGATCAGATTGACACTTGGCGGGTATCCTTCTGAGACAAAGATAGCAGAAGAAGAAAACTGGTAACAACCTTTACTGTTCTGCAGCTGCTGCAGGTGAATCCCAGGCAAGCAGGGCCTGGAGTGGACCTCAGCAGACCTACAGCAGAGGGGCCAGACTGTCAGAAGGAAAACCAAGAAACGGAAATAACCTCATCATCAACAAACAGAACGTCCACTCAGAGACCTAATCTGAAAGCCAGCAACTACAAAGATGAAAGGTGGATAAATCCATAAAGATGGGAAGGAACCAGAGCAAAAAGGATGAAAACACCCGAAACCAGAACACCTCTTCTCCTACAAGGGATCACAACTCCTCACCAGCAAGGGAACAAGGTTGGATGGAGAACGAGTGTGATGAAATGACAGAATCAGACTTCAGAAGGTGGGTAGTAAGAAACTTCTGTGAACTTAAAGAACATGTACTAACCCAATGCAAAAAAACTAAGAACCTTGAAAAAAGATTTGATGAAATGCTAACGCGAATGGACAAAATAGAAAGGAACATAAGGGAATTGATGGAGCTGAAAAACGCAACACGGGAACTTCGTGAAGCATGTACAAGTATCAACAGCCGAATTGACCAAGCAGAAGAAAGGATATCAGAGGTCAAAGATCAACTCAATGAAATAAAATGGGATGGCAAGAATAGAGAAAAAAGGGTAAAAAGGAATGAATAAAGTCTCCAAGAAATGTGGACTATGTGGAAAGACCTAATCTACGTTTGATAGGCGTACCTGAATGCGACAAAGAGAATGAATCCAAGCTGGAAAATACTCTTCAGGATATTATCCAGGAAAACTTCCCCAAACTAGCAAGACAGGCAAGTATTCAAGTCCAGGAAATACAGAGAACACCACAAAGATATTCGTCAAGAAGAGCAACCCCAAGGCACATAATCGTCAGATTCACCAGGGTTGAAATGAAAGAGAAAATACTAAGGGCAGCCAGAGAGAAACGTTGGGTTACCCACAAAGGGAAGCCCATCAGACTCACAGCAGATCTCTCAGCAGAAACCCTACAAGCCAGAAGAGAGTGGGGGCCAATATTCAACATCCTTAAAGAAAAGAACTTTCAACCCAGAATCTCCTATCCAGCCAAACTAAGCTTCATAAGTGAAAGAAATATAAAATCCTTTGTGAACATGCAAGTACTCAGAGATTTGGTCACCACCAGGCCAGCTTTACAAGAGCTCCTGAAAGAGGCTCTACACATATAAAGGAACAAACAGTACCAGCCACTCCAAAAACATGCCAAATGGTAAAGAGAATCAACACAATGAAGAATCTGCATCAACTAATGGGCAAAACAGCCAGCTAGCACTAAAATGGCAGTATCAAATTCACACTTAACAATATTAACCCTAAATGTAAATGGACTAAATGCCCCAATCAAAAGACACAGACTGGCAAATTGGATAAAAAGCCAAAACCCATCTCTGTGCTGTATCCAGGAAACCCATCTCACATGCAAGGACACACAAAGGCTCAAAATAAAGGGATGGAGGAAGATTTACCAAGCAAATGGAGAGCAAAAAAAAGCAGGAGTTGAAATTCTCATCTCTGATAAATTAGACTTTAAAGCAACAAGATCAAAAGAGACAAAGAAGGACATTACATAATGGTAAAAGGATCAATGCAACAAGAAGAGCTAACGATCCTAAATATATACGCACCCAACACAGGAGCACCCAGATACATAAGCCAAGTTCTTAATGACTTACAAAGAGACTTAGACTCCCAAACAATAATAGTGGGAGACTTTAACACCCCATTGTCAACATTAGACAGATCAACCAGACAGAAAATTAACAAGGATATCCAGGACTTGAACTCAGACCTGGACCAAGCAAACCTAATAGACATTTACAGAGCTCTCCACCCCAAATCCACAGAATATACATTCTTCTCAGCACCACATCACACCTACTCTAAAATCGACCACATAATTGGGAGTAAATCACTCCTCAGCAAATGCAAAAGAACGGAAAACATAACAAACAGTCTCTCAGACCGCAGTGAAATCAAGTTAGAACTCAGAATTCAAAAACTAATGCAGAACCGCACAGCTTCATGGAAACTAAACAACTTGCTCTTGAATGTTGACTGGATAAACAATGAAATGAAGACAGTAATAAAGATATTCTTCGAAACCAATGAGAATGAAGACACAACATACCAGAATTTCTGGGACACATTTAAAGCATTCTCTAGAGGAAAATATATAGCAATAAGTGCCCACATGAGAAGCAGGGAGAGACCAAAATCGACACCCTATCGTCAAAACTGAAAGAGCTAGAGGAGCAAGATAAAAAAAACTCAAACTCTAGCAGAAGACAAGAAATAGCTAAGATCAGAGCAGAACTGAAGGAGATAGAGACACAAAAAACCCTTTAAAAATTCAATAAATCCAGGAGCTGGTTTTTTGAAAAGATCAACAAAATAGACAGACCACTAGCCAGATTAATACAAAAGAAAAGAGAGAATAACCAAATAGATGCAATAAAAAATGATAAAGGGGATATCACCACAGATTCCACAGAAATTCAAACCATCATCAGAGATTATTACAAACAACTCTATGCACATAAACTAGTAAATCTGAAAGAAATGGATAAATTCCTGGACACTTGCCTCCTGCCAAGCCTAAACCAGGAAGAAGCCGAAACGCTGAACAGACCCATAACAAGGTCTGAAGTTGAGGTAGCAATTAAGAGCTTACCACCCAAAAAAAGCCCAGGTCCAGATGGGTTCACAGCCGAATTCTACCAGACAGACAAAGAGGAGCTGGTACGATTCCTTCTGAAACTATTCCAAACAATACAAAAAGAGAGAATTCTTCCCAAATCATTTTATAAGACCAAAATCATCCTGATTCCAAAACCCGGCAGAGACTCAACAAGAAAAGAAAACTTCAGGCCAATATCCATGATGAACATAGATGCAAAAATCTTCAATAAAATACTGACAAGCCGATTGCAACAGCACATCAAAAAGCTTATCCACCATGAACAAGTAGGCTTCATCCCGGGGATGCAAGGCTAGTTCAACATGTGCAAGTCTATAAACATAATTCACCATATAAACAGAACCAAAGACAAAAACCACATGATTATCTCAATTGATGCAGAGAAGGCCTTTGACAAAATTCAACAGCCCCTTATGCAAAAAACCCTCAATAAGCTAGGTATTGATGGAACATATCTCAAAATAATAAAAGCTATTTACGAGAAACCAACAGCCAATATCATACTGAATGGGCAAAAACTGGAAGCATTCCCCTTGAAATGTGGCACTAGACAAGGATGCCCTCTCTCACCACTCCTATTCAATATAGTACTAGAAGTTCTAGCCAGAGCAATCAGGCAAGAAAAAGAAATAACGGGCATTCAAATAGGAAAGGAGGAAGTCAAATTGTCTCTATTTGCAGACGACATGATTGTATATCCAGAAGACCCCATCGTCTCAGCCCAAAATCTCCTGAAGCTGATAAGCAACTTCAGGAAAGTCTCAGGATACAAAATGAATGTGTAAAAATCACATGCATTCCTATACACCAATAACAGACTTAAAGAGAACCAAATAAAGAGCAAACTTCCATTCACAGTAGACACAAAGAGAATAAAATACCTAGGAATACAACTAACAAGGAACGTAAAGCACCTCTTCAAGGAGAACTACAAGCCACTGCTCAACGAAATAAGAGAGGACACAAACAGATGGAGAAACATTCCACGTTCATGGTTAGGAAGAATCAATAGCGTGAAAATGGCCATACTGCCCAAAGTAATTTACAGATTCAATGCTATCCCCATCAAGCTACCAATGACCTTCTTCACAGAACTGGAAAATATCACCTTAAACTTCATATGGAACCAAAAGAGAGCCTGCATAGCCAAGTCAATTCTAAGCAAAAAGAACAAAGCGGGAGGCATCACACTACTGGACTTCAAACTATACTACAAGGCTACAGTAATCAAAACAGCATGGTACTGGTACCAAAACAGAGATATAGACCAATGGAACAGAACAGAGGTCTCAGAGGCAACACAACATATCTACAACCATCTGATCTTTGACAAACCAGACAAAAACAAGCAATGGGGAAAGGAGTCCCTGTTCAATAAATGGTGTTGGGAAAACTGGATAGCCATGTGCAGAAAGCAGAACCTGGACCCCTTCCTGACACCTTACACTAAAATTAACTCCAGATGGATTAAGGACTTAAACATAAGACCTAACACCATAAAAACCCTAGAAAAAAATCTAGGCAAAACCATTCAGGACATAGGTGTAGGCAAGGACTTCATGAGCAAAACATCAAAAGCATTGACAACAAAAGCCAAAATAGACAAATGGGACCTAATCAAACTCCACAGCTTCTGCACAGCAAAAGAAACAGTCATTAGAGCACATCGGCAACCAACAGAATGGGAAAAAATTTTTGCAGTTTACCTATCTGACAAAGGGCTGATATCCAGAATTTACAAAGAACTAAAACAGATTTACAAGAAAAAAACTAACAAGCCCATTCAAAAGTGGGCAAAGGATATGAACAGAAACTTTACAAAAGAAGACATACATGAGGCCAACAAACATATGAAAAAATGCTCATCATCACTGGTCATCAGAGAAATGCAAATCAAAACAACATTGAGATACCATCTCACGCCAGTTAGAATGGCGATCATTAAAAAATCTGGAGACAACAGATGCTGGAGAGGATGTGGAGCAATAGGAACACTTTTACACTGTTGGTGGGAGTGTAAATTAGTTCAACCATTGTGGAAGACAGTGTGGCGATTCCTCAAGGACCTAGAAACAGAAATTCCATTTGACCCAGCAATCCCATTACTGGGTATATATCCAGAGGATTATAAATCGTTCTACTATAAGGACACGTGCACATGAATGTTCATTGCAGCACTGTTTACAATAGCAAAGACCTGGAACCAACCCAAAGCCCATCGATGATAGACTGGACAGGGAAAATGTGGCACATATACACCATGGAATATTATGCAGCCATCAAAAACGATGAGTTTGGGTCCTTTGTAGGGACATGGATGAACCTGGAAACCATCATTCTCAGCAAACTGACAGAAGAGCAGAAGATCAAACATCGCATGTTCTTACTCATAGGCGGGTGTTGAACAATGAGAACACTTGGACACAGGGAGGGGAGCACTACACACTGGGGTCAGTTGGGGGGAAATAGGGGAGGGATGGTGTGGGGTGGGGAGCTGGGGAGAGATAGCAAGGAGAGAGATGCCAGATGTAGGTGATGGGGAGGAAGGCAGCAAATCACACTGCCACATGTGTACCTATGCAACAATCTTGCATGTTCTTCACATGTACCCCAAAACCTAAAATGCAATAAAATAAATGGGGAAAAAAAAGTTACCTCCCAGTATTTGATGGCCACTAGGTACTAAATTAATGAATAATAATTAATTTTATAATGCATGTTACATTTCCTATGACTTAATTTAAATAAAAACTTAAGTATATTAAAAAAAAAAACTCAATTAAGTCAATCATTTGAAAATAAAGTTGAAATGCCAGATGTAGGTGATGGGGAGGAAGGCAGCAAATCACACTGCCACGTGTGTACCTATGTAACAATTTTGCATGTTCTTCACATGTACCCCAAAACCTAAAATGCAATAAAATAAATAAATGGGAGAAAAAATAAAAATAAATAAATAAATAAATAAATAAAAATAAATATAAATATAAAAAAAAGAAAATAAAGTTACTAGCAAGTCAATAAAAAAAATTGAATATCCAAGACAATAAGCAAAAGATCTGAACAGGGAATTTACCAAAGGTGCATATGCCCAATTAACATGCAAATATTTACTCTTAACGGCTATCATGTTAATGCTAATTAATAGAATATTATATCATTAGGTTACCAGTGAAATGAAATGAATTAGCCAACTACTGTAGAACTGTAAATTACTTCCATTTTTAATTTTCAGAGAGAAAGTAGGCATTATAAAACAAGAGCTTTAAACGTTTTTTTTGTTTATTTATTTTACTTTAGGTGCATACTGTATCTGGCATTTCTCCCCATGTTATCCCTCCCCAGTCTTCCCTCCCTCCCTACTCCCCCGTCTCTCTCCTACCCCCTCCAACTGCCCCCAGTGTGTGGTGCTCCTCTCCCTGAGTCCATGTGTTCTCGTTGTTCAACACTCACCTAAGAGTGAGAACATGCGGTGTTTGGCTTTCTGTTATTGTGTCAGTTTGCTGAGAATGATGGTTTCCAGATTCATCCAGGTCTCTACAAAGGACACAAACTCATCGTTTTTTATGGTTGCGTAGTATTCCATGGTGTATATGTACCACATTTTCTTTGTGCAGTCTATCACTGATGGGCATTTGGGTTGGTTCCAGGAAATGTTTTAAATGCTTTAAAGCCCTTTGACTTGGAAATTCTGTTTTTCAAAATGTATTCTGAAGACACATTCATACATGTGTATTAAATTTATGTGATAATGTTCATAATAAAAAACAAAACAATTTAATAATTACATTTATTTCGACACACCCAAATATTGTCATTAAAACTTTTGCTTTTGAAAAACATTCAATAATATTGGAAATGCTACAATGTAAAATGAGAATAGAAAGATATATATATATACCATTTATATGTATGTATATTACATATAAATAATATGATACCAATTCTGTAATTATAAAGACGAGTATGGCATGTGGTTTTATTTTATTTTACTTTACTCTGTTTTCCAAATTCCCAACAATAAACATATATTTCTACCATAACAGTAAATATTATTTTTAAATGGATCAATGTTGTAAAACCCTTCAGCTGTATCTACGCCATCTTAACATCCGCCCCATCTGTGACTGATCAATTCTACTCCTAGGCAAATGGTCAACAAATCTCATATTCTGAAACATTCACAGTAGTGTTACTTATAATACCCTGAGGCTGAAAACTATCCAAATTCTTATTAGTAACACAATAAATTAATAAATGGTGGTCTATTCCCACAACAGGGTACACACAGTAATGAGAGTGAGTGATGCACAGCTGTGTGCAACGACACAGATCAACTCACCAATAGCGTGTAAAGCTCAGTGACAGAAACCAGATAGAAAAGACACATGCTTTATCATTCAATTTCTATAAGTTATAAAAACTGGCCTAATTAATCTAAGTTGCTGGTTACTCTCAGGAGATGGAAACTGCAAGAAATTGCAGGGGCTTATGGGGTGTCATGTACACAGTGTCTCCATCTGGGTGTGTGTAGTTGGTAAAACTCCATGCAAATGTGTACCTCTGTGCCCTTTTCTGTGTGCTTATTATATCTCCACAAGATGTTTTAAAATGAATTAATAGAATGCTCAGTTTATATGAAGACAGCAGTAGGGAAAGAAAGGAGGAAGGGGAAAGGACCAAGGGTGAGACCCAGCGCGTTGCCCAGAACCTGCGAGCACAGCTCTTACAGTCGAGGAAGCGAGGGGTTGGGGCGGCTCACTACCTGCCTGGGGTGGAGGCAGAGGAAGACACTGGCTCCTGCCCTGGCCCCACTGCCGCATGCTTGCCTGAGCACACTCACTTTGAGAACCCTTATCTCTGTGTGTTTACCCCACCATTCCCCGTATCTGGAAGACTTCTGTTTCCCAAATCTGTATGTGGCTCACTCCATTCAGGCCTTTGTTCAAGAATCATCTTCTCCAAAGAGCCATTCGCTGATCGTTTATTTAAAATAAAGAACCTCCCATCAACCTTACACTCAGGCACTAATCCCCAAACCTTCTTTATTTTTGCTCATAAGAATTATTGCCATATGTGAAGTGTAGACACTCAGATACATATATACACACACATATGTGTAGGTGTATATATGTATATGTATGTCCATGTATGAATATATGGTAGAGCAGATGTATAAAAGTAGACATTTATGTATGCATAAATATGTATACACACATATACACACAGATGTGGACAGAGGTATGAGTGGTATAGGTAGTATAGGCATAGGAATAGAGAGATACAGATAATAGTTACAGAGATACATATATGTGCATATATGTGTGTGTGTGTGTATTTGCCTTCCTAGAATGTAAATTTCATAGGGAAAAAATTTTATCTTCTTCCACTATCCTTTACCTAACGCCTTGAATAGTTTCCAAAACATCAAAGTGCTCATTAAATCCTTGTTGACAGAATATTATTACCCTTGTCCCCGTTATTCCTAAGCCACACTGGTGAAGGTGAAGCTGTTGATGGCATCATAAATGTAAACGCCCTCTCTTGGTGACTCTCGCATGTGCTTGTGTGCTCTCGCACTCTCTCCCGCTCTCTCTCCCGAGGACAGTCCAACAGCCCAGCAGCATTCTGAGCAGAGTGAGGCCTTTGCAGCTTCCCAGGATAATTGGAAGCAGACACAGCCACAGCACACTCTAAAGTTGAGAAAGTGGTTGTTTGAAGAATGTTTGAGCCCCAAGTGCCTTTGTATTTTTGTTGAGCAATCTGAGCTGCTGGGCACATTTTCACACAAAGGGTCAGGTCCACACTTTTCAAGAACTCCACTTGAGAAATAGTAGGTGAACAAGGGTCAAGATAATTTGAGTCCATATGGACCTCTTCAGTATATGGAACTGGCATAAAATGTTGTAAAGCATTCTCACAGGCTTATGTATAGTCGAGATTCAGAAATTCCCCGTGTTTGGTTCACATGTGATTTCCTTACTTATATTGAATTACCGAAGCTCAGAGGCTGCATTCAGAATAACTGGTTGCAGCTGACTGTGTGCAACTGGTCTGTCCCAGTTCTGGAAGATAATGTTAAAAATTTACTTCTATGTCAACTTTGCAGCTCCAAAAACTGCCTCATTTGGCTTTGCCACAACCCACTGAGTTGGGCAGAAAAGGCTCTATGAGCTTCCCTTCTGCCAACATGGATCGAAGTTCAAAAGTGCAGAATGTTGTTTGCCCATTTGTGTTCCCATTAGGACAGTTGCCTCATATGGCCAAATACATTCTTGGTCCTCACCTGTTGTGATCAGAGGACTAATGAATAGTGCAGTTGAGCCTCAAGTCTTTCCATTTTAAGGTAACAACGAAATCTTTAATATTCTACACGGTTTTCCTTTTCTCACCCACTCTGTCCTTCCACTTCACAATCCATTCAGACTCTGCACGTCTGTACTTCAAGAGTTCCTACAGTTCCCATGAGTTTGCATCTCCTTAAACAAGACAAAACCCAGGCTGAGAAGGGCAGAGAATCTCACTTCTTAGTAAGATTCCAGCCTTATTCTTAGTGAGGTTATCTGGGCACCATTTATTTTTGTGCCTCTGCCAAACAGCTCCATAGCTAATAATATGGAGGATTCTATGACATTTCCCGAAGTCCCTAAAAGCTTCATTAGTTGACACACATTCAGGGTGTGTTTGACTTGATCATGCACATCTGGGTTCCTAGATTGTGTCTATAGAAACTTTGAACATTTTAGTAATTAATTTCCTTAAAAGGTCAATTCTTTTTATCTTATTCCCCAGGCAGGCTGTGCTGCTCACCGATCCCCTGACCCTTGATTCCCGGTTTTATCTGTGTCTCCAGCTCACTGCTCTGCACTCCTGAGGCTGTGCCGCTGTCTGGCATCTGGCTCTAGGAGATGGCCTGTGCCTCGCCAACACTCCTACACCTACCGGACCAGGCCTAGTTTCGGCACAGCCCCATTTGGACTCTGTCTTGGCTCAGGCTGCTTCCTTGCTTCTATTCCTCCTTGCCCAGGTTTCGGTTTGCGGCAACCTCACCTCCCCTCGCAGCATCCCCAAGCACGGTCCAGTGAGTCATGCGGGCTGAACATGCAGGGAGAAGTCACTGCACTGGGCAAAGAACCAGTGTGGACACTTTCACTTACCACCCACAGCATCTGTTTATTCCTAATCAGAGCACTTTCCTCATTGCCGTTTTTGTCATCTACTCACATGTCCAGCACCCAGCACTTTGTATAAAACATTCTGGTGAAGAATAATCAGCTTTTAAGTTTATTCCCAAAGGCCAGATCCTGTGCTTGAGAAAGATGATGAATTCAGGATGTTGTTACCTATGGGTTTGGCCCATTAAATATGATCTTTTTATTATCCTTAGAAAGGCAGGAATAAATAAACAAACACAAGCCTGTTCCTACTTAGAGCTGGATGGCTGGTCTCTATAAAGCAGCCCAATGCAATCCTTCTTTTACTGCGCAGTACTCAGGAAGCACTGAGGCATTTCTCTATCATTAAATCCAACTGCCCTATTCCTCCCACTGGTCTGCAGGGCACAATAGAAGCTCTGAAGGGGAACCTCTCCTCTCAGCCCCAATTCTATGTTCAGCCCACCTCTACTGCATATACTCTGATAGGCCATCCATAGAGGACATGGTCTCATGATACAAAGGGTGGGTGAATGAATGCCACTCATTCAAATAAATGCAATAATGGACTGTCACTGTGACTGAGTGCTTCAATTAGCATGACCTACCCTCAGACTAAGACATCTATGGCTTTGCAGATAAGAGGGTGCCAATGATGCCCACATGTGTTGTTTCCCAACCCCCGATTCCAGACTGACTCACACAGACAGGCAGAACTATTTCAGATTTATGACTCTGTGGCCCTCTTATCCTCCTCTTTCAGCCCTGTTTCTGCTCTTTCACTTGACTGCTTGCGTAGATCTTTCCAGTTCAAAATACCCAGAGGCTACAGATGCCTCTGCCTTCTCTACTTTGCTGGCCAGAATAAGCACCCAGCTCAGGTGACAAGACTAGCCCTCTCTGGCTGCCCCTTTCTAAGATAGGGGTTGGCCAGCTGGCCACTCACCCATATTTCCAAGGGCATCCCATTACTAAGGAAAGGTGATTCCACTAGTAATGGCTGTTTTTCTTCTTTGCAACAGATCTGGTACATCTTTTGAGAAGCTATTTGTTCTATTTTGATTTGTAAACATTCCTTTTCCACTGATACAAGTAGTACAAGGATACACTCATGTGACACATTTCAACACCAGGACACAGTCCTCCATCCATCAATGACTTAGTATGGGCGTATGAACGTCTTCAGCTGTGTTCTTCAATGGGGAACTACTAGCCATGTGCAGCTATTTAAATGATCTAGAATTAAGTAAAGTTTAAAATTCCACTCCTTACTCACACCCAACACATTTCAGGTTCTCAAAGACACACATGGCTAGTGGCTCCCATATTGGACAGCAGAGATTATAGGACATTTGTATCATCATAGAGGGTTCTGTTGGACATCATTAATCTAAGGAAATGCATGGTTCTGTGCTTGTGTAACGTGAAAGTCTATTTTTGTTTCGTGTAAGTTTACTACATTGCACACAACATATTGCAACTTTTTTGTCTCTGAATACTGTATCTTGAAGATCTTTTAATGCCACTCCACTTTTATCACCCATATTCTTTCAGCATCTGCCATTTTTACACAAATGGAGTTTAGGTTATTTACTCTTTTGTTTTATGTTTATTATTACAAATAATATTATAATTAACATCCTTGTACATCCTGTATAAGCCCTTTCATGAAAGTGAATGGCTTTTTTTTCTAGTAAAATTAGCAAGAAGTATAATTTCTAAGTCAAAGTGTATGCCAATTTTTAGTTATTACATTATTGTAAAGCAGCTGTGTCTGTGTACCCTCCCACTAAACTACCTTACTATCACCAATTTCATCAAACTTTGAAAATGTTGCCATTCTTGTGATTTAAAATCATCGAATTGATTTTTTTTCTTTTATTCCATTTTAGGTATTGGGATACATGTGAAGAACATGCAAGATTGTTGCATAGGTACACATGTGGCAGTGCGATTTGCTACTTTCCTCCCCATCACCTATATCTGGCATTTCTCCCCATGCTCTCTCTCCCCAACTCCCCACCCCCCACCGTCCCTCCCCTATTTCCCCCAACAGACCCCAGTGTGTAGTGCTCCCCTCCCTGTGTTCATGTGTTCTCATTGTTCAACACCCACCTATGAGTGAGAACATGTGGTGCTTGATCTTCTGCTCTTCTGTCAGTTTGCTGAGAATGATGGTTTCCAGGTTCATCCATGTCCCTACAAAGGACACAAACTCATCGTTTTTGATGGCTGCATAATATCCCATGGTGTATATGTGCCACATTTTCCCTGTCCAGTCTATCATCGATGGGCATTTGGGTTGGTTCCAGGTCTTTGCTATTGTACACAGTGCTGCAATGAACATTCGTGTGCACATGTCCTTATAGTAGAACCATTTATAATCCTTTGGATATATACCCAGTAATGGGATTGCTGGGTCAAATGGAATTTCTATTTCTAGGTCCTTGAGGAATCGCCACACTGTCTTCCACAATGGTTGAACTAATTTACACTCCCACCAACAGTGTAAAAGTGTTCCTATTTCTCCACATCCTCTCCAGCATCTGTTGTCTCTAGATTTTTTAATGATCTCCATTCTAACTGGCGTAAGATGGTATCTCAATGTTGTTTTGATTTGCATTTCTCTGATGACCAGTGATGATGAGCATTTTTCCGTATGTTTGTTGGCCTCATGTATGTCTTCTTTTGCAAAGTATCTGTTCATGGGATTCACCAAATGGGAAATTGTCTGCTGTTTAAACATGTATTATGTATGGAGAAACAGTCCTATGTTAACCAGCAATTTGTATTATCTGTACTGTAAGCAGCCTGCAACTTTGCCCATTTTTCTATTTCTTATTTGCTTTTGATTGAATAAAGGAGGTCTTTATATACTTAAAATATTGATCTTTTATCTATTACATATGTTATAAATATTTGTTTCTTACACATTTTAAACATTTTAAAGTAATAAATATATTACTATTTTTAACTTTTTAGAAATGTTTTTGATCTTATAGAATTTTAAATGTTGATGTCATCATATCTGTCAATTTTAATGAGTTTAAAATACACTTCTTATTTTTGGCTTTTCCTACTTCTAAGCCATAAACATTCTCCCTTCTAATATTATTTTAGGTTTTTAAAAATTGTTGTTGTTTAACTCTGTAACCCATCTGGAATTTATTTCGATGAATGATATTTGAATTAGAGGTTTAATTTTTTTCCCAAATATATAGCTACAAATTCCTACTCTATTATACTGGGTAGTCCATTTTTTCCCAGTGACTTTAAACACTATTGCCATCATTTGCTAACCATACATTTATGTATAAAAATGTTTGCACTTTCTATTTTTTATATATTTATCCATTCTTACATATTGTTTTTAATTCCTTGCCTTTGTAATAAATGTTGATAGTTAATAAGGACAATGGATATTTCTTTTCCTTTTTTGGATTGTCTCAGGAAAATAAATTTCACATTTCATAACAAGCATTGTAATGAGCATTGAATTGCAATTATGGATCCCTCAGGAAGGTTTTGATATATTTATAGTATTGAGTTGTCTCATGCATGAAAATGGTTTTTCATTTACTTAACTCTAATTTATGTCCTTCAGGGCAATCTTTAGGAAGTATTTTTTTCTTAAATATCTGGCATTTCCTATTAGGGTTGGCTATTTCTAGATATTGATTCATTTAATAAAACCGGTTCAGGGGGCTTCAGCTCTATTCAAAGCAAAATATTGAAGCTAGTATGTGAGCCTTGTCAAATAAGAGGGGCAGACAGAGTAGAGGTTCCTATTTAGGACTTAATTGTAAGAGCAGACTTTCAGAAAAGTTAATCACCACCCCTACTGGGCCTACTGCTCTACAATCTCAGCCCTGACAGGGCAGGACGAGGAACCTGAGACTTGGAAGGGAGGTGTCTTGGTAAGTGTCAGTGAGAACCTTGACCTGCATGATTTTCCTAAACCTATTGGCCCACCGACCATTCTCCCTTTTTAGAACATGGTGATGGCTCTTTG
Organism: Sapajus apella; assembly: GCF_009761245.1. Taxonomy (NCBI): domain Eukaryota; kingdom Metazoa; phylum Chordata; class Mammalia; order Primates; family Cebidae; genus Sapajus; species Sapajus apella. Next base: position 1,941,270 of record NW_022437107.1, read on the forward strand.
CTAAGGATAGTGCAGGTGATTCCATGAGATTGATGCTTTAACAGACAATAGTTATCCCCTCAGACTGTCTGGAGCTCCCCTCTGCACTCCAGACTAGACACCAGGATCAATTCTCATCACAGCCCCCTGGGGATTGCTGGCCCTGTGAAGAATAGTAGATGCCAAAGGAGCTCAAACCTAGCTCACAGGCACTGGCAGGAGCCAAGTGTGGACACAAAGACTGGATCCTGAATGAGCTGAACCAAGAGAACTGGACCTGAAGTTGGATAAGAGAGAGTTTACTGGAACGAAAGCACCATTATGTGATACATGATTTAACTTCCTGGTGCAGACCCAAGAAGAAATGTTTATACACTGCTAGGATGGAGCTTGGAAACTTGGAAAAAGCAATGGGCCATACTAAATGAAGTATAAATGCCAGAACTGGCATGGCAAATAGGAGAAAGATCAACAAGCTCAGAGAACTGGGCAGGCTAGCCTTTATTAAATGAATCAGTTGTGCTCAGAAACAGCCCCCCAACCTTTTAGAATTAACAGTTCTCATTTCATCATGTTTCTTCAATGCCAGAGAAGTTGCGCCAGCCGTGCACTGCCTTACACCAGTACCCAGTCCCAGTTCACCACAGGTGAGAGCTCTCGCAACTGCTCTACCACTGTGTGCCCGGGTATCAGCACCCCACCTACCACCAGAGATGGGGTCCTTATTGCCAACCTACCAGTGAGTGACCCAGCTTCCAAATCCCATTTTAAGGTCTCATTTCTAGGACCACTCACAGTACCAACAACGTTAGGTTTGATCTCCAGGAAACTGATGCTGAGATGAGAGCTGCATGCAGAATGTCCTCTGGGGACAGCTCTCAGGAGATACACCTGGAGTGACGTCAGTAAAGGAGAAATAAGGGATGGAGAGGTTGAACTCAACAGAGTTGCAACCGACATTTCCACGGTACCCAGGGGTGCTTCAGAGCCAAGATGGTCCTTCAGAGTCATCCCAAATGTAAGCCAGGCAACCAAGCCTTTGATCCTCCACTATGACCAATCATTGCCCAGAGTTGCCCAACTCCCCCATCATTAGGGAAGACCCTCCCTGAGGTCAGGGGCAATTCTCAGTGGGAGAATGTAACCCAGGATCCTGGACAAGCAAAAAGAGAAGAGTCAAAAAGTGGTAAAATCCAAATAAACTCTGTATGTTCGTTAATGGTATTGTTCCGGTTAATTTTTTAGTTTCTATAAATGCTCTATGGTTATATAAGGTGTTAACATAATAAGGTGGATGAAGAACATACACAGCAACATCACATCATACTATTTTTGCAACTCTTCTGGAAGTGTAAAATTATTTCAAAATTTTTTAAAGCTGTGGTAAAAATACATTGAAAATAGAACTGAATAAATGAGAGAATGAAGTGATAAACTGCTATGCAATATTAGAAAAGACGTAAGAGTAATGTTTCCAATGTCAGTGTAGTAAATAATGTAGTTCTCAAACATACTAATAAAGTAGTTTTAGTGGTTCAATTTTTAGTGAGTTGTGAAGTGAAAGGAGGTTAAAGAGGCCTGGACCTTTCTTTCTGAGAGCTGCATTTACAAGAGAAGAAGATATGTGATATAGTTAAATGAAACAGTGTGTGTAAGCTGAAAGAAGTGGGAAATGATGTGCAAACCTCCTGACAGAGATAAAGGAGGCAATTGTAGCATTTGTCCTTAAAATTCACTCTCAATTCAAATGTTTCAGGGGAATTTCCTAATGTTAATATATCTCTTGTAATGTGGCTGAATGTACAAGGAAATTTAGATTTCCTCTACATAAACTTGATAAGAACATTCTATAGCTAACCTGTGTTTTTGACAAGTTCTATAATTAAGCTAATTATAATAATAGCTTGATGGTAATCATTACAATAATAGCTAACATTTATTGCGTACTTGCTGTGTGTCAGCACTGTGCTAAATTGGTTTAATTGCACTCTTTTGGAGAAATTAAGAGACTTGCAGAATGAAAGAGCCACAGCAGGATAAACAATTACCAATCTCCCTTGCTGAGGACTGACTGACTTTATAAAGCAAACAAGGCATTCTGTAGCCACTCCAATGAGCGGGAGATTAGAATGAGAATGGCTTTAGAAAGCACAGATCACATCTGGTCATGAGAATGCTTCTCAAGACCCGTGTCCTCTGGAAGGCTGATTTATTTCCATTTATTAAAGGCAGCTTTTCTTTCTGGAGAGGCTGTGCAAGGAATCTGCATATCTGAAATTTCTGTGTTTCTATCCACCTATCACAAACAGTGTCTTTGTTTTTGACCTTTCCATGAGTTCTGGCAAACAAGAGTGTGTCTAGGATGGTGTGCCTAAATTGCAAGTGAGGTGGTTCATTTGAAATTCAAAGAGGCTCTGGGCACATTAAAACCAGGTCAGGAGGCCGGCCATGGTAGCTCACACCTGTAATCCTAGTGCTTTGTGAGTCTGAGGCAGGCAGATCACTTGCGGTCAGGAGTTCAAGACCAACCTGGCCAACGTGGTAAAACCCATCTCTACTAAAAATACAAAAATTAGCCAGGTATAGTGGAACCTGCCTGTAATCTCAGCTACTCGGGAGGCCGAGGCAAAAGAATCACGTGAACTCGGGAGTAGGAGGTTGCAGGGAGCCAAGATTGCGCCACTGCACTTCAGCCTGGGCAACGGAGTGAGACTCCATCTCAAAAAAAAATTACAAGATAGGAGAGTCCCAGGTAACTGACAAGCAAGAGAAGGCCTGCGGCAGAGGAAATAGAGCCCAGAGTAAGGAACAGGCTGAGTGTTTCAATATTAGTTAATATCTCTCCTGAGCAATGCTGGGTAAACAAGCAGCTTGGGATACATAATTCCAAAATTGTATTCCCACCTGACTCTGTTCTCTCAAAATAAAAGGAGCTTTTGACTCCTGGAGAGAGGAAGATAAGGAAGTCTTTTTATAATAATATATCCCCTATATATTGATGCCACCTAGCTGGCTGAGAAAAGTGAGAAAGTGAGTCACTCTTCATTGGAGGGAGGCCCTTTCAAAAAGCCACCCACCTGCCTGGGGTAGGGGCAAGCTGACAGACAAATGCATGCCATGAGTTTGGGAATGCAGAAAGGAAATGAACAGAAGGAGCATGATTCCACAGTAGAGAGACGGCTTTTACCTAAAAATTAGAGCACAAGAGACCAGGCTGAGCCTAGAGAATGACAGCTGGTTCCACCTCACCTGCATTAGACAGGCCGCTGTAAAATAAAATCACACAAATTTAGTGCAGAACTAACACAGTTCTGTAGATGCAAAGCCTGACAAGGGTCTCCATGGGCTAGAATTAAGGTGTTAGTAGGGCTTCATTCCTTCTGGGTGTACTAGGGGTGGATCCACTTCCTTGCCTTTCCAGCGTCCAGAGGTGCCATACCTCCTGGTCCCTTCCTGCACGTTCCAGGGCAGTAGGGTTGCGTCCCTGATCCTGTTCCTGGCCGCTTTCTCTGACCACAGCTGATAGTATACTTTGATTTTAAGGACTCATATGGTTATATGGGGCTCACCCAGGGAGTCCAGGATAATCTCCTCATCTCAAGAGCCTTAACTTCATCAACTCTGCAAAGTCCCTTCTCCCACGTAAAATGACCAGTTTACATACAGATTCCAAGGATATGGGTGTGCAAGTCTTGGTGGGGCCATTATTCTATCAGTTGCATTGCCCAGTGTGAATACCATGAGGAGGTGATGGTGAGAATGAAACTGAGATCCTTACATGTTAAAGATAAATAACTATGGAATCTTGGTTTCATTGCACCTGCGCTGAAGATTTCCTCCGAGTGCTCCAGGTTCATGCAGTGAATCTTACAGGAGAACACGGTCCAGGTCCATCTGTCTGCTGAGGGGTCTTCTGGATTTTCCTGCAAACGGCTGCTGCTGGAAGGTGCCACAGGGACCCAGGTCCGGAGCTGGGGCGTGGCCGCCGGGCTTGCTGCAATGGCTCAGCTCGGAGCCTGCCACCGCGGAACGTGCCCGGATGTGGGTGAAATGAGACGCTGATAACCGTACGCGGGGAGCCTAGGGCGCTGCCTCTCTCCTCCTGCCCTGATCCTGGCCTCTGACCTTTAGCAACTTCAGCCGTGTACCCCTGCATTCTGAGGCTTGCTTGTCACCTTCCCCAGGCGCCTGAGACGTCCCCCTTGATATTGACAATGCAGGGAAATCTGTTACTTCCATGAGTTCTGGGCAAATAAGGGCCCAATAGTAGTTTATGTTTGTTTCTCTCTAGAAACGAGAAGTCCAGGCCTATTTGCCCTTAAATCGATTTTCCAAATATGATTCGAATACTTTTTAAAAATTAATTCCTCTATGTAACTTGATATTTCATTCTCTAAAGATTTTAGTGTGAATTTCTGCAAACCAAGAACATTTTCCTGCAGAACCAAATCTACATTTTCCACCCAACAGAATGAAAGATGATTCCTTCGTATGGACTAATACTCAAATCCAAACTTCTTCATTGTCCAGAAATACCATTTTTGGTGTGTCCATCTAAACCAGATTTCCCAGTTCAGGATTTCATACTGCATTGGGCAGTGATACAGCTTAAGTGAAAGACCCTGGTTTGTGTGGGACAGCCGAGGAGTTGCTGGCCTGGTTTACACAGCATGGGGATTCACAGAAACACTCTTGGGGTTTCCCAGAAGTTGTGCTTTAATCCCTTATGACAGTGGAAGAGGCTTATATGTGGAACCTGAGTCTATTGCAAAAAACAATGAAGCAATGGCAGGACCCTGGTGGGTTGATCACCTATGGACAATGAATTCTGAACATTTCCTTTAACTCTTCAAACTCTCCTGCAGCAAATATACTTCCCAGGAACCACCCAATCTCAGGGTGGCAGCTGTTCTGTCTGGAAATGAACTCTAAGGTGTCCATGTTTGTGAAGGAAGCAGGGGTGTCCTGAGGCGGTTCCTGGGGTGCTCTGGGTAACTTTAGAAGAAACCAGCTGCCCGAAGGTCCTGGAGCAGCCTGTGGCATACACTGAGAGGGACCTCCTGAGCACCCACGGGAGTTTGAAGGTGGGGGCAAACCAAGCAGGGGATGGTGCCAGAGGGCAAGTTCATTCCAGGGTCAGAGTGCTGAGAGATCTGCATTAAAACCTTCTCTGAGGCACCCTGAAAGGTATTTTGCCATGCCCATTGCAAACAAATAAGGTGTGCCTGCATTGTGTTCTGGTCAGCTCTTTCCCACCGTGCTATTTCCAACCAAAGAATTTGGAACCAATCTGAGAATTTGTTTTGCCAGAGATAAGGTTTCTGGGTGGAAGTTCAAGGCCCACTGAAAACACGACGAGCGTTGCTTTTTGGTCAGTGGTTTTTTGTTTATGGTGCCCAGCTGGCTGCTGAGATGAAAGGCAGGAACCAGTTTGCCCGCGGGCAAGGCTGGAAGAGACCTGAACAGATACTTCTGGACCAAACTGGACCACAGAAAGGGTTGTTCTGTTGAATCTTCCACCAGAGCTGTCCCTACAGAGCCAGTAACAGCAGGGCCTGCAAGGCTGTCTGAGTTCATGTCTCTGGGCCTTTGGGTAATTCCTTCCACACCCAGATCTCATTTGTCAGCCACAGCTATGAGCATGGTGGGACACTTGCTGCAGGGACGCAGAGAAGACCAGGTCCTGGGCGAGGAGCTCTGCTGCAGAGAGGACAGCCTATCTGACAGAGCACTCTGTGAGAGGGTGCCCATGAGCTCCTTGTGGACCAGAGGCACAAGGGAAAGAGTGACCAGAAGTCTGAGCTCCAGACGTGGTGGCACAGACCCAAGGGCACCAATCACAGAGCAGCAGGTCGGATGCAGGGAGTGTGTCCGAATGAAGTAATGGATGGGAAGGGCGGGGCCAGATCCCCCTGTCCTAGCCCATATCTGCAGGATTCAGTTACTGCCTTGGGAGAAAGAGGAGTGGGGACCAACAGAGGGCAAGGTGGCTGCTTGGAAGGGAGAGACCACCATCTAGGAATCAAAGATGACGCCATCTGCTTCTTTCCCACCTCCAGCTGAGGGCCTTGGGTGCAGGCCACTGGCACCCCAAGTTCCAACGTATAAGAATACCCCTTGTCAGCCTATCTCCCACAGGGATGCTTTAGAGCATCAGTCAGAGGAAGGGCAGGCCAGCTCCCAGGCACTACATGGCCATGCTGCAAATCTAAGCCTCACTATGGGATGCAGTACCAGAGGGATCAAATGAACACCCCAGATATCTATCAGCTGTAACCTTCCCTGTCCCTCACCCAAGGATACGCATAGGCACACATGCAGCACACGCACACACAAATCCATACCATTTACACAGTTATATGCACAACTTACCTGTATATCCCTTTAGCATGCACTATCTCAATGCATTTTGTAAGAGTGAAAGACACAGCATTAACTTTAGTTGTAATTACATCAACATGTGAGTGTATGCACCTAAAGATAAGAGAAATGTTTTACAAATTAAGGATTTAATCAAAATTAAATACTTGAGGCACGCATTCTACTGTGAATAATGAAAGGAAAAATAGTGCCAAAAATGATTCTAATTGCAGCTATTTTCAACTGACAGAAGATGCCAGGATAAAGAGATCATAGATAAAATGATACTCCCCACTGGATTTGGATGGTACCCATAAAATATGTTTCTTATACACTCTCAAGCTATGATACCCAGAATCTTTACTTTCTGTTTTTGACATTTGTAAATGAATTGTTTATAGCTTTGAAGACTTGGAATGCTTATCATTTGAATTAATAAGATTTTTACTTTTTAATAGAACCTCTTACTTCCCTTTCATGGGCTTAAGACTGAAAGTTCCTTCTGAGTACCAACTAAGACTAAAGAGACAACAGGTTCAACAGTTAAATTAAAAATAAATGTACATTTAGATAGTCTTTGAATCCTGCTAGCAGGGGTATAAATGAGCATAGTCTTTCTAGAAAATAATCTGAAATACCCATCAAGAGACTTAAAATTTCTATTTCTTTTAACACATTAATCCTACTTCTAGTATTCCAGAAGCTTGAACCAATACATATGAATAGTGCATTACATTTCCTTAAGATCCATACTAACCAGTTCATTAAAATAAGTTACATCTATCTTTATTCAAAGGCAATTAAGTCTGTGATATTTTGACCAGTGAAAAACAGAACAATAGAAAAACTGCAAATCCTGCAGTCCTAACTTGTGCTATGGGTACATGTGTGGTTTATAAGAATACCTCCTTTTATAGAATTTATAAGAATCTTCATTTTTTAGAAATCTTCATGTATAAGAACATCTCCTTCACAAGTGCAAGTACAATGAAAGCAAACTGGAAAAATAAAATCCCATCGATGTGTCTGCCGAAATTATGGGTGATTCCACTTATTTTGAGTATTTTGATTTTCTGAGATTTCAGAATATTTATTGCAATTAGAAAAATAAAGCTATGATCGTTTGGAATGAATTCATTGCTGAAAATTCAGGTAATAAACTAGATATATAAAATTAAAACACCATTGTAGTACCAAGGTAGAAATTAACACCTGCCTTATATTTTCAGAGTTTAATTCCAGATTCAGATGGATTAGAAATAAATGTGTGGGTAGAGCAACAGACACAGATATAGATTCACATTTGAGTATATATGATCCTTTTTTTCTACTTTTTTAGTCTTTATTTTATCTTATTTTAGAGGCAGGGGACACGTGTGCAGGTTTGTTACATGGATATATTATGTGCTGGTGAGGTTTGGGCCTCTAATAGTCCTGCAGCCCAAATGGGGAATGTAGTACCCAGCAGGTAATTTTCAGCCCTTCCCCCATCCCTCCCACCTTTTCGAGTCCCCAGGGTTTATTGTTCCCATCTTTGTGTCTATGTTCACTCGATGTTCCACTCCCACTTATTAGTGAGAACAGGTGGTACTTGGTTTCTGTTTCTGTGTTAATTATGTTATGTACATCATTCTTTTTAATTTTAATTGATGCATAATAGTTTATTATACTGACATTACATGACATTCATGCAAAGACTCTCCTAATGATAAATTCTCAACTTGTTTGCCGATGTTTTCCTACTATGAAAACACGATGATAAATATCTTTGCACACAATTTCTCATGTGCTCTCTGGTTAACAACACTTTCAGATAAAATAATAGAAAAAATCGATAAGCTGAAGTGCATGCATGTTTTATACGTATTGCCAGACTTTTTTAAGATTTCTGTTCCCATAGGTAACATGTTGAGAATAACAACAGTAATAATTACAATAAGGTCAGTTAGTGCTTGTGTAGCCCTTACTACATGCCAGGCACTATTCTAAGCACTTTGCACATTGACCCTTTTAATCTTCCCAGCAACCCTTGAGGCATTATTAATCCCATTAGACAGAGGATGACTGATGATGGTAAGGCACAGAGAAGGCAAGTGGAAACCCCCAAGTAGTGGAGCTGAATTTCAGCCCAGCTGGAAAGGCGTGTGTCTGTGCCCTGACTCCTCTGCTCTGATGCCAGCATTTCCCTCCTCCCATCCCCACTGGTGTTGCCAATCTTCATCATCTTCACTAACTGACAAGTAAGAGAAAATACTCATTATTTTTGTTCATATTTATTATGTTTTATTATAAAATAGGCTAAATATAAGTTGATATCTCCAGTGGCCGTTTATGCATATCCTTTGCCCAATTTTTTTCTACTACCATCAAGATGATTCTGTTTCTTTAATTGGCTTTCAAGTGAGATCTCTGTAGGTCAGAAGGATAACACTCCACCTTTCTTGTCGGCTGTGTTATCTTTCTCTTGGTTGGTTCTTTGTCTCTAAACATGGATACTACATTATATGTACTCTGCAGACATTTTACTTTTTTGTGCGGTCACATTTATCAGTCTTTTTATTTGCAATTTCTGCTCCGATAATAGTCTACATCTTATCCTATACATATTTTATTCTTATATGGATATTTTTTAGAAACAGTCATTTTAATCCATCTAGAATATAAAAGTAAGGTGTGAGTTAGACCTGTTATTTCCCCAAATAGCAAAGTCAAGATCCCAACTATGATTTTATAAATAGAAGAATAAATTTTATTGTAATTTGAAAGACAAAAAGGAGCCAGAGGAGGGTGAGAAGCAAAAACAGAAGAGAAATTGTAAGGAAACAGTCCCCTCTATAAAACCCAAAGCCCATGCTCCTAGCAGCGCTAGGAGTGCTCATTCCGGAATATGGAGTTGGCTTGCTGGGGACTTACCAGGATTTGCCTCTCTGATCCCTGAAGCTTTCTTCTCCTGCCTCTTCATCTGTCTCCTGGCACAGCCCTGGCCACTCACCCTCTACTGCACGGTGATGTCCATTTAGTTTTTCACAGCAGACTCATCTTTGTTTGGCTTGTGCCACAGATTTGACCAGGATTTTTCACTGAGAACTTCTTAAAAACCAGAAACGAAAAAGTGGGCAGAATAAATAGCATGCTTCCAAAGAGGCGTTCTTGTTCTTAAGAGGCCCCGCTCATGCCCTCAAGGAGGCCTGGCACCCTGGCAGTGGCTCCTGACTTGGAAACATCGCCCACATCTATCATCTTAGCCTGGACTAGACTCTTGGCCACATAGCTGCCAACCCTCTTCTTGTTGCCCCTGGGCTACTTTCCTGTCCTCCCTTCTCTGTCCCTCAACCTGGACATTCAAAGGACAGTGAGGAGGCTCCTCTGTCTGTGTGACTCATCACCTTAGCTGAGCATGGAGACCAGTAGGACTCCGCATAGCACAGAGGCTGCACCTCCCGTAGGTGGAGGAGGTCAGCAGTCAGGGCCCATTGTGACTGCTTAGCTCTCTTCTTGGTGGTGGTGCATTCCATGATTTCTAAGTTGCTTTTTCTGTGTTCCCCATGTTCTTTGTGCATTTGCTTCGTATCATTTTCCCATTGCTGACCTGTTTCAACTTACGACAACACCTCCTTTTGTCTTATACTGGTATGTCCAGCATGTTCCGACCCTTTATTGTAGTTTGAGAGTGCCCAGGAATATCCCACCCTGTGATGCAGCATATGTAAACATTTTAGACCAAAGCCCCAGTGACCTAGGAAAACAGTGTCTCTTGAAAAATAAATGAGACAACCCTGAACTTTTTCTTAGTCAAAGGCTGTCTGTAGTCCATGCGTTTAACATATTATTTCATTTAATTTAACATACTATTTCTTCAAGTTGACTATTACTTCCATTCTGCAGATGATGAAGACTGAGTTAAGAGAAGCTAGGTAACTTGTCCAAGGCCATTCATCTTGTAAGTGGTGGAGCAGAGATGTAAACCAGGTAAATTCCTTTCTCTTAGTGAATGGAATATAATTCTCTCAGTTCATTAGGCAATTTATGGTTGTTTTATGTCTTCAGAGCTGAGTGAGAGATTTTAATCACTCCAATTTGAATTTTAAACAAAGAACTTGTGTTAAAGCCACTTAAGAGGGGATCCACGGGGAGGGAAGACTGATTCTTGCCAGAAGTTGTTCAATGGAATGCAGAGTGAATTAAATTGGACCTTAGGAGACCAGGCTGCAGTCCAGGCCCTACTACAAGAAGTCTTTGTAAATTCCACCTCCCTAGACCTCAATAGCCCTCTCTGTAAAGTGGAGAGGGACTGACCATCAAGAGCATGACAAGTAGGTCGTGATCCCCATGCCCATTCTAGAGAGAACATCACTCCTAGAACACTGTTGAAATTAGCCTTGTTCACAGACATCATGATCTTATATTCAGAAAAAAACTAAAGACTACACCAAAAAACTCCTACAACTGATAAATAAATTTAGTAAAGTTGCAGGATACAAAATCAACATATAAAAATTAGTAGCATTTCTATGTGCCAACAGCAATCAATCTGAAAAACAAAGAAAGCAATCTCATTTGCAATAGCTACAAAAAATGCCTAGGAATCATTTTAACCAAAGAAGTTAAATGTCTCTGTCAGGAAAATTATAAAACACTGATAAAAGAAATTAAAGAGGACACAGACAAATAAAAAGATATCCCATACTCATTGATTGGAAGAATTAATATTGTTACAATGACCAGACTACCCAAAGCAATTTACAGATTCAATGCAATCTCTATCAAAATGCCAGTGACATTCTTCACAGAAATAAAAAAAAAAAAATTTGAAAATTTGTGCGTAACCACAAAAGATTTAGAATAGCTTAAGCAATCCTGAGCAAAACTGACAGCATCACACCACCTGATTTCAAATTACACTGCAAAACTGTAGAAACCAAAACACCATGGTACTGGCATAAAAACAAATGCATAGACCAACAGAATAGCATAGAGAACTCAGAAATAAATCCATGAACTTACAGCCAACTCATTTTTGACAAACTCATCAAGGACATACATTGGGGTAAGGACAGTCTCTTCAATAAATAGTGATGAGAAAACTGGATATCTAGATGCCAAAAAAATGAAACAAGATCCCATCTCACATCATATACAAAAATTTACTCAAATTGGATTAAAGATTTAAATGTAAGATCTAACACTATGAAACTAATAGAAAAAAAATTAGAGAAATGCTGCAGGGCATCAATCTGGGCAAAGATTTTGGGAGTAAGACCTAAAAAGCATGGGCAACAGAGCAAAATTAGACAAATGGGATTTCATAAGCTAAAAAGCTTCTGCACAGCAAAGAAAACCATTAACAAAGTAAAAAGACAACCTATGGAATGAGAGAAACTATTGGCAAATTACCCATCCAACAAGAGATCAATAACCAGAATATATAAGGAACTCAAACAACTCAATGGCAGAATAATCATAATAATAATCTGACTTAAAAATGGCCAAAAACCTGAACAGACACTTCTCAAAAGAAGACATACAAATAGGCAACAGGTATATGAAAAATGCTCAATATTACTAAGCACCATGGAAATGCAAGTCAAAGCCAAAATGAGATCTCATAACAGCCACAGATAACAAATGCTGATGGGGATGCAGAGAAAGGGAAACATTTGTACACTGTTGGCGGAAATATAAATGAATACGGCCACTACAGAAAACCACACAGAGGTTCCTCAAAAAACTAAAAGTAGAACTACCATATGAGGCAGCAATCCCACTGCCAGATATGTATCCAAAAGAAAGAAAAACAATACATCAAAGAGATATCTGTACTTCCATGTTTATTGCAACACTATTTACAATAGCCAAGATATGGAATCAACCTGAGTGTCCATCAATAGATGAATGGGCCAAGAAAACGTAGCATATATACATGCTTTATGTATAGTAGAATATTATTATTAGTTCATAATATTATTCAGCCATAAAAAAGAATGAAATTCTGTAATATGCAACTATATGGCTAGAACTGGAGGTCATCATGTTAAGTGAAATAAGCCAGGCATGGAAAGACAAATACTTCATATTGTCACTCCTATGTGGGAACTAAAAAAGTGGACCTAGTAGAGATAGAGAGTAGATTGATGGTTACCAGAAGCTGGAAAGACAAGTGGGGGGTAGAGGGGTGGCAGGGAACAGTTATAAAGAAAACTTGGTTAACAGGTGCCGAAAAAAGTTAGAAGTAGAAATAAGTTTTAGTATTTGATAGCCCAATAGGGACATTATAATTATAATTGACAATAATTTATTTTCTATTTCAAAGTAGCTAGAAGAATTGCAATGTTTTTAATACAAAGAAAATATAAATTTTTGAGGTGGTGAATATCCAAATTACCCTGATTTGATCATATACATTGTATGCTTGTTGCAAAATATAACTTGCACTCCCAACTATGTGCAATTATAATGTATATTAAAATATAATATATATCCATTTAAAAAGAAATGCTGGGTTCTAAGTCCCAAAGGAAGGGCTCCATGATAATGACAGAAATCTGCTTTGCACACAGAGGATCAGAGTAGTAGTACATATGGCATGCTTCTTCTAGTCTTTAAATCGGGAAACCACTGAGATCCCTCTAAGCAGTGATATTTGTGGCCGCACAGAGCTTCCCCTTTGGCCTCGTCTAAATTGAACAGCCTCATAAATGTAAGTCCACCTGGACTCTCCTGGATCTGAGATGTTGTAGAACATGAAAACAGTGAGATGGTTGAGCTGTTCTGCAATGGGAGTCAGGAAATTTCACAGGATAAATGCTTTAGGACTTTCTTCTCAAACTGCAGGCTGGGCTGGAGGAATGGTGCAGTGTTTGAAGCTGTAGAATATTAATATTATTCCTAACACACACGTGTCAGGAATGTCCATCTCCTTCACCCGTCAAAAATTTCAAAGTAAAACATATTCACATTATTTATAAAATGGAGCTTCAAAGAAATTCAGTGCTTACCCAACCTGCTCTGCTCCCAAAACCCTACATGAGCTTCCTCCTTTTGCCATTAGTGAAATTCCATGGAAAACTTGGAAAGCACCAGGAGAACAGCACCAGGAACATGATGACCAAATAGAAGTTCAACAGGGAAAAGAGATATTGGTGGATGCCCCAGGAACTTGTCTCTACAGAGGAACAGCAGCACTTAGCACTAAGAGCCATGCCATGACCCCAGGGAAGATTTAAAGAGTTAGGGACTCCAGATGGGCCTGTGAGACACGTTAGCATGAACTCTGCTGAGTCATATGCCTGAAAGGGCACCATTAGTGCTGGTGGGGATGGCATGGAGGGAAACCTCTTGTTTTTCTCCTGTATTCTCTCCTTGATCCACCCATAGCTATTCACGTGCTACAGTCTCCGTCTTCCAAATGGCTCTCAGGGCAATTTATTCATTTGACAAGTATTTGTTGAACATCTGCTATGTGACAAGCATGGTCTAAATTCAACAATATATTTAATATCCTACAAGCATCTCAAACCCATTTTGCCCATGACCCCCTCAAGCCTGGTCCTCCTCTTCTATGTCCCATCTTAGTAAATGCACCATCATCAACCAGTTATCCACGACAAAAACCTGGGCATCATTCCCTTCCTCCCTCTCTGACTCACTCTGCAGCACCTAGTTTATCTCTAAGGCCTGTTCAACCCAGGAACCTGGGATCCCATATGGGACCAACCCAGATACTAGGCAGAAGAGGCGCCTGTAGCTTCCTTAGTTCCCAGTGACCTTACAAGGATCACCCCAAAACCCTTGCTCCTGAATTATCAGTGAGTCCTAAGCCTCTAACTCTTCTGCACACAGACTTTTTCTCTCTTTCTGTTCCAGTCACCTGGACCTCTTACGCTTCACCTCCTTCTAGACCTGGAACAGCAACTATTTTACTAAATGATATGCATATCTTGCCTGGACCTTCCCTCCTGTCCTGGATGAGCTGAGCTGTAGCCGCCTTCCAATTCTCAATCCTGGCCAGTCCTGACCAGCCTATATTCATGCTCCCAACCTACGCATCCCACTTTCTGGCTAACTGCTGCCCACCTATTCCCATCTCCCTAGATATGTTTTTCTGAACAAGTATATGACCTCCCTTCTCCTGCAAGCATTTTAGAGAAAATAGTAGAGGTAATGTGTAAAGTTGGTTTTGTTTTCTTTTTTGTTTTTGTTTTGTTAAGAATTCTAGTGATGCTGTTCAAAGAGGTGACAGCAATGTCCAGCCTACTCCCAGAATGCCCAGCTGTACAGGTAACTGATTGTCCTGACCAATTCCCTTAGCACAGGGTGCAGGCTGCAAATGCGTATTAGGAGAAAGCAGGAGGGAAATTCCTAAATCACTGTATCGACAGCCTCAGCTACAATTACTCTGGCCCAGACACAGGGAGGCTTTTTGCACACCATTCCCACACCATGGGAAGCTTTTCCTAGTTAAACCCCACTCATCATTCACTTTCTGAGGGAGGCTCCTCTTGACCCAAACCAGGGTCCCAGCCATAGCTGCTGTCTTATACCTGCTTGTGTGGTCACTTCAGTGGGGGTGGTCTCTCCACTCGACTGAGTTATGAGGGAAGCCATATCCGTGTTGACTCCCCACTGCGTCTTCAATGAAGGCCACAAAGCAAGTGCCCAATTATATTTGCTAAGCTAATGTCTAAAACTGGAAAAATCAACCATTGACAATAACAATTGCAGGAATGTGTGGCTTTACAACAGAGATGCATTATGAGAAGCTCACTGCTAGGTAATTTTTGTCATTGTGTGATCATAGAGTATACTCACACAAACCTAGATGGCGTGCACTGGAATGTGATATAATGCATGGGACCCAGGACTTGTATTCGGTACACATCTTTCTACCCATTTGCCTTTAGGGAAGTCTCTCCCAACTCATGTGCTAATCCACAGCCCAGGAAGCTAGAGGGGAGTGGGGAAGGGTGGGGGTGAGGCTGGTGGCAGAGACTGCCCACAGACCTGTTTTGTGTGGTCAGTGTGTCATTTTAGTTGAACTTGAATGCCTGGGAGTCAACAAAAGCACTACAACTTTCAGACTGCTAGTACCATCCAATCTCCCTTTTCATTTCTCAGGATCCAATTAAGACTTAAAGTTACCTGCTTGGAGTTCTTAAGCTGTTGAGCCTTGAAGCCCTGGACGAGCTACCTCTGCACCCTAATTACTCAGGATTCCCAAAAATTCTGATTTCTTTCCTTCTCCCCACACTTCTCAATGAGCCCAGTGTCTGCCAGGGCCCAGGTCTGCAGCCTCAGCCAAAACCATGTTACATCTCACTTGCTGTGCCAGTACATGTAATGGTTTTTTGGAGTATTTTTAGGATAAGCACTCAAAGATGTGGGGAGACCCTCAGGAAAAAAAAAAGGGGAAAAAAGGCATCTACAAAATACTTCGCAGAATTCAGAGGAATTTGAACCATATGTTTCTACTTCTTTTACTGATTCTTTTACAAGTAAACCATTAAAATGCACTCCTCTAAAAGCTGTTTGATGTCCCAAGAGCTCCCAAATATTTTACAAGCCGTTTTCCTTAGAATCAAAAGGATGTGTTTAACTTACCTAAGAGGCGTGGAAGACACCCAAATCTGAAGGATTTTTTGGTAACTCTTGAATCGTACACAACAAATTGCCTGCCTCTAACTCTTCATGTTGGATTAAATTTGTAGCTGTCATGGTGAAACTACCCTAATTTGGTTTCTGGGCGCGTTAGAAGGAATGTTCCTGGAGGGAGCCAGGACTGCGGGAAAGTTACAAAGTCTGTAAATATAGCTCTTCTGCTGCTGGGTCCCATTCTGTCAGCTGAAAGTTGCTATGCAGCAGGCAAAACACAATCAAGATCAGCATGAATCACTTGCTTATCTCAAGGACCCCCTCTCACATTTTCTCTTACAAATGTGTGGGATTTTTTTTTTTCACAAATAAATGACATTTCTTTTTCCATTCTAATCAACAGAGAATAATCATCTCACTTCTCCAAGCAGACATGAGTCCAGCAAAAAGCCAAGACATTCTACGTCCTCACGAGCCTGCTCTATCTTGTTGAGAGTCCATTTATGATTTAAACTTTGCCCATTCGAAACAGCTGTGATTCTCCCATCTCCAGTTTATGAGATTCTTAACAGACATGCTTTCCCCCCATTGTATTATTTTTTATTATGAAAAATAAATAAATACAACAGTAGGTGAAATATCTCAATTTGTGCAGTGGTTTACTTTTTGCAAATGCCCCCATGAATTATCTGGCTTAATTCTTGCTTATTATTCTTACAAAATCTCTGGGACTACCTTCTTACCAACTTCATCCTCCAGAGATTAGTAATGCCCTAGGTGAGAAGTTTCAAAAGAGCAAAGCTGAGAGTCAGTTTTCTTGATCAAAAAATTAATGCACTTTCTGTTTTAGGGTTTTCAAGCACAAAGTACTTAACTGATCTCCGTAGCATAGTGAATCCACCCAGAGAATACTTGTGATTGAATTAGTGAGTGAGCAAATGACCCTCAGGCCAGGGAATGGTGGGGAGCAACCCGGGACATAAGCATTCAACCAGCCTGTTGTGAGGGCAGCCCAATGGCAGAGCCAGCCTTTCCAGCCAGTAGATGAAAACCTGTTGAGGCTAGAGAGACATTACAAGTAGGGCTGACCTGGTTCATCGAACTTCAAGAAAAATAAGCTAATTAGATTAGGAGCCTTCTAGAACAGCTAAATTATCCAGGGTAAAAAAATATCCTTGGGTACCTGGTTCTTCTCATGTTGAAGGAACTGTTGAGACAAGAGCCAGCGTTTTGCTGTAATTACTGGTTATCGAATCCTTTGCAAAAGGCCTCGATGTGAGCAGTGTCAGGGTGATTCGGCGCGGACTGTGGCTTAGGTGCTTTGTACAGTGTGATAATGAGCATAGGTGCTGTCTCTGGCTCCAACCGCACTCCCACCTTTCTCCGCACCCAAAGCACAGCAGGAGGGTGACTCTGCAGACTCAGACATTGCCCGGGTCCTCAAAGGTGCGAGAGTGTGTCCTTCCAGGCCCAGGAGCAAGGATTCCCATAGGGCAGTACTGAGCCCTTTACAGAATTTCCACGCGGCCTAGCTGCAGCTAACTCATCACCCAGCCTTTCCAGCCTAACATCTCTTCACAAAGAAGGAGACGCATTCCAGGAGATGAGGAGTTCTGCTTTCTCTCTGTCATCCATCAAAATTGCCCTGGTAATCTCCAGACACAGGCTGCTGAAATAGCTTCCTTGAAATTATTATGCAAAATGGTGCTTTAGAAAAAATAGGAAGGACTTTTTGGCATCCTTAACATGGTCACAGCCTCAAATTATCAGAGATCCAATATTATCAACACTATTCTGTCTTGTCATTGTTTGCATCACATTCACCCCGTGGTCAGCCTGGCTTGGAAGGGAGTCTCAGATACTCCACATTTGCCCAAGGCCTCAGTCTTGAATCCCAAGTCTTCTCCATCTGGCACTGTGCTTCCCAACCAGATGCCTGATCTGTGGTCATCCAGCCTTAGAAAATGTCCTTGTGGTGGGCCTCACCTGTACTTTCCTACCTCACACACACACACACACACACATACACACACAGACACGCACTCATACACACATGCATACATGCACACATACGCACACACATGCACTCATGCACATGCACACACACATACACAGACATGCACTCATACACACACACATGCCCACTTGTGCGCGCACACACACACACACACACACACCCCTCTGGAAGCTCTGTGGATGCATTCCCTTTGAATTATTATGGTGATACCTATTACAGAGAGAGCGTTCACTGTCTCTTCCTGGCATCAGGTGCAGATCCCAGCTGCCGAGGCCTCTTTCTCTCAGTCATGTTCCCTGCTGTTTCCCACCCCACCCAGGACTGGGCCCCGCACTGTCCTGCACACATGCTAATTACAAGTGTGAGAATCAGAGGGACCTGCCTTCTGATCACCTCTCCAATGTATAGTATCTGAGAGACCTTGAGCAATTGCTTGGTCACGTGATCCCATTTTAATTTAACATGAAAACATCTTATCTTGAGGGATCATTGACAAGGATTACATGAAACGATCCACACCAGGCCCTGACATTGTTGCATCTGTGTGCATCATCTGTCTCTTGTTGTGTGGTCATTGTGACGTTGCGCCTCCCTCCTGTCTCACTGGAAGGAAGTTTAAATGCCAGAACTGGGCTGCTCTGGTTTCTCACAGACAAGGCAATTCCTTGCACTGTTGAATCATGTCAGAACCTTCCAGACCCCTGGAATTTGCTCCCCTGAGCAGGTCCTGTCCCACAGAACCTGGGACGTGCTCTCTGTCCTCACAGCAGGCTTCCTCAGCCCTGTCTGGCTGGAGATCATGGCACCTTGCCCGTCGGGGTCAGGCCTCCCCACTCTGGTTCAGTTCTTCCCAACCCACCCTCAGCACAGCACTGCCAGTTTTAACTCTCATATTTGGGGACAAAGAAAGGGTTATTTCTGAGAAGGCCAGAAAAGAGGCTGCTATAGATTGTATCCAAGACAAAGAAGACTATTTGAATCCTGCTGATTTGATTCAACTCTGCCTAGATATTCCCTGAGAAGTGACAGCGGAGAGAGCCTACCTTTTAGTTACCAATTATTATTTATTATATCTTACTATATCTCTGATTGTCTGCTTCCCTGTCATCCCCTCTCTGTATCAGTGTGCTAGGGCTGCGTAACAAAGCACCAGGCTGGGTGGCTTACACATAGATATTTGTGTTTCACAGTTGTGGAGGCTGGAAGTCCAAGATCAAGGTATTGCCGGAGGGGGGGGTTCCTGAAGCCTCTCTCCTTGGCTTGCAGATGGCCGTCTCCTCCCTGCGGCTTCGTATTGTTTTCCCTCTACAACTGTCTGACTCTGTGTCCAAATTTCTCCTTTTTACGAGAACACCAGTTATATTGGATTAGGACCCACCCAATGACTTCATCTTAACTTGATTGCCACTGTAAACACTTCTGATAAGGTCACATTCCGAGGTGCTGGGGGTGAGGATTCCAGCATGTCTCTTCTGGAGACACAGTGCAACCCGAACCACCACCCAAACCACCAGAAAAGCTCACATGGCCCCTGATGCTCACCTCCCCACCTACATTATCCCTTATCTCCAGTCTTTTCCCAGCTCCCAACCCTTTAATAGATCTTCAAAATGCCTCCTAACCAAAAGTCTTAATTTTAAAAACCACCTAGCTAGTATCTGATAGGCTGAACCAATTCTCTGCATGATGACCCAGGGCAAAGCAGTGCTGAGGTCTGATCTCTGGCCTAGGTTCTCACGCTCAGGTGACTGAGAAGGAAGCCCAGGGCAAGTATGAGGGTGAAAGCCATGCATAAACCTGGAAGAACCCAGGGGTGCTGAGCTTGGCAGCCAGAGAGTGTATCCAGAGAGGGCCTCCATGGGTCAGAAGTCATGTGGCTGGTAGCCAGGAAACACAGGACGGGGAGAGAGGTTGCACTGCAGCACACGGGTCCCTCTCTTCCCCTGTGTGGTGAAATAGCGTGGTGCACCACACACACATGGATTCCTGTGTTCTGTGGGATGCTGAATACTTTTCTATAAAGTGAAGAAAAGACCATAGAGTTATCACTGCTGCTCCTTTTGCTCATGATGCCAGAGCCATGGTGATATGGACTGGACACGTGTATGAGAAGGCACAGCTTACAGGGCCTTTCCCACGGCTGGATGATGGCTTTCCTTTCTTCTAAAACTGTGAAAGCAATGTGACTCAGTCCTCTGGACTCCTCTTCCCTTGCTCCAGAAGGCTGGCCTCTTCTGCTCTGTTGAGAACAGGGAAACCATTGGAAGGGAACATCGTTAACTTTCTGAGAGACTTTCCAACCTCTGTGTCCACCTCATGCCCCCATATCTGGCTCAGGCCTCACCTTCAGCTTCAGAACCCATCCACTCCATCTTCTCAGAAACAATATCTTAATGATGATCCTTTCTCCCTCCTTATCCAAACCTCTTCTTCTCAGCTGAATCTTTCCAATGCATTAGCCTACGAGCACTCTCACATCTCTTTCTAAACTCATGTTTGGGGACACAGAAAGGGTTATTTCTGAGAAGTCTAAAAAAGAGGCTCCTACAGATTATATCCAAGACAAAGAAGATAATTTGAATCCTGCTGATTTGATTCAGAAACCAGAAACCCCCACCCAGCAATTTCCCCAAACTGTCTATCTAGCCCTCTCCATCTTTCAGTTTCCACTATCAAATTTGTTACACAGCATCTACTTTTGCTGTCTGTTTTCATTTCTTACTCACAAGAAATATGACTGAATACGAAGTATTTATTGTCTATGAGTGTAATGTCACAGCGGGAGACATCACATCTGGAGTGTGACATCCAGAGAGAGGAGTACTGGGTGGGCCTCCTCTTTCCCCCTTGCTCTCTTTCCAAATGTGATGTGATCCTCCTGGCAAGGCCACACACAGATGAAACACTGAGGTGCCCATGTCCTCTGCAGTGCTCGTGGACTCCTGTCTTTGACCTTGCTCTCCTGCTCCTCACCATGGAGTAGCCCTGGCTATGCTTTGGTTTAAAGGGAAGTGCTCTGTTGTGTGGGAAGCTGAAGGTTGTAAAATGGCTTTCCTGAGCAATCCTAAGTGGGCTGGATGTTGCAGAATCCCGTGGACCCAGAAAAATTGATCAATCTACAGGGAAATTAAAAGCCAGGATCCCCAGACAGGACCCCATACCTGAGGAACATCAGGGTTTGGAGAGGTCTGGTGATGAACACTTAGCCATGGCTGCATTTTCCAGTGGGAGCCCTTTCCTCTGAAATGAGAGAAGAGAAAGCTGGAAGCTCATCCATGGACATGTGCCTGGTCCTGCCTGACTTTGAGAAACACTGGAAAGAACAGACTCACCGTGGCTTTCCTATCCAGGCCATCCCATAGCCTATTTCTGTCAATATCCACTCAGATTCGTTGCAGCTAGAGATTTATGCTCCAAGTTAAGGCTTCTGAAAGCAAATATCACAAGCATTTGCCCTATTGTTCTTTTCTTTCCTTTCTTCCTGAGTCTCATCCCCAGAAGCCCAGTATCAGCTCAGCAACAGAGACTTTACCGCAGGTTCCCTCTTAAACCAGGCCAAAGGATGGATATCAGTCCTAGTTTTAAAGACCTTACCCATTGCCTGCGTGCCTCAGGGCTCCTATGTCCCTAGCCAGAGCATGCAGCCCATGATAGAATCCCTGGGCAAGAGGAATGCTGTGCTTTAACTCTGAGTTTTCTTAAGGGCAGAAAGTAACTTTACCCATAGTCCCCAGCAAAGTCCCCCAAACCCTCTTACCTTTTCTTCTAGGCTGGATATTTCCAACCTCTTAATCATTTCTGGGTCCATTCCCAAGGCTTCCTCTGGCTTCTCTCAATCTCGCCTAAAAACCTTCCTTTTGCACTAAATAAAAGGCAAGCTGAAACATTCCCTGGACCCAGAAGCCTCTGGCTTTGTATGGCCTGCAGTTCTTCAAGACTGAAAAAAAAACAATAATAAAAAGCCAAGAACTTTCTTTGAGAAATGAGTCAGAGGCATTAAGGTAACTCCCCACGCAGTGATTTTTGTCTCCATGGACTTGATACCTTGAATCTGCTTTAGACATTTCGTATGCTGAGGAATCATTTGAAATGTTAATGCCTCTGAATCCTGCTACAGTTTACAGAAAGCACCTTTGCTTTCAAAAGCTTCTGTGTTAATCAAAGGTGATTAAAACCAGGTCCGTGCCGAGGGCGTTCTTTCACAGCTCCAAAGAAGTAAGGAAAAGCAGAGATGATTATCTGGCCAGCTCCTCAAAGATTTGCTCCTTTCTATAAAAATATACATGCTGACAAAACAAGGGCTGTGGATTTACAATTTGTCTGATTTGATCACCTTTCAGCACAGGAAAACCTGGCTTGCATATCCCATTAGAGGGGCTGCCGTGGGGCTTGTCCATGGAAGACAAGGCCCAGCCTGGGACCCAGGATCAGAGATCAAACTCTGATGTCATTTTGAATATCACCTTCAAAATCCAGCTTGAGCATTCCAGTCCCCTCAGGCAGAATGGTCCCCTATTCTCTATACTCCTGCAACCCTTTGGTTGAACGTTTTGCAGCACAGGATCTGTTGTGATGTATATATTTGTCCTGGACCATGAATTCCATGTATCATCAGTAAGAGTCCATGCAACCTTTTCAGATTTGCTACCCACTTCTCCCTGGAAAGCCAGGAGGATGCTCTTTGTTCTAAAGACACACAAAATGGAAAGAATCCGTGTCTTCATTTCTGTATAGACACAGCCATCCTTATCCAGGCTATTAAAAAGGCAATTAACTGTAAGACGGATGCAAAAGACACCTTTCTTCGTGGGTAGGGCTCAATCAAAGAAGACGTATAAAGCCAGAAGACTCATGGAAGCCAGAGGTGAGGATATGCTCATGGGGGCAGCTTCAGCTTTCTTGTCACACCCACACTCTCTTCTGGAAAGACCTTAGGAAAGAATGTTTTCAACCTTATTAGAAATCAAAAATGCAAATGAACATAATGAGATGCTATTTGCTATCTATAAAATTAGCAAAAGTTTTTTTCAGAATAATGAGCAATTTTGAAGAGGCCAAGATCCGATAGTTACTCTCATTCAGTACTTTGTGGGCGGAGAGAAAGGGATGCATTGGTACCCATTTTCCCAAAAGAAGAATCTTTTTGAGGAAAGTAGTCAGAGATGTAAAACAAAGAAATATACTTTAATATGTGTACTGAAGCTCTATTTGAAAAATATAAATTGAAAACAAACTCAAAGATGTAACCAGAGTGGTGACATATTAGCGTATGCTAAGCTATGCAGGAGTAATGAGTAAATGTCAAAATTTCGGTACTCAACACACAAAAGTTTATTTCTCACTTAATGTCTGATGTGGTTTGAGTATCTCCAAGCAGATTTCTCCCAAGCAGTGACTCTTAGATCCAGGTGGCTCCCAGCCTCTGGTTCTGCCACCGACAGCTGCTGATGTGGGGACCGATATGTCAGGCACAGAAGTGGCATCCATAACTTCTGTCCACAACTATGGTCCAGAACTAAAACTGCAAGGGAGATTTGGAAATGCAGACTTACCAAGTGCTCAGAGAGAGGAAATGGTATGGAGAACCTGCAGCACTGACTACCACCAACGGCTAAGTGAAACATCACACGTTCACACAGGACAGCACTGTGCAGCCATTAAAAGTATGACCCCAAAGAATGTTTAATGAGATGTAAACATCTTCCCAACCCATGATGGCAAGAAACACAGGGAGGTCATAACAAATAACTATAACTGTGCACTTTTGTTACAGTTCCAAAACTGTAACTAACACACATATTGTTTCAAATTGATCCCAAAACATGCAAACCTGTATATGTGTATGTTCATCCTTGAGACTAGCATGTTAAGTGGGCTCTTTCTAGGTTGAAGTGATGTTTTTCTTCTTCATTCTTTATTAAATTTCCCCCAATTTCTCTTTAATGAGCACACATCATTCTCCAAATAAAAAGTAAGTAAGAGTTATGGTTAAAAGTGTAGTTGATATGTATGCTACATACCACACAAGTAACCAGTAATAATAATAAAGCCGCTGTGAGGAAATTCTTGCTGTAATAGATCAATCCCAATTCCTAGACCAGAGCCAGGGGACTTTGCAAAGAACTCCTGCAGCCCCATGAAAAGCCCTGCAGAAGTGAGGCGTTGTAGTGATGGGAGTATTTGTACTGGGGACAGAAGAGTTTTAGAAAGAACAGATAGGATAGTATCCTGGCAAGAACATAAGCCTCAGAGGTAGAGGATGAGGGCTCTTTTCCACACTTTCACATTTATTATGGCCCCTGGGAAAGGGAACTTTATTTCTAAGTTTTTTCTCCAGGGTTACCATGAATATATAAAAGTCTTCCCAAAATGCCTTCTGAAGGTATCCAGTGATAAAAGCATTCCATAATTTAGGGACAAGCTGGAATAAGTTATGTGACAACTGCTGCAGGACTTCCTGGAGCTCTAAATACACTAATATGTTTCTTAAGTCTCCTAGAAATGGTATATGCTATTAGCATTTTCCAAATTCCTTGACCAAGAAACCTTTATTCAGAAACATCCTATGGAGTCAGAACTCTATTAAGCACTACAGAAAAATGTACACATACTGAGATACTTATGTAGTAAGTATGTGTACCTGTATTAGGTTCAGTGAGGGCTTGTCCATTCTGCATTGTTTAAGGGTATTTCGTAGAACTAGGAGGTCACATGGCAGGGTCTCAGCTTGAGCCTTGGCTGTGTTTGCTCCATGATGCAGCTTTGCACATCTGGAGGATGACAGAATGGGCTATTGGGACTATCTTTATTAAGAATCATGGATTCTCCTGGGATAATCCTTGCCCTAAGGAAAAGGTGGGGAAAATTTACAGGCCCAGGGTGATTCAGAAGACACCATGGTGTCTTTCACTAGGATAGTCCTCCAATTCCTAGAATCCACCTAAATCTTAGGACAAAGGCATGCAATAAAGCCATGTGCTGACTGAACGGGAGGAGACATGGTAAGCAGGAGGCATGAGCGACGTTGATTCAGCTGTTTGACATGATGGGACAGATCACAGGCATCAGGAGAGACAGGAAAGGGTAGGTACTACACGGTGGCCCAGAAAACGCATGAGTTAGACCTGGGGCTCCCAGACTGTAAGGAAGGGGAGGGAGGAGGATAGGAACTGCTATGTCATGGGAAAGAGCAGAACCTTGGACACATGGTTTTCTCTTTTCATCACTCACAGCCACCTCTGCTGCGTAGCTGTAGGAACACAGTGAGAGTCAGTGCTCTCAACAAGAAATCTTCTTGTTCTCTTCATATGTTCTTAAGTATAGGAACATATGGAAGTGTCTAGTATAGCATCTGAAACACAATAGCTGCACAATAAAATGATTGCAGGGACCTGGCAGGCAGCATGAGTGCAGCAGGGGATGGTGGAGACTGTGGCAAATTGGAGGGCATTTGCGCTCTTCTGAAAGAAAGCATGGCTTCACCTCTAGCAAATTGCTGTTATGCAAAAATTTGGGCCCATTGATGTCAGGTCTTCCAATTGTTCAAGAAATTAAGAAATTTGGATATACCAGTTTCCACCATGAGTTTCTACTTGCTCAGCCAAACACCCAGAGCCCTGTTTCACTCTTCTGTTTCACACTCCACACAATCCATCAGCAGAGCCTTCCATTTCTATTTCCAAATGCTTCCCAAGCCTGGCCACTCATTGCCACCTGTACCCTGGCACCTTCCTGTCACCTTTCCCAGGATTTCTGCAGTAGCCTCCTCACTGTTGTCTTTGATTCCACACTTGCCCCTGTAAGCTCCACACGCTACAGAACCCCAGAGTGAACTTAATACAAAAATGGGTCACATCACCTGCTACTCAAAAGTCTCAGTGGTTTCTCATAAGATGCACAATGTCATTGTACTTATAGTTTCTAGTAAGGTCTCCATCCCAGTCTGCCCTCCCCACTCCATCCCACCACCTCCCTCACTCATTTTCTACCACTTTTTTCCTTGCACACTTTGCTTCAGCGAATTGTCTCCTTTTTGAACCTCTGACACCCCACGAATGCCCCAGCTCAGGGAATTCATGTTGGCTGTTTCTCCTACCACCAACACCCTTGGCCCAGCCATCCATGGGGCTTCCTGCCACACCTCCTTCAGTCCCCTGCTCAATGCCCTCTTCTCGATGAGGAGTTCTCTGAGCAACCTGTTTTTAAGCTTCAGCCCCCTCCAACCTCCTCCATATCTCCTTTCCTGACTTATTCTCTTAACACTTATCATCACCTGATATACTTCACATTTACCTAATTTATTCTTTATACTATGACTCCTAAAAATAAGAATGGTCATTAGACAAATGCAAATCAAAACCACATTGAGATACCATCTCACCCCACTTAGAATGGCAATCATTAAAAAACCAGGAGACAGATGCTGGAGAGGATGTGGAGAAATAGGAATGCTTTTACACTGTTGGTGGGAGTGTAAATTAATTCAACCATTGTGGAAGACAGTGTGGCGATTCCTCAAGGATCTAGAACTAAAAATATTATTTGACTGGCAATCCCATTACTGGGTATATACCCAAAGGATTTTAAAACATTCAATTATAAAGACACATGCACACGTATGTTTACTGTGGCACTGTTTACAATAGCAATAACTTGGAACCAACCGAAATGCCCATCAATGATAGACTGAATAAAGAAAATGTGGCACATATACGCCATGGAATACTATGCAGCCATTAAAAAGGACGAGTTCATGTCCTTTGCAGGGACATGGATGAAGCTGTAAACCATCATTCTCAGCAAACTGACACAAGAACAGAAAACCAAACACTGCATGTTCTCACTCATAAGTGGGTGTTGAACAATGAGAACACATGGACACAGGGAGAGGAACATCACACACTAGAGCCTGTGGCGGGGGGGCTACAGGAGAGATTGCAGGGGATGGGGAGGACTGGGGAGGGATAACATTAGGAGAACTACCTAATACAGATTAAGGGGGGGCGATGAATGCAGCAAACCACCGTGGCACACGTATACCTATGTAACAAACCTGCACAATCTGCACATGGACCCCAGAACTTAAAGTATAATAATAAAAAATTTTAAAAAGAAAAAAAATCATAAGAAAAAGGAAAAAAAAAGAATGTCACCTGTAGTTCCAGATACTTGAGTACTGAGGATAACTTGAGCCCAGGAGTTTGAGATCATCCCGGGCAAGGATGACCCAGGATCATAGCAAGGATGACCAACATAGCAAGACCCTATCTCAAAAATAAAATCAACTAAATTCTTGAGGGGAACACCAAGGCATAGAAAGGCTAAGCAAGTGTTCATAGTCTGGTGGGACACACATGAGGTTCATCCTCCCGTGTCCTGACCTAAGTTGAGTGACTACCTAAACTCATGAGGCCTTTCAGGATGTACTTCTGCTTCAGAAATAAATAAATGTTTTCCTCAACTCTGTTTTTCTGCACCAACTATAGCTAAAACATAAGGGGACTTTAGAAGATAACCGTAATGACAGACAAGTTCCAGGTGGAGGCAATTAACCCAAAATCCTGTCAATCCAGGTGGCTCCAGACCCAGACACTTCATCTTCATTCACCAAAATAGTATGATGGATAAGGAGGGCCTGTGCCCAAAAGACAGACAGTTGAGATGCTTTGAGATTCCAGGTCATGCCCTCGTGTCACCTTTTAAGAAGAACCAGCTGAAGACAAGAGGGACTTCTTTGAGATTATTTTCCCTGCCCAAAGTGGACTCTCCAGGCCCTCTTTGGGCTGTGGCCAGTGGAACAGAATCAGAAGATGACGGTGTAAGGTTTGAGGGTTGTAACTTCCCTGGGATTGTCATCTCACTCATTGAAGACAGCCTAAAGGGCTATCTGCATTCAGATAGCCCTAAAGTCAGTGTGGTCCACCACCTCTGGGTCCTCCCTCTACAACTTAGTTTTCTGATGCTCTTTTAGAGAAGTATACGCATGTAAACTGGCTTCAAAAAACAGACTGAAAATCTACAGCTTTTGTGTTTCTACTGTATACTCTCCCAGAACCTCAACATATGGACAGGGGATCAAGGGAGCTCTAAACCTAGTAGCCGTGGGCCACCTAGGAAGCCACTCCAAGTGCAATAGAGAAGCAAAATAGACCATCCAAGTTAACGACACTGGGGCACAGGGAAGAAAGATAAAACTTTACTTGATTAAATTAGCAAACTAAAAAAGAAAAGGTAATCACTGCAAAGCACAAAGTAGTAAACAAAATGGAAGGCATTAATTGCTTTGTGGCACAATTTGAAGTAAATGGGCTGAATTTCCTCACTCAAATGTAAAGAAATTCAATTAGGGTAAAAGCAAAACTGAGCAGTAAACTATTTAAGAGAAACACATTAAAACAAAATTATAGCAGCTCCACCAAGAGGGAATAGCTGTACATATTACTATTCCTCTTGCTGAGTACAGTTAGGTATTAGAGAAGCTAACGACCAGGAAATGCTAACAGATACAGACAAAAATAGCACTCCCCAACCCTCCACAAGAAAAAGCTGTTTTCTTTAGCCAAAGGACCAGGAAGTGGACAGCCTCAAAAGACAGACAAGTTTTAGATAGTAAACCATTCTACTCCAGCAGAACACCACGGAAAAAAACCTGTAGCACCACTTTTATCCCACCAGCAAAGACTGAGTGGACAGCCTGCACTTCCACCCTTGCTAGAGAGTAAAGGGGTTCCCTCAAGCCTGTCCAAGTTTGCCTAAGCCCAGAAGACTAAGTGTGGAGGCTGGAATATCATCTTTGCTGAGCAGTAATGAGTTCTTTCCCACCTCCCATAACGTCTCTGGACACCTTGTCAGGAGCCTCAACTTCAATGCCCACCCAGTGGTAAAGAGACACCCTTTTCACTCATGTCTAAGATGTCATCAGAGGAGACCTGCAAAACAAGATTTAATCAGTAACCAGGGTCTTACAACATAATAGCTAAAGTGTCCAGGATTCAATTAAATATAACAGGATCCAAGAAGTTCTCAACTTGAATGAGAAAAGATGATCAACAAATGACAACATAAAGATGACACAGATGTAGGAATATTGCCGACAAGGATTTCAAAGCAGCCACCACAAAAACGTTTCAAAGAGCAATGATGAAGATGTTTGGAAAAGAATAGAAAATTACAGCAAAGAGGCCGGGCCTGGTGGCTCACACTTGTAATCCCAGCACTTTGGGAGGCCAAGGCAGGCAAATCGCAAGGTCAGGAGTTCAAGACCAGCCTGGCCAATATGGTGAAACCCAGTATCTACTTAAAATACAGAAAAATTAGCCAGGCATGGTGGTGCATGCCTGTAATCCCAGCTACTCAGGAGGCTGAGACCGGAGAATTGCTTGAACCTGGGAGGCAGAGGTTGCAGTGAGCCAAGATTGCACCACTGCACTCCAGCCTGGGTGA